>NC_138194.1:24176180-24669398 GCF_964194105.1 Spermophilus citellus | reverse complement strand
GCCTTTAAGGATATTAAACAACTAAAGGAGGCAGTTACTAATTATGGACCCCATGCTCCCTTTAAGTTGACTCTCTTCGAGTCTTTCTCTGCCAATCAACTGACAACTAGTGATTGGCAACAGCTTTGCAGGGCTGTGTTGTCCAGAGGGGATTTTTTTGTTGTGGAAAAGTGAAAAATCAAGAGAGGTGTCGCGAGCTAGCCCGAGTCAATCAGGACGCCGGCTTCCCAACGGCGTAACCTCGAAATATTAACAGGCTCGGGACAATATGCTATCATAAATCAGCAAATTAATTATGATCCTGGGGTCTATGCTCAGATAGCCACAGCAGCCGGGAAATGGGAACAGGGGCCCGCCCCGGGCCCCGAAGCCAAGGTGTACGGGGCAATCCAGGGACAGAATGGTGCCCCGGGGAGTGGGCGACTTCGTCACCTCCCACGGACCAACCCCTTTCTATCTGTAGACTCCCCAGGGGAACGCCAGGAAGTGCAGGATGTACACGAGCTGCAACCGCAGGTCACAGAGACAGAACAAGCTGCTACCGCAGTAAGATCTTAGCCAGGCGGGGGAAAATGCAGACAAAATCACACAAAATGCAATCGGCTAGGAAAACTTGGGGAATTTTACCCCGAAAATGGGCAGCGGACTCCATGTTGTTTGCATCACCATGGTAGCCATGGGGTGCCTGGCCGGAAGAGCAGCTTCCTGGTCCCACTTCCCACAGTTTTGCAGGCTTCCAATTGGTTCTTCCACAGTCACTCAGACAGGACTTCTAGTCCCGCCTTCCAGCCACTAACCTGTACTACTGTGTTTCAGATTTCTACCGGAGCTGCTCAGAGCCTGTATTTTTTAAAATGCCTACCTGTAAATGCTAACAAAAGATATTTTTTTTCAGACAAAATTTAATTCCACAGGTTTGTATGTTACAGTCCTAAATTTAAGTTAGTTCTAATTTAAATAACCTGACTTTTCTCTATAGTTGTGTTACTAAATAATGTTCTATTGATGAGAGATATCAAATATGCTTCTTTATATTTTACTTTTAATTTTGGAGGTTATGAGGATGCATTTGCTCACCACAGGAACAAGCCGGCAAAGTTCCTGTGATGACCAAAACATCCTTATTCTCATTGCTAACTATAAAAATAAAAATGTATACTCAAGGATCTTATTTCAGTTACATCAAGTGACATCACATAGAAGAGTGCACTCCCGTTAAAAATAAATTAAAATGGATCCAAATATTTTAAGAGCACGTGGTTACATAAAGTTAATAGAATTATAAGTTAAGTTCTTATTCTTAATATATATATATATATATATATATATATATATATATATATATATTTTTTAGATATTTAAATAACCTATATTTGTTAATCTATAAATTAATTAGCACATGCCTAATTGATTAGTTAATATATATTTGCCTAATTGTTTTTCTTCAACAGAAAACCCATAATTTATGTTTTATATTTACATTTATCAGATACTCTGCCTTTTCAGTTACAGATATTTGAGATAAATGTGTTTACTATAAATTTGCTTTTAAGTAAAAATACAATCAAGTAGTTTCTAATTCTCAAAGTTACTGTTTAAACTCATAAGATGATAAATAATTATAATTATTTCTACAAAATATCTTAGGGTTTTAACTATATTTTCATTGATATTTCTTATCAAAGTATAATAATTTTGTTTATAAATTCTACGGTTTTCAGAAATTGTTCCAAAGTATAAGCAGAAAAAAAAAATCTCTGCAAAAGAGTTTAATGTAGATAAACTTCCACTTTTCATGTCGCCCTGTTTTACTTGGCCACTGTCCAAAAAAATCAGCACTCCAGGTGCTGGACACCCCCTTACTAGTTTTTCACAAAAATATATAAACAAGGCCTCTGGCCTTGAGCTGGGCTTCACAGTGCTGACTACATTTCTAAGATAAGGGAGTTACTAACTGGGCTCCATGGTTACAGCTGGCAGAAAAAAAAAAAAAAAAAGAAAAGGAAGAAAAAGCTCTCCTCCTCTCAAGTGTCCTTGAAGGGTTAACTTGCCTAGAACAACAACAACAAAAAAAAACACCCCAAAACAAAAAAAAAACTGCCTTTTGTGAACTTCTGCAGACTGTGAACTTCTAAGCCCCCCCTTTTACATGCTAAGTGCAAAATTCTGAAACTATCTAAATTTGGGATTCAGGGAATTGGAATCAGGCCCCCAGTAGCTGGATCCAGACCGCTGATTGTGTAACCAGGGTAGCCTATCTCAGGGCTGAAGTTCATCAACAAATTGGGGGATTTCACCACCCTAAGTGGATATGCGTGAACAAACCAAAGATTAACCCCCCTGGTCCCGAAAAAACCCTCAGTAACTGCTCCACAACTTGTACTTATACTTCAGCAGTTCATGTCTCCTGCTATCAGACGGCCTCAATTTGTGCATACAAGGGACAACAGCATTTTGAGGCCAAATTGACCAAGACTCGGTCAGAGAAGGGAGTGGGGGTGAGCTATCACTTTACTCTGTTTCTTTTTGGCGAAGGGGGAGTTGAATCTAAACTCTGGTTGGCTGGGTGCCAGGGTGAGGTTGATAAGTCCTCCTGTTGGCCCACTGCAGCCCCTACAGGGATCTCTGACGGGGGGTGGGGTGGGAACCTACTGATTCTGTTAAACATCTTCAAGATCTTCAAGTTATCAAGCTTTAGAAACCACAGATCCCTGAGCTCCTATACCACCCCTTGGTGCTGATAAGTCACAGCTCCCGGATTTGGATGCTAACACGTTAGATACTTAAGGACCACCTTTTCCTTGCTTAACGACTCCAATCCCACACTTGCTAATGATTGCTGGCTCTGCATGACAACAGGGGTGGTTATGCCCCTAGCAGTCCCTATCAATGTCACCATGCATGGTAATGATACTTGCCAGCCCAGATTGCCTTTCAAGGTCCAGCCCATGGGTGTCTTTACAATATGCCTTCTGGGTATGATGCAAAACAATACCTACGATGTGGATGTTGGAGTGACCTCCTATGGGAACTGCTCAACGGTGAAGAATTATTCCTCACCCACTCCAGCCCTCTGTCCCCCTAATGGAACTGTTTTTATGTGTGGGGGAAATTCTGCCTTCCCTCCACTCCCTGCAAATTGGACAGGTGTCTGTGTTCTCACCCTAATCCTCCCTGACATAACTATTGTCCCTGGGGATGAGCCCCTGCCCATCTCCAGCCTAGACACTCTAGTGAGAAGACACAGGTGAGCTATACAGGCTCTACCGTTACTCGCCACACTGGGGATAACGGCTGCTGTGGGCACAGGCACAGCTGGACTGGGTACAGTGATACATTCTTATCGCCGTCTATCTCAGCAGCTTATAGATTATGTGCAGACCCTATCTGGCACTATTAGGGACCTACAAGACCAAATTGACTCTTTGGCAGAAGTGGTCCTCCAAAATAGGCGAGGCCTAGGCTTACTGACTGCCAATCAGGGGGGAATCTGTTTAGCCTTAGGAGAAAGGTGCTGCTTCTCTGCCAATAAATTGGGCATAGTTCGCACTAAAATCAAGGAGCTTCAAGAAGACCTAGAGAAAAGGAGAAAAGAATTATTTGAGAACCCTCTTTGGACTGGGATGAATGGGTTCCTGCCCTACCTTCTTCCCCTCCTGGGGTCCTTACTGGGTCTTCTTTTAATTGCAACCTTGGGACCTTGTGTTGCAAATAAGATAACTCAATTCATTAAGGACCAGATTAACATTTTAACCTCCAAGCCAATACAGGTTCACTACCAACGCCTGGATATGATCGACTCTGCCCACGAGGTGTACTTACGACCCATCCGGAGATGAGATGTAACTGGACAGGAGCCAATACCCGAGCCCTCCTATGTATGCCTGCTTTTGCCCAGGTCCCTAATTACCCTGCTGACTTGGTGCCATCATCCCAGACCCTTACGTAGCTATTCCACTGGCAAAGATGATGACTGAGATCCGCAGTTGTGTCCTGCTGGCCATGACACCCTAACTGAAAAGTGTCTGTTTACGTAGGACAAGAGCTGATCTTGTAGTTCCCAGTGACGGGCAACTTCCACGCTTGCACTGCAACCTAAGACAGGGGAATGGGGCCTCCCCAGAGATGGGTAAGCACTGTAAGGGCAGTGGACAACCTAAGATAGGGGCTACTTGATTCCCATTGACATGCAAAAAACAAAAGAGGGGGACTTGCTGGTAGCAGGCCCACCCTGGCCCCTGGGAACTCAACCCCCAGTTCTTTGTTCTGCATGTCAATGCAGCCAGCTCACAAGGCCTTGATGCGGGCTTGCAGTTTCCTGTTTATCTGCCTCAGCATACGTGTCTCTCGGGAACATCTTGACCTGTTCGAGCCTCCTGATAGGGAACAGTGACGGTAACCCAAGGACGCAGTTATTACTCTTCCCTCCTCGGTTTTGAGTAATTTCCCACAGCTATTATAAAAGAAATACAAGGGGAACAAATTTGACAATAAAGTGCACACACACCTCCTCCTGGATGAAGAACCTTGGTGTCCTGTATATTTCTTAACCCCCGCCGTCCCTCCCCGGACTCAGCTCCTGTAAGCCGGATGCAGCAAAAATGGATACAATATTGTCGACCAATCCACATTTTATTTTTATTTATTTATTATTTATTTATTTATTTTTTATTGTTTGTCGTTCAAAACATTACATAGTTCTTAATATATCATATTTCACAGTTTGATTCAAGTGGGTTATGAACTCCCATTTTTACCCCGTATACAGATTGCTGTATCACATCAGTTACACTTCCATTAATTTGCATATTGCCATTCTAGTGTCTGATGTATTCTGCTGTCTATCCTATTCTCTACTATCCCCCCTCCCCTGCCCTCCCCTCCCCTCTTCTCTCTCTACCCCCTCTACTGTAAATAATTTCTTCCACTTGTATTATTCTTCTCTTACCCCTCATTTCCTCTTATATGTAATTTTGTATGACCCTGAGGATCACTTTCCATTTCCATGCAATTTCCCTTCTCTCTCCCTTTCCCTCCCACCTCTCATCCCTGTTTAATGTTGATCTTTTTCTCAAGCTCTTCGTCCCTACCCTGTCCTTGGTTATTCCCCTTATATCAAAGAAGTCATTTGGCATTTGTTTTTTAAGGGTTGGCTAGCTTCACTTAGCATAATCTGCTCTAATGCCATCCATTTCCCTCCAAATTCTATGATTTTGTCATTTTTTAATGCAGAGTAATACTCCATTGTGTACTAATGCCACATTTTTTTTATCCATTCATCTATTGAAGGGCATCTAGATTGGTTCCACAATCTTGCTATCGTGAATTGTGCTGCTATGAACATCGATGTAGCAGTGTCCCTGTAGCATGCTCTTATTAGGTCTTTAAGGAATAGACCAAGAAGGGGAATAGCTGGGTCAAATGGTGGTTCCATTCCCAGCTTTCCAAGAAATCTCCATACTGCTTTCCAAATTGGCTGCACCAATATGCAGTCCCACCAACAATGAGCAAGTGTACCCTTTTCCCCGCATCCTCTCCAGCACTTGTTGTTGTTGGACTTCATAATGGCTGCCAATCTTACTGGAGTGAGATGGTATCTTAGGGTGGTTTTGATTTGCATTTCTCTGACTGCTAGCAATGGTGAGCATTTTTTCATGTACTTATTGATTGATTGTATGTCCTTCTCTGAGAAGTGTCTGTTCAGGTCCTTGGCCCATTTGTTGATTGGGTTATTATCTTAGTGTCTAATTTTTTGAATTCTTTGTATACTCTGGATATTAGGGCTCTATCTGAAGTGTGTGGAATAAAGATTTGTTCCCAGGATGTAGGCTCCCTGTTTACCTCTCTTATTGTTTCTTTTGCTGTGAAAAAACTTTTAGTTTGAGTAAGTCCCAATTGTTGATTCTAGTTGTTAACTCTTGCACTATGGGTGTCCTATTGAGGAATTTGGAGCCCAACCCCACAGTATGTAGATCATAGCCAACTTTTTCTTCTATCAGAAGCCATGTCTCTGATTTAATATCAAGCTCCTTGATCCATTTTGAGTTAACTTTTGTGCATGTCGAGAGAAAGGGATTCAGTTTCATTTTGATGAAAATGGATTTCCAATTTTCCCAGCATCATTTGTTGAAGATGCTATCCTTCCTCCATTGCATGCTTTTAGCCCCTTTATCAAATATAAGATAGTTGTAGTTTTGTGGATTGGTTACTGTGTCCTCTATTCTTTACCACTGGTCCCCCCGCCTGTTTTGGTACCAGTACCATGCTGTTTTTGTTACTATTGCTCTGTAGTATAGTTTGAAGTCTGGTATTGCTATACCGCCTGATTCACACTTCCTGCTTAGCATTGTTTTTGTTATTCTGGGTCTTTTATTATTCCATATAAATTTCATGATTGTTTTATCTATTTCTACAAGAAATGCTGTTGGGATTTTGATTGGCATTGCATTGAACTTATAGAGAACTTTTGGTAATATCGCCATTTTGATGATGTTAGTTCTGCCTATCCATGAACAGGGTATATTTTTCCATCTTCTAAGGTCTTCTTCTATATCTCTCTTTTGGGTTCTGTATTTTTCATTGTATAAGTCTTTCACCTCTTTTGTTAGGTTGATTCCCAAGTATTTTATTTTTTGGGGGGATATTGTGAATGGAGTAGTTGTCCTCATTTCCGTTTCAGAGGATTTGTTGCTGATATACAGGAATGCCTTTGACTTATGTGTGTTGATTTTATATCCTGCCACTTTGCTGACTTCATTTATTAGCTCTAATAGTTTCTTTGTAGACCCTTTTGGGTCTGCTAGGTATAAAATCATGTCATCTGCAAATAGTGATCATTTAATTTCTTCTTTTCCTATTTTTATGCCTTTAATTTCTTTCATCTGTCTAATTGCTCTGGCCAGTGTTTCAAGGACTATGTTGAACAGAAGTGGTGAGAGAGGGCATCCCTGTCTTGTTCCAGATTTTAGAGGGAATGCCTTTAATTTTTCTCCATTCAGAATTATGCTGGCCTGTGGCTTATCATAGATTGCTTTTACAATGTTTAGGTATGATCCTGTTATCCCTAATTTTTCTAGAGTTTTGAACATAAAGGGATGCTGAACTTTGTCGAATGCTTTTTCTGCATCTATCGAGATGATCATATGGTTCTTATTTTTAAGTCTATTGATGTGGTGAATAACATTTATTGATTTCTGTATATTGAACCAACTTTGCATCCCAGGGATCAATCCTACTTGAACATGGTGTAGAATTTTTTTGATATGTTTTTGAAACCGATTCGCCAGAATTTTATTGAGGATTTTTGCATCTAGGTTCATTAGAGATATTGGTCTGTAGTTTTCTTTCTTTGAAGTGTCTTTGTCTGGTTTAGGAATCAGGGTGATGTTGGCCTCGTAGAATGTATTTGGAAGTTCTCCCTCTTTTTCTATTTCTTGAAATAGCTTGAAAAGTATTGGTGTTAGTTCCTCTTTAAAGGTTTTGTAAAACTCTGCTGTATACCCATCTGGTCCTGGGCTTTTCTTAGTTGGTAGTCTTTTGATGGTTTCTTCTATTTCCTCTATTGTTATTGGTCTGTTTAGGTTGTCTATATCCTCCTGACTCAATCTGGGCAGATCATATGACTTAAGAAATTTATCTATGCCTTCACTATCTTCTATTTTATTGGAGTATAAGGATTCAAAATAATTTCTGATTATCTTCTGTATTTCTGAAGTGTCTGTTGTGATATTGCCTTTTTCATCCTGTATGCTAGTAATTTGAGTTCTCTCTCTTCTTCTCTTTGTTAGCATGGCTAAGGGTCTGTCAATTTTATTTATTTTTTCAAAGAACCAACTTTTAGTTTTGTCAATTTTTTCAATTGTTCCTTTTGTTTCGATTTCATTAATTTCAGCTCTGATTTTAATTATTTCTTGCCTTCTACTTCTTTTGCTGTTGTTTTGCTCTTCTTTTTCTAGGATTTTGAGATGAAGTATGAGATCATTTATTTGTTGATTTTTTTCTTTTTTTAAGGAATGAACTCCAAGCAATGAATTTTACTCAAAGAACTGCTTTCAATGTGTCCCATAGATTCCGATATGTTGTGTCTGTGTTTTCATTTAACTCTAAGAAGTTTTTAATTTCCTCCTTGATGTCTTCTAAAACCCATTGATCATTCAGTAACCTATTGTTCATTCTCCAAGTGATGCATGATTTTTCCTTCCTTCTTTTATCGTTGATTTTCAGTTTCATTCCATTATGATCAGATAAGATGCATGGTATTATCTCTACTCCTTTATCAGCTGTTATCCTGATTGGTTTACCCCTAAATGTAATCTGCTTCCTTTCTCTTGAAGCTTTTAAAATTCTCTCCTTATTCTGTATGTTGGGCATCTTCATTATAATGTGTCTAGGTGTGGATCTCTTATGATTTTGCACATTCGGCATCCTGTAGGCTTCTAGGATTTGGGATTCTGTCTCATTCTTCAAGTCTGGGAAGTTTTCTCGTATTATTTCATTGAATAGATTGTTTATTCCTTTGGTTTGGAGCTCTGTGCCTTCCTGAATCCCAATGACTCTTAAGTTTGTTCTTTTAATGTTATCCCATATTTCTTGGATGTTCTGCTCATGGTTTCTTAGCAGACTTGCTGAGCTGTCTATGTTCTTTTCAAGTTGAAATACTTTGTCTTCATTGTCTGATGTTCTATCTTCTAAGTGATCTACTCTGCTGATAGTATTCTCAATTGAGTTTTTAAGTTGGTTTATTGTTTCCTGCATTTCTAGGATTTCTATTTGTTTGTTTTTTATTACCTCTATCTCCCTGTGTAATTGATCTTTTGCTTCCTGGATTTGTTTATGTAGTTCCTTGTCAGAGTGATCTTTCATTGTCTGATTTTGCTGTCTCATGTCTTCCTTGAGACTCCAGATCATCTGAAGCATGTATATCCTGAACTCTTTATCTGACATTACATCTGTTGCAGCTATTACCCCTTCTAAAGTTGAGTTGACCTGCATTGCTTGTGGTTTTTTCTTTCCTTGTCTTTTCATACTGCTCGCGTTTCTTTCTGCTTGGTGAAACTGTTGTGTTTTTGAAATTTTCCCCCTATTTATTTATATTGCTCTTGTATAGTTGGGAAATCTCCCTTGCAGGGCGGGTAGTGGCTGTGCTCCTCCTCTAATTAGGGTGATCTGTCTACCACGCTGGTCGGTCGCAGGTCTGCCCACCCTGCGGGCGTGGGTGGCGGCTCTGCTCTGCCCCCACTCCAATTGTGGTGACGTAACTACCACACCCTCGGGTCCTTGGTCCTGATCCAGATGTGGGCGGCAGCTCTGCTCGGCCCCTACTCCAATTGATGTGACGTGTCTACCATGCTGGCAGGCCTCTAGGCCTGTTCTGCCGGTGGGTCGCAGGTCTGCCTACCTTGCGGGCTCGGGCGGCAGTTCTGCTCAGCCCCCACTCCAAATGGGGCTACCTGACTGCCTCTCCAACGGGTCACTGGGCCTTTTCCGGAGACGGGCAGCAGCTCTGCTCCACCCCCACTCCAACCAGTGTGACGTGACTGCCTCGGTGCTACGTGTCCACCATGCTGGCAGGCTACCGGGCCTGTCCTGCCAGTGGGTCGCAGGTCTGCCTACCTTGCAGGCTCAGACAGTGGTTCTACTCGGCCCCTACTCCAAATGGGGTGACTTGACTACCACGCCATTGAGTCGCTGGTCCTGTTCCAGGCGTAGGCGGCTACTCTCTTCGGCCCCAGATGCAGTTGGGGTGTCGTGATACCACGCCGGCGAGTCACTTGGCCTGTTCTGGGTGCAGGCGGCAGCTCCCCTCTGCCCCTCTGGCCCCCACTGCACCCAGCAGGACCCAGACCTAGAAGCAGTTACTGCGGGGTCCCCGTCCCTGGGCCTCTCCGAGCCCAGTGCACGGTCCGCTAGGAACAGGCTCCAAGGAGCAATCTCCGCGGGTTCCCCAGCCCTAGGCCAAAGCAGCTCCAGGAGCCAGAGCCCGGCCACTCCAAGCTCTCCGAGCTCGGTGCACGCTCTTCTGGGAGCAGGCTCAAAGATGCAGACCCTGCATGTTCCCCAGCCCTGGGCCAAAACTGTTCCGGGGGTCAGAACCCAGCTGCTTCGAGCTCGATGCATGCTCCACTAGGAGCTGGCTTTAATACGCAGTCTCCGAGGGTTCCCCAGCCCTGGGCCAAAGTAGCTGCGGGAACCAGAACCCAGCCGCTTCGAGCTCGATGTACGCTCCACTAGGAGCTGGCTTCAATACGCAGTCTCCGAGGGTTCCCCAGCCCTGGGCCAAAGTAGCTGCGGGAACCAGAACCCGGCCGCTCAGAGCTCGGTGCACACTTTGCTAGGAGCGAGCCCCAAGGAGTATTCTCAACAGGTTCTCTAGCCCTGAGCCTGAGCGATCTGTCTGCGAGACGCAGGCAAATGCCAGCCTGAAATCACCTGTTCCGTAGCTGAATGAGCTGAGATCAGTAGAAAACAGGGATGATTCCATCAGCTCTCCAAGATGGCGGCTGCTGTCCTCCTCCGTGGTCCGACCAGTGTTGAGAACCGAACTGGACCACTTCTCTCCTCCGTCTCAAAGCCAGAACTCAGCACTAAGCACGGCCATTACGCCGCTGGCAGGAGCCCCCAGAGTCCGCATCGCTGCACCCCCGCTCTGGCACCTCGCCGCTTCCCAGCGCGCGCGGCAGACTCCAGCCGCGGGCCTATCCGCCGATCAGGCAATGCGACCCTCCTTGCAGAGTAATCGCCCACGTCCGAGCCCCCGCAGCCGAACCTCGCGTGATGGAAATCCCTCTACTAGTTCTGGAGCACCTCAATTTCACTGGAATTTCCCAACAAGACAGCCTTCAGCTGTTTCACCTCATCTTTCTCCCGCACAGTGACGCGGCGCACGGGGGTGATGCACTCCCTTTGCCGCCATCTTCAATATCCCACATTTTACATTGAGATTTATTCTGTGTAGTTTGCTCTGAGTTTTGATACATATAATGACTTGGGTCCATCATTACTGTTTCATACAGATCCATTTCATTGTTTGTTGAGAGCCACAGCCAAAGGGGCCCCAGCAAACTTCCAGCTGCCAGCAAACTTCCAGCTGCCGGCTGATGATTGGTTCACAGCGGCCCCAGCAACATCTAGCTGATTGGCTCCTCTGCGGTGATGTTCATTGGGCTGTTTCCCTGCCCTTCAGACTGCCAGCTGATGATTGGCTCACAGTGGCCCCAGCAACATCTAGCTGATTGGCTCCTCCACGGAGCTGCTCATTAGGGGACTTCTTTGGCTCCGCCCATGCAACCCAGCCAATCAGCCTCAAGAGCAGGAGGATTGTGGGAGGTGGTGAGGTTTGTGTAGGGGTGAGAGGCTTGGGGAAGCCGGTGGTGGCAGTTGGGCTCTGAGGGTTTTTTCCTGAGGAGCTGTTTTGTTTGGCATTTGTAGTTCTAAAAATAAAGTTAGTTTCTTTTGACAAGTGGCTCCTGAATTGTGCCCAGCCAGACTGTGGCATTTGGTGGCTCGCACGGGGAGCGACTGAGGGTAAGTAAACTGCTCGTTCCTGAGGGCAGGGCGAGAGGATGGGTAGCCATTCTAAGTTTCCTCTTTTGTTTTGCTTCATTTTTGTTTTAAATTGCCTGTCCCTGGAGATGAGTGAGATGGAAGGAAAAACGCTCACATCTGAGGAAAAATTATTTGCGTCTGAGAAACAGATAGGGAGAAAGGACGGATACACATTTCAGGAGGATAGAAAGGCTGATATAATGAATTATTGTTCCATTTTTATTGCATTCTGTCTCGGTTTTGTTTGGCGTCATCTTGTTGGGTTGTATTATAGTAGAAATATGGGATCAGAAATTAGTAAAAAACAAACCGAAAGACTGTTAAGTAAATTATTAGAGGAAGGAGGCTTCCCAGTAAAATCAAGAGCAGTCAGGGCATACATTGATATAATACAAAAAAATGTAGCCCATGGCTTTTTAAGGAGGAGTTGTTAGATATATCACAATGAAACCATCATGGTGAAGATTTAAAAAGAATAGAAAAGAACAACCCAGGGACTCTGTCAGTTGGCACATTGCCATTGTGGACGTTCGTATCTGGTTTGCTCTCAAGTTAGTCAGAAAGAGGAAAAGATTCAAGTAAAAGAGAAGGTCTTTCGAGCTAGTGAGAAAGAGGAAGGAAGTTTAGAGCAGAAAAAACCATCAGGGGAAAAGTTACAACAGGAGACTGCTACTAACACCTTTCTATCAGAGAGCATAAGTGTCCAACCAACAGCACCACCTCTACAGGAGACTGCTACTAACAGCATTCTATCACCAGAGGGCATAAGTGTCCAATCAACAGCACCACCTCCATATGCTAGGAGACTCCCAACCCCCACAGTTGATAGTTGGGATCCTGAGACAGGATCTCAAGTATGCCGTGTATTTGAGGTAGGAGGGCAGCGAATTTACCAGGGTTTAAATTTCAAAACAGTGAAGGAGCTGAAGAGGCTGTAACAACCTATGGTCCTCAAGCACCCTTCACTGTAAGCTTAGTCGAATCCATTACCAACTTAAACATGATGCCAGCAGATTGGGCTAATATTTGTAAAGCTGTGCTAAATGGAGGCCAATACCTGTTATGGAAGGTTGCCAATGAGGAATTTTGCAAGGAGACGGCTAGGCGAAATGCAGCAGCTGGTTATCCTCAGAGAAATCTAGATATGTTGTTAGGAAAGGGACCTTATGAGGATCGGCAGCAACAAATTGCATATGATCCTGGTGTATATTTACAAATTGCTGTAGATGCAGTTAAGGCATGGAAGACTTTACAAGGACATGGAGGTTTACAAGGTCAATTATCTAAGATAATACAAGGAGCTAATGAACCTTATGCTGAATTTGTAGATAGGCTTATTCAAACAGCTACCAGAGTTTTTGGGAATACAGAACAAGCAATGCCATTAATAAAACAACTAGCTTATGACCAAGCGAATCGTTGGTGCAGAGATATCATTAGACCATGGAAACAGGAAGATTTAAACACATATATTAAATTATGTAGAGACATTAATGAACAAGAGCAAGTCATGGCAGCTGCAGTAAAACAGGCTTTAGATGCCAGAGACAATAATGAACAAGGGCAAATTGTGGCAGCTGCAGTAAAACAGGCTTTATATACCAGGCCAAGAACATGCTACAATTGTCAACAAACAGGACATTTTAAAAGGAATTGCCCCATAGGAGGAGGGTTTAACAAAACTAGTTATCAAAGGAGTAGAATACCGGGTATTTGCCCACGATGCCGTAGAGGGAGACATTGGGCTAATGAATGCCATTCTCAAACCACCATAGAGGGTACTCCATTATCAAAAAACGAACAAGGACCAAGTGTTTATCCACAATATCGTGGAGAAAGGCATCGGGCTCCGTTGCCAAAAAATGGACAGGGGGCCCCAATGCTCCGGGGCCCCAAACCACAAATATACGGAGCACTGGAGGAACCCAGCAACCCCATCAGGGTAGTGCCCAGGACACATTGTCCATCGGATCCCTCATCAGACAAACTAGAGGGAGCGCAGGGTTGGACATCTGCGCCTCTGCCAGCTCAGTACTAACTCCAGAGATGGGAGTTCAAATCATTCCCACAGGGGTAAAAGGACCTCTTCCCAAAGGAACAGTAGGCTTATTATTGGGATGCAGCTCTTCTACTCTAAAAGGACTTTTGATAAGTCCTGGGGTAATTGATCCCGATTATGAAGGTGAAATAAAAATTATAGCCAGTTCTCCAAAGGGTATATCAATAATTTCACCAGGAGATAGAATAGCACAGTTACTAATAATACCAAGCCTACGTGATAAATTTTCCAGTCATGCTGTAGAAAGAGGTTCCAAGGGATTAAGCTCCACAGGTGTAGATTGGGCTATGCTTTCTTTAAATTTAGATTCCCTCCCCAGGCTAAAACTAAATATTCAAGGACATGAATTTAATGGGCTACTGGATACAGGTGCAGACCTTAGCATCATCTCTTGTCAAGAATGGCCAAAACATTGGCCATTACAACAAGCCACTCAAACGCTTCGAGGCCTAGGAGTGGCAACTAATCCCCATAGAAGTGCAATGGTATTAGATTGGAAGGATCCTGAAGGATGTGAAGGAACTATACAGCCATATGTATTAGATGATCTTCCCATAAATTTATGGGGACGAGATGTCTTAGATAAATTAGGTTTGACATTAACAAATAACATCAATCAAAATGCACCCACTATTATGGCTAGACAAGGTTTTAGGAAAGGAAAAAGATTAGAAAAATAAGAACAAGATATAGCAGCACCAATACAAATAGATCAAGGAACAGACAGACATGGGTTGGATTTTCACAAAGGGCCACTGAGACAATAAAAATTACATGGAAATCAGAAAGACCAGTATGGGTTCCTCAGTAGCCCTTGACTAAAGAAAAGATACAAGTAGCCCATGATCTGGTCAAACAACAATTAGCGGAAGGACATATACAACCTTATGTATCTCCCCATAATACTCCCATTTTTGTCATCAAAAAGAAATCTGGTAAGTGGAGATTATTGCAAGATTTAAGAGCCATTAATAATGAAATGGTCATTATGGGACCTGCTCAATCGGGGATTCCTCAATTGTCTGCTTTGCCAAAAACTTGGTATGTTTTAGTTATAGATATTAAAGATTGTTTTTTTTCAATTCCAATTCATCCTGAGGATAGTCCACGTTTTGCATTTACTATCCCTGCACTGAATCATGAAGGTCCTGATCAGAGATATGAATGGAAATTACTCCCTCAAGGGATAGCTAACAGCCCAACTATGTGTCAAATTTATGTTAACAAAGTAATCCAGCCACTTAGAAATCAAAATCCTGAACTACAAATATTTCACTATATGGATGATGTATTATTAGCACACAAAGCTAAAAACACATTGCTAGAATGTTATGCCACACTTACAAACTTAGTAAAAAATTATAATCTAGAGATAGCAATAGATAAAGTACAATTAAATTTTCCAATTAGTTATTTAGGAGTTCTATTATCCTCAACCATGGTCCGTCCACCAAAAATTCAAATACGAGTAGATCAACTCAAATCACTTAATGACTTTCAAAAGTTATTAGGAGACATAAATTGGATAAGGCCTTATCTAGGTATTCCAACAGGAGAATTGGGACCTTTATTTGATATCCTAAAAGGTCCATCAGATCCAAATTCACCCCGAATGTTAACGCCTGAAGCAAGAAAGGCATTAAAAATCATTGAAACATATATGGAATATATGCATTTGGATAGAATTGATATAAGTTTGCCTTTATTATTTATTGTACTACCAACAAAAAATATTCCTACAGGAGTATTTTGGCAAGAAGGTCCATTATTGTGGATACATTTATCTTATTCTCCTAACACTATTCTTACTAGGTATCCTGAGGCTGTAGGACAATTAATACTCAAAGGAATAAAAACAGCAAAGGGAGTATTTGGAATTTCTCCCAATAAAATTATTACTCCATATACTATGAATCAAATTGATGAATTAGCTAATGAGTTAAATACTTGGGCAATATCATGTGCAAATCTAATGTTTCATTTGATAACCACTTACCATCTAATCCTTTATTGTCTTTTTGGTCATTGCACCCTGTAATTTTTCCAAAAATAACAAGAAAAACACCTATCATGAATGCTCCAAATATATTCACTGATGGGTCAAATAATGGTACAGCAGCAATAGTTACACCTGATCAAACTTTTACATTTTTAGTACCCAAACAATCAGCTCAAAAGGTAGAGCTTAATGCAGTATTACAAGCTTTTGTGATGTTTAAAGATTCTGTATTTAATTTATTTTCTGATAGTCAGTATATAGTTAATGCTATAGTATCCCTTGAAGATGCTGGTAGGACTTCCCCTTCTTCTACTGTTTTCTCTTTGTTTTCCACTATACAAAGTTTAATCTGGGACAGAAAAGATCCATTCTTTATAGGACATATCAGGGCACATACAGGATTGCCTGGAGCCCTTAGTTTGGGCAATGATTTAGCAGATAAAACTACACATGACATACATATTTTCTCTACACTAGAAGAAGCTATAAATTTTCATAAAAGGTTCCATGTCAATGCTAATACTTTACAAAAGCATTTTAAAATAACTAAGGAACAAGCTAGGCAAATAATAAAACAATGTCAAAATTGTGTGACCTTTTTACCACAAGTTAATCTTGGAGTCAATCCTAGAGGATTGATACCTCATCATATTTGGCAGATGGACGTCACACACTTGACAGAATTTGGAAAATTAAAATATTTGCATGTTACAGTTGATACTTCTTCTGGATTTTTGATGGGCTCCTTCATGCCGGAGAAAAAACTAAAGATGTTATAGCTCATTGCTTACAAAATTTTGCCACTTTGGGCATTCCAAAACAGTTAAAAACAGATAATGCCCCTGGTTATACTTCTACCTCTTTTAAACAATTTTGCTCATCATTTGGCATTACTCATATAACAGGAATCCCATACAATCCACAGGGACAAGGCATAATTGAAAGAGCTCATCAAACTATTAAAATGTACTTATTAAAGCAAAAAGACAGAATTGGGAAGGGGTATATATTCCCCAAAGATAAACTTAAAATAACCCTTTTTACTCTAAACTTTTTAAATTTGGATTCATCAGGACTTAGTGCTGCAGAAAGGCATATGTGTCCAAAAAATGTACATAAGCCCAAGGTACTTTGGAATGATATTCTAACAGGACAATGGAAAGGTCCTGACCCAGTAATTGTCTGGAGTCGGGGGTCTGTTTGTGTGTTTCCACAGGAAGAACAGCAGCCGATTTGGATTCCGGAGAGATTAACTAAAGTCCTGACCCAGTGATTGTCTGGAGTCGGGGGCCTGTTTGTGTATTTCCACAGGGAGAACAGCAGCCGATTTGGATTCCAGAGAGATTAACTAAAGCGATTTCTACAGACCAAAAAGAAGATGATTTGGCTCAAATACATAACAGCTGATATCCAAAACTCCAATTTGGCTATCCTTACATTTGCGACAGAACCAGGATGCTTTTTTCAATATCTATTTTATTATTGCCCTTTCCCATATCATGAAGTTCTATTTTGTTTTTTGAGCTCATACAGACCTAGGTTAATGTTTTGCTGATCAGTTCTATTTTTTTTTTTTGACTATAGAGTTTTTAAACATTGCAATGGAGATTTCACCTGTAAAAAGTTATAAGGCCTTTACTATTATGTTATGTGTTGTATGTATAATATGTGTGCACACTTGTGTTTTGTGTTATATGTTTGAATGTACATATGTCCATATATCATATATGATGAGTGCTCATGAAAAAATGGATCCAAATATTTTTTTTTTATTCACGTGATTTAAATGGTTTAATTTAAATTGGGTAAATAACTGTTAAGAATTGTTTTAATATGTAAACAAAAAAGAAGGTTAACAGATCTGTTTGTTTACTTTCACCTTTCCTTTTCATTATATTTAATAATTCTCTTCAAGATAATGTAAATTGTTAAGAAAATTGTTTTCTTTTCTCTTCAAGATAATGTAAATTGTTAAGAAAATTGTTTTCTTTTAGTGCCTTCTGGAATGTTACATAATTTTTTCTTTAGCCATTATTGCTAAAATTCCTATCTTCATCCCAGTGCCAGTGAAGACAAAGATAAAACTAATCTACAGTTTCTACAATAGCCGTCACTGAACTGCTTGCAGAATTTGCCTAAACTATGTGTCACTTGTATGCATTGTGAACTCACTTGTATGCATT
Source organism: Spermophilus citellus (assembly GCF_964194105.1). NCBI lineage: Eukaryota > Metazoa > Chordata > Mammalia > Rodentia > Sciuridae > Spermophilus > Spermophilus citellus. Next base: position 24,651,613 of record NC_138194.1, on the reverse strand, counting down.
GTGAACTATCTGTTGGTGCAGCGACTTGTGGTAGTGTTGGAGTATTTTTACTGATGATGTCATCGGTTGTACAATTTTTCCAACAAGAGCCGTCAATTGGCTTGGTGTATCTTCCTCCCTTCTGCTTGTCATGACAAAGACCTCTCCACAGGTGTGGCTGTATACTGGACTGGTAGTCAATGACGGGTAAGATCCAATTACAATGGTACCAACCTAAGACAGGAGGCTGATGCCCTGAGATCAGCTCATCTGAAGACGGGTAAGGACCATATGTAGTATTGGACAACCTAAGGCAGGCACGGTCCCTAAGCCACATGCTTGTTGTTTAAACAGAGAGGGGGAGATGTTGAGAGCCACAGCCAAAGGGGCCCCAGCAAACTTCCAGCTGCCAGCAAACTTCCAGCTGCCGGCTGATGATTGGTTCACAGCGGCCCCAGCAACATCTAGCTGATTGGCTCCTCCATGGAGCTGCTCATTAGGGGACTTCTTTGGCTCCACCCACGTGACCCAGCCAATCAGCCTCAAGAGCAGGAGGATTGTGGGAGGTGGTGAGGTTTGTGTGGGGGTGAGAGGCTTGGGGAAGCCGGTGGTGGCAGTTGGGCTCTGAGGGTTTTTTCCTGAGGAGCTGTTTTGTTTGGCATTTGTAGTTCTAAAAATAAAGTTAGTTTCTTTTGACAAGTGGCTCCTGAATTGTGCCCAGCCAGACTGTGGCAATTGTTCTCAAACACTTCCTTGCTCTGCCTATTTTTCCCCTTCTCTTTCCTTAAGTCCCTGGTAACAATTGATATTCTTACAATCTCCATAATTTCTTTCATCTTTCCCAGAATATAATATAGCTGTAATCATACAGAATGTGGCCTTTTCAAATTGGCTTTTTCAGGTAGAATATGTCTTCAAGGTTGCTGTATGTCTTCTTGGAGCTTCCTATGTCGCTTTTATTACTGAATGATATTCTTCAGTGTAGACATTCACCTGCTGTTGGAGATCTTGTTTGTTCCTAAATTTTGACAATGTTGAATCAGGCTGCTATACATCTCCATGTGCAGACATAAGTTTTCAGTTCCTTTGGGTAATAAATGTATGTTTAGCTTTTTATATGAAAATTTCCAAGTTGTCTTCCAAAAGGACCTCATCATCTTGAAGTCTTACCAGCAGTGAGGGAGTTTCTGGTGCTCTGCCATCTTGATCAGCATTTGGTGTTGTCAGCATATTGGGTTTTAGATGTTCTAGAAGGCATGTACTGGCATCTAATTGTTTTACTTTGCATTTCTATAATGTCATCTGATAAAGAGCACATTTTATATGCTCACTTGTCATCGTTTTATCATCTCTATAAAATGTTTATTCAGATATTTCCCAGTTTTAATTCGGCTTTTGGTTTATATAAGTTTTAAGAGTGTATGTTACAGGGGCCTGGGGATGTAGCTCAGTTGGTAGAGTACTTGCCTAGCATGTGCAAGGCCCTGGGTTCAATCTCCAGTACAAAAACAAATTAATGACAGCAAGAGCATATATTGCAGGTACTAGTAATTTATCACATATATTTTTTTGCAAATATTTTACAAATATTTTCCTTGTATATTATGTTAACAATTTTTTCATAGAACTATTTTTTTATAAAATATGAATAGAATCCAAATTATCGTTTTTTCTTTCTTTCATGGATCATGGGTTTTGTTGTTGATATGTGTAAAATTTTATCATTAAACCCAAGGTCACCTAAATTTTCTCACTTGTTCTCTTTTAGCTATTTCAAGGTTTTGCATTTTGCATTTAAGTTTAATCTTTTTTTAATTAATTTTTACACGTAAACACTGTGTCCAGGTTCTTTTTTTACCCAGCTATGGATGTCCAGTTGCTATAGAACCCTTTGACAGAATGCTATACTTCCTCTCCTCAATTATCTTTGCTTATTTTGTGTGTGTGTTAGTTTCTGGCTCTATTCTGTTGCATTGATTTATTGTCTTATTCCATATTTTTTAATGCCTTTGATTCATTATCATTCAATTTGAATATTTTTGATTTTTCATGTAAGTTCTTTGTTAATTAATGAGTTATATGGGGTTGTGTTATTTGATTTCTAATTATTAGGGATTTTTCTAGATTCATCTATATCCACTGATGAATATCTGGGCTGGTCCATAGTTTGGCTACCATGAATTATGCTGCTATAAACTGGGTATGCATGTATCAATATAGTATGCTGACTTTAACTCTTTAGGATAGATAACAAAGAGTTACTCAGTGGTTCCATGCCTCGTCTTATGAGGAACCTTCATACTGACTTCCATCTTGGTTATACTCATTTACAATATTACCAATAGTTAAAAGCGTTTTTTTCTCCACATCATTTCTAGCATTTATTTAAGTATTCCTATTCTTGATGGCTGTCAGGAAATTCTATATGGTAGCATAGTTTTTTATAGTTATTAACTAGGTCCAATCAGGTGATTATATTTATTTTTATTAACACCTTTCCTTATCAATCTTGAGAGTGTGTTAAAATCCATCATAATATTTATAGTTTTATGTAAACATTCTTTATCTTTCTTTTTTTTGCTTCATAAATTTCATGTTTTATAATTGGCTGCATAAATAACAAGGGGGATTGTTATATCTCTGCAGAATTGACACTTCATCACTACAAAAAATGATCAAAATGACCATCTCTTACTGTCAATATATCTTTTTCTCTTTCTCCCTTTTCATCTTCTTAAATAGGCATGCCTGTTTTATTATCAGGGCTGTGTGGTAAGAAAAATTTCCAATTCTTTACTTTCTTTAATTTCAAAAAATTGCAACAATTATCAATTCACCAGAACTTTAAAAAAATCCAAAGATACTCCTTATCAGTTTCTCCATACTGTAACATCTTTCATAAGTCTAAGGTAATGACAAAATTAGAAATTGACACTGGTATAATCCACAGCTTATTTAGATTCTACTATTTTGACAGGTACATGTGTGTGCACATATGTGTGTCTAATTTTATGATATGTGTAGGTGTATGTAGCTCAGAAAGAGCTGTTTACTAATTTCAAGACAACTTTAGAACCATATTCACTTTTTCCACCTTCATCCTTAACCCTTGAGAATAACTGTTTTCATTAATTATAACTTCTTTGAGATTTATTCAAAACATTATTATGATGGAATAAAAGTATCCCAGAGTGGCTAATCTAAGGAGAGCAGCTTTTAATCACTATCATTGATAGAATAATATAAAATGAGAATGAGGCCAGTACAGGTGAGGTTGATGGACTGGAAGACAGACTGCATCACCTTTGTCCTGTGCAGTTAGCCCTGAGAACTTTAAGGGCTCAATAGCTAACAAAAGCGGCAAACTATTAATGGAACATGGTCCTGTCCACGACCTTAATGGGGAAAGTGGATACTTGCAAACCATTATAGCAATGGTTTGTTTCTCGGTGAAACAAGATACAAGGTACAACATTAGGATTGAGCAAAGGGGATCAACAGGAGGAGTTCTTTGAAGTGTGCTAAACTATGCAGTCTGTCTCCCAGGAGCACTATACTCTTTTCACCAAAAACAGCACTTTATCCAGAGGAGGAACTCTAAAGACTGTTATTTATTGTCACAGTGCTAGGAATTTTCCAGGATAACAGGAATACCACTGAAATACTTCTTTCTACCAAGGCAGAGTGTTATAAGTCAAATTCTGCACTCAGTGATTATTCATATCCTCTCCATCATTTGGAGGCCTAAGAAGCATATATTCTAGTGGCTGAGGGCTTGGTATCAAATACACAAGGCTTGACTTGATTACCCACAGAGTGAAAGGCAAATTATCCTGTAGAATCAATTTTTACAACTGCAAAAATGGGGATTGATATTACCAGCATAAGTCTCATGGTACTGCCTTAGGATAAAATGGGTTTCCTTATATAAAGAGCTTAGAACACTGTTCTACAAATATGAGGCTTTATCTTTACAAAAGAAAAATAATATGGAACAACTATTCTAAATGCAATCTTGTGTAATTTACATATTTAATACTGTGGAGATCTTAAGTAAGGAAACCTCAAAACCAGCAAAAACAAACGTGGCAACTTGTACATCAATATCCATGACAATAGTAGTGGCTAGAATCAAATGACTTGCACATTTCTAATACATAAGGACATGATGATAAGTTATTCAATAAGTGGAACAGGCAATATAGATCATGAAGTTGCATCTAGAAGTTACCTGGCACATACACCACTAGACTGAGAAGCATTTCTGACATGGTTCTCAAGTGAATGAGAAAATTATTTCTATTTGCTTTGATTTTAAGTAATGAATATAAAATCATTCATTTTATTTTATGTGTATATGTACATGCATGTACCTAGGTTTTATAGTTTCTTTTTAAAGGAAAAAAAACTTGTACTAATAAATAAACAGTAGATAAGTTCATTGTAGCCTCTTATTCAAGATTTGAGGAATACCAGAGTTTGGACTATGAGATTTCTACTTTGGAGTTTTGGTTTCCTCTTTCCTTGTTTATTTAAAAATCAGTCATCACATAGCAAATCTGTAATGCATACTTGTTAGGAACAGGTCTTCAGGGTGTCATTTCTTATGCTGTTGTGATGACTTTGGAGAAAAAGCCATTTCCCAGTTCTCTTTAATGATTAGTATATGTTCTTTAGTGTAACTCTAGGGAGCATCTGTAGAACTGCAGAAAATAATGAAGATGATTAGGCAAAGTGGCAGCAGCACATGGTAGTTACTTAAATTATTTCATTTACTAAAGCAAATATATTAAAGGGAAAATCACTGTTTTGCTTCTAAGAAAAGATGGATTATTTATTTTCTTTTGGTTTTATATTAGATGTTTACCTTATGAGAGACAGCAGGTATTTTACTAAGAAAAAATACATGAAGTGAGCTATTGAACTTGAAGTGCTACATATACTTTGAGCACTTAAAATGTGCTAGTGTTACAGAGAGAAAAAATATGTTTAATGCTTCTTTTCAAGTACAGATCCTTCTTGACATACAATGAGGTTATGTTTTGATAAACCAATTGCAAATTAAAAATAAAGTAAGTTAAAATGCATTTACTGTGTCTAAACTACTATCACAACTTAGCACCACAGCACACTGTAGAGTGACCATTGTTTTGCCTCATGATCACCCGGATGGCTTAGAGGCTGACTTAGAGCTATGGCTCACTGTCTCCGCCCAGTAACATGAAAGAGTATCAGACACATATTGTGAGCTCAGAAAAAGGTCAAAATTCAAAACTTGAAGTGTAGTTCTTGTTGAATGTGTATCACTTTTGCACCACCATAAATTCAACAGATAATTAAACTGTCATAATTTGGAGAACATCTGTATTCATGCATTGGATCATAAAATTATTGTTTTTACTACAGTAATTTATGTAAAGGAGCACTTTGAGACCACATTTTAATAGTGAAAATTTGTTTATATAATTTCTAAAAACAGAAATCAAGTAAAGTAGGTGAGGCCCTCAATAGTTTTAGTATGAGATACCATTCTATTTAAACATAGGTAAATTACTATAAAATTTCTGCTCTCTAGAAAATTTTTGACAGGTGGTTTTGAAAATATGAGATAAAGAAATAGAACTGTCAATATTCAAAGGAGATATCACAAAAGCAACTAATTAGTGTGGGAGCATATTTTGGAAAATGCCATCAGGCCTTTCATATGATTGATCATTATTTTATTTAATAATGAATAGTATGCTTTATGACCTATTTTATCTGTTTTTTGTTTGTTTAGTTATACCTATTAAGCAGTACATTAGAAGATATAATATCTATGAGAAATGAGGGGAGGTATTGAAAGGTTTTATTGATGTTTTCATGTGGGTCCATTAAAGTTTTAACAGAGGACTCTAGATGGGTAGTCAGACTCTGGGGTCACCTGAGGTCACATGATAATCTGGATATCAAGAAAAATATCTTCTAGGGGCTGGGGATGTGGCTCAAGCGGTAGCGCGCTCGCCTGGCATGCTTGCGGCCCGGGTTCGATCCTCAGCACCACATACCAACAAAGATGTTGTGTCCACCGAGAACTAAAAAATAAATAAAATGAAAAGAAAAATATCTTCTATATTTACTTCAAAAAGAAAAGAAAACCTTTTGATTTAATAAAAAAAATTGTGAACTTCATTTCCTAAGATAACATTAAAAGGAAAATAAGAACAACACCATCAACAGCAGCATCAGAAACTAGGAAGGCCAGTTATTACCATGACAGAAATTTCAATTGATTCTGATAGGAGGGAGTTTATGAAATGTCACCCAGACATAAAGAAGGATGAAATCTTGTCATATCCAGCGTAATGGTGGATCTGTTAATACTTTATGTTAAGTGATGCTAACCAGACACAGAAAGACAAATATTGCATGTTCTCTCTCTTATGTGGAAGTTAAATATAGTACACTGAAAGTGGAATACTCACTAATGGAACCTGGGTAGAGTTTGTGTAGGGGAGGGTGGATGAAGGAATTTGCCAGTGCACACAGTATTTATGTGTGAAAATGTCACACTGAACCTCATAAATATTGTTATTAGGACATGTAAAAAACAAAAATAAAATAATTTTCAAAACTAATTTATAAAATATTGCTCTAAGAAAGCAACATGACCTACTAAGCTTCAAGAGGTTTCTTTCTGAGAGCACAGGACTTCTTCCTGATGTGGTGCAGGAGAGCTGGAGGGAAGGGTTGACTACAGGACACCATCTTAGCAAAGCTTACTTGCTGCTTGAGGACCTAGGTCACTCAGATAACCCAGGGAAGCAAGACACAGCTTCTACCCTAAGGACAAAGCAAGGCTGCTTTAAAGACTAAGGGGCAGCATAAATTGCCAGGGAGGCAGACCCTGTTGTTACAGTTATCCGATCAACTCTCATCTCTTAAGATTCTTTCTTAATCTCTTCAGATTGAATAAATATCTACATCCTCAAATCCTGAGAGCAGATTCTGATTGCATCCAAGGGGATGAGCCAAAAACCAAACCAAAGGAAACAAAATCTACTCAAATAGAGCGAGACGAATGGATGAATCAACAACAGACAAGTAAGCAAAGAAAATACGGCATCCAGGAAGAAACAGTATCTAAGATGTTAAGGGGATATATATATATATACAAAAACATTCACATATTAATTACACCACAAGAAAATTGCAATAAAATGTAAAAAGTAGAAACTAAACTGGAGACATTCTCAGATGTCTTCATAACAAACGAGAGGTAAATAATAAAATGTCAAGTTAAAAAAATAACAAAATATCAAAATTTGAAATTACTAATTCTGTAATTGAGGTAAGGATTTAGGATAAAGAGAGAGAGATGCTGATTCTCAAAGGAAACACCCATGAACTATAGAAAAACAAAAAGTGTGCCCAGAAACTGTGGTAACTCTTGAGTGACAGGCCTTTGTCTGAACCCTTGTAAAATGAGGAACATAAGTAAACACAAGGGAAACTCATGCACAATTGTGCAGCTCTGCCTTGATTCCACCTCTAGTCCAGCCCCTACCACTGGCCCAACTCTAAATATTAACACTCCATACCAATAGGCTATTGTCTCTCCCACTGGATATAACTCTCATTCTACCTTAAATGTGTAGCTACTTCCTAAATAAACCTTCATCTATGCATTTTTGTATTTTGTGTTGAAATTCTTTTCCGTCCCATATGACAAGAACCCTGAAGGTCCTGAGTCAATTTCTGCCTTCTCACTCAGAACTCATGGTATCCTTTTCCAGAGACATTTCTTCTCCAGTGACATGATCAATAATGTCCTAAATATTGATTGTGTCACCTCCAAAAATAATACATAACAGAACTCCTGAAAATACTATTAATTAGAGTGTCAAGTATCAGGCTGGGCGCCGTGGCACATGCCTGTAATACCAGCAGCTCAGGAGGCTGAGGCAGGAGGATCATGAGCTCAAAGCCAACCTCAGCAAAAGTGAGGTTCTAAGCAACTCAGTGAGACCCTGTCTCTAAATAAAATACAAAATAGGGTGGGGATGTGGTTCAGTGGTCAAGTGCCCCTGAGTTCAATCCCTAGTACTCAAAAAAAGAGAGAGAGAGAGAGAGAGAGAGAGAGAGAGAGAGAGAGAGAGAATGTCAATTACAAAACTTTAAAGGAGAAAACAAAAATGTTATGCATAGGAATAATATTTTTAATTGCTAAATATAGAAAAATATTTAAAATTAATATAGGAGGGGCTAGGGTTGTGGCTCAGTGGTAGAGTGCTACCTAGCATGTGTGAGGCACTGGGTTCGATCCTTAGCACCACATAAAATTAAAATAAAGCTATGGTGTCCACCTACACCTAAAAAAATAAATGTTTTTAAAAAATTAATATAGGAACTGGAAATTTAATGGTAAAATTAACTTAATGTAAAGGAGAGAGTAAAACTGATAATAGAAGATAAAAATGTGTATGATATCTCTAGTCGTTTGTCTTGTTAAATTAACATAATAACTTTGAATACTTTAAAAATGGAAGACATATATACCAACTAGGAAAAATGAAGTAAATTAATGCAAATATGAATAATTATATATTTACAATACCTTTGTTTTTGTTATTTGGAATTGAACCCAGGAGTACTCTACCACTGAACTTCACCCCTAGTTCATTTTATTTATTATTTTATAATTATTATTTAATTTTTTTAGTTGTAGATGGACACAATATATTTATTTTATTTGGTACTGAGAATGGAACCCACATACTAGGCAATTGCTTTACCACTGAGCTACAACAACAGCCCTTATTTATCATTTTGAAACTGGGTCTTGCTAAGTTGTGGAGGTCGTCCTCAAACTTGTGATCCTCCTATTTTAAGTCTCTCGAGTTACTGGAATTATAGCTGTGTGCCACTATACCTGACTTGTAATACTTTCTTAATACACTTACAATCACCAAGAAACAATCTATTTTTAAATTTCCCAAATAATTATTAAACAATTTAGATATTCAAAAGAATTATTGACAGTATAGAGCTATGACCAGTTTCACAGACAAATATTTAAATGCTTGGAAAAAAAATCTAGAACACTGTGCAATTTTTTTTGTTGTTGGAAAATGAGGTCAAACTTCACTAACCACTTCTTGTATATGATAAATTTCCTTCAAAGGTATGTACATTAATTTTCTTTTCTGAAGCAATTAATTTGTATTAGCACTTGAAACATAATTTCAGCTTTCTCTTAGTATTAAAAAAAACTGAATACCAACTCTTAAGGAAGAAAAACTGATTTTGGCTCCCAGTGTCAGAGGTGTCAGCCCCTGGTTGCTTGGTCTTGTTGCCTTTAGACCTGCAGGGGCACAGAACATCATTGTGATGATCAGGTAGCAGAGAAAATTGTTCATCTTTGGCAGCCAGGAAACCAATAGAGAGAGAAGAAGGGACTAGTCTTCCGGTATCACCTTCAAGGGTATATGCCAGTGACCAAACTTCCTTCTACTAGGACCACTTCTTAAATGTTCCATCACCTCCTAATACTGCCACGGGGTGGTATTAGGAGGTGATGGAATCTTTATCTAGCATATGGGCCTTAGTATTTAGCATATGGGCCTTGGGAGATATATGGGCCATAACAACAAGGTTGGAAAAATGCTCAATAACTCTCAATATTTAAAATCGTTCATCTGTTTATTGAGATAATAGAAGAAACTTTAAGATTCACATAGGGTCGCATTGTCATCTTTTGAGGGGAGCTCAATCTCTAGCCAATGTTTTCCATTTAATATATGTACAGGTCTTTTCTTCTTCTCTCTTTCTTGTCAATAAAGGAAGCCTGAAACTGTTTTATCAGTTATCTTTCTGTTAAGTCCTCCCAATGGAAGGCACTGTTCTTGTCCATAAGGTAATATTAACTAAGGAGGCATTCTTATTTCTAGCTTTCTGAAAACTCCAGTCAAGAAGCTATTTGTTTATTTCTTAAGAGGAAGTGCCTGTCCTGTTCATATTTTTTTTATCCATTTAAAAACTGAGCTGAAGCTGAGCATGGTAGGACATGCCTGTAATCCCAGCGACTCAGGAGGCTGAGGCAGGAGGTTCATAAGTTCAAAGCCAGCATCAGTAACTTAGTGAGACCCTAAACAACTCAGAGACCCTGTCCCTAAATAAAATACAAAAAGGGCTGGGGATTTGGCTCAGTGATGAAGTGTTCCTGGGTTCAATATCTGGTACCATAAACAAAACAAAACAAACAAACAGCAAAAAGAATAACAACAACAAAACTGAGCTAAGATTTTTATTGTGGATTTCAAATACATACACAGAGTTGATGCCCATTATTCATGCTTTTAATGTTTTATAAAGTCACTGCACATACTAAATTAGTGAATACTGAATAATAATTGTGATAGGAGAGAAATAAAGGACTAAAAGTTCCTTCAAGCCTCTTTTTGTCCACTATTCAATACATGCACTGTTTGAGGATTGACTATGCAAAAACACCTTATTTAATTTGGTATATACTCTTAATTAACTTTGAACTTGTGGGCAATAGCACAATAACTGATGACTGAATAAAACTTATTTAACACATGAATTTTTTCATAAGGCAATTTACAGACTTCGTGCTCTTAGAAATATTAAGCAGTACCTTAGCTGTACACTGGGGGAACACTTTTCAAACCAAATCCCCAATCAAAAGCACAAAAATGAGAGAAACACAGTAGTAGATAGACTGTGAAAAATATGTTTTTACAGTACAAAAGCTGAAACAAGAAGGCAAAGGGTCACTTTAACTATACCTGGGAATGTACATATCAGGTTAGAAGTTTTTACCACCCTCTGCATGTCCACAAATGACCACTAAAATGCTGTGAATACTTCTTTAGTTGTTTACCAACAAATTTCAGTGAATAGTGCATATTTGCAATATGAAACCTGTGAATAAGGATTGTCTGAATGTTCAATATATAAAAATATGTTCATATATGTGTAAAATATGCATGCATACATAGGCATGTATGTATATGTATATATGTACGTATTCATATATTTGCCTATACATGTGTGCTTTAGATGGGCAAATGTTCTTTGAGAACTGGAAGATTAAACAATGACTACAAGGAGATATGTAAAATACATTCATTGAATAAAGTGAATTTGGATGGATATAAATCCTTAATTCGAATGTATTTCAATTAATCAGTATTACACTCCATGTTTAATGGTGTTTACGCTCTATTTAATAACTCTGTCAAACAGGAATCTTAAAGATGTTCTTTTTTCTTCTCTCCTACAGAGCTTTCAAAATCACTTAGATCATTAATTTTAAAAATTAAGTCTAAAAAATGAACCAGAATATACTAAGATTATAATGTACAGACTTAGATTCAGTGGGTGTAATATATAGTTTAATCTACCTTTGAAATTAAGAAACACATAGTTTTTTTCTAATGCACAGTTAAATTACTGACCAATAGGTTAATGCTTCATTTAAAATGAAATTAAACTCCTAAAATTAACCATATATATATATAGTTTTTAATATGTGCCATTCAATATACCAAGCACTTTGCATATTACCTGACAATTATTTCAAAAACTTTGTGAGGGAATATTGCCTTGGATTACAAAGGACTAAACTAAAACCAAGAGATTAGATAGCTTCATCCAGGTCAGTCAGAGGAAATTTAAACCTAGGCAATCTGGTTCCATCATCTTTGCACTTTATTTTGTTACCTCAGATATTTAGCCTGGAAATAACTAAATTCATTAAAATGTTAAATTACAAATCACTAAAAATATAAATGAGACAGAAGAATATCATATAATTATTATACATAACTGTTCAGTACCATGAAGTTTCTGAGAATTTCCTACATGCAAGCTAACTATACCATGAATGTTGGTAGGATACATGAGACTTCAAGTTACATGATGAAGGTTATTAATCACAATGATTGCAATAGGCAGAGCATCATTATTTTATTCTGGTTCCCTGACCTTCAAATCTGGTAGGTCTACAAGAAGAGATCCAAGTGAAACATGCATTGCATCATGATAGAGTAACTCAAAGTCCTGTAGTGGATAGTAATTATGCTTTAACTGGGCTTCAGAGCAAGATATTACCTTCATTACACTAAGCAGTAAGCATACCTGCCCTTTTATATAGGGGAAGACATCATCTTTATTTCCCAAGGCTGTAAGCAAGCATGCTGTGTGCTATGGAGGGGAATATTAGCTCTGTACTCAGCAGTAAGGATATTCTTAATGATTACTGCTGACTGAATGTGTATCCAAAACGTGCATATGTTGAAATATTAACCCTCAAAGTGATGATATTAGAAAATAGGACTTTGGGGATGTGATGGGGTAATAAGATCAGGGGTATCATGAATGGAATTCGGGGAATTGGTGGGAAAGCTCTCTTGTGCCTTCTACTTTGTGAAAACACAGCAAGAAGGCACCATATGAATGAGGAAACATACCTTCATCAGCAACTGAAATATTCAGTGCCTTGATTTTGGGCTTCTCCACCTCTAGAACTGGGAAATATATTTCAGTTGTTTATAAGCTCCCCAGTAAATGGTGCCTTGTTATGGCAGCTCAAGCCATCCAAAACAGTAATAAAGTACAAAAGAAGGGCAGTAAGTGCTCTGCTTTCAAGATGTGCACATTCATTACAAATTTATAAAAAAGCCTTAAGAATTATATGAGCATAAGTAAAGCATTTTATATCTGAAAACAAAACAAAGCAAAAACATTAAAACTTTGGAACATGTCATTAGGTATTGATTTGAGACCTACACATGTCAAACAATAGGCCAACTGCATGTCAAATAGCAGGAAAATAGTAAGTTGCAAGACAACTTTTACAATATATGATGAATATAATTGTGCATATTGATGATTAGATGATATGCAAAAAATCAATAAAGACATTGCAAAAGTATTGCTGCAACATAAATGAAAAATTTTTTTAAAGTGGGCAGTATTTGAAAAAAAAAAATTCAGCCCTATTAGTTGTTAAAGAAGTAAACCAACAGTATTTTATGTCAGTTCTTACACAGTGAAAACTCATGATTTCACATTTGCTAAAAGTCATGTAAATTGATAAAATATTCCTATTGGGGATTATTTAAATAGAGTTTAAAACTTGGCATTACTAATACATTTGACTTTAAAATTCTATCTCCAGGAATTTTTCCAGCTCTAAGAGATTTATGTATATGTGTATTTATAGTAATTGTATTTAAAGAGGTTTACAAAAATAAAGATTCGTACCTTATAATACAGAATTGTAATAATAAAATGATGCTTTAAATTGATAGATAAATATGCACAATGGAATCCAGTCTGTAAAAAATTAACATACATAATATGTAATTATAAGTATAAATATTCCCAGTATATTTTCAAGTAATAAAATATGTTAAAAGATAGGCATGTATGTAATTCCAGCAGCCTGGGAGGCTGAGGAAGGAGGATCTCAAATTGAAAGCCAGCCTCAGCAACTTTTCGTGAGGCCCTAAGCAACTTAAGGAGACCCTGTCTCTAAATAAAGTATAAAAAAGGGCTGAGGATGTGGCTCAGTGGTTAAGCACCTCTGGGTTCAGTCTCCCAAAAATGTTAGAAAATAACATACAATTTGAAATTAGACAGCCACATACATACATATGCACATTTTAAAAATTACAAAAGATATATAGGTTTATGCTAAAATCATGATGGCACTTTATTTCCAAATTTATCACTTTCCTATTTTTCAGTTTTTTATATATCTTTTAAAATTTGACATATAGAGCCATAGGGAATTGCAAATATAGTACAGAGTAGGATACTCTTTCCTATTTTTCCCAGTAGTGATATCTAACATAATCAGAGTATAATGTCAGAGTCTGCACTCTGATATACAACATGTGTCATCAGGTGTAACCACCACCATCATCCAGACACAGAATTATTCCACACTCACAAAGCTCTTACTTATGATGCCATTTCCCTGTCACCCCCACTCTCTCTTCTCTCCCCTTCCCTAGCTACTGGCAAGAAGTCATTGTTTTGAGAATGCTGTGTAAATGGGACCACAGGATATGTGACCTCTTGACATTGGATCTTTTCACAATTTGGATATTCTGATCATCCATTAAAGATCTTGCATGTCTCAATAATTGCTCTCTCTCTCTCTCTCTCTCTCTCTCTCTCAATCTCTGAGTAGTGGTAGTTTCTCCTAATTAGAAGTGAGATATCTCAGAGATTGTTTAGTCTTTCTTCAATTAAGGGACATTTTGGTTGTCTTTGGTTTTACCTGCTAGAGATAGAGTACTACTAATAAATACTGCATAGTTTGTGTGTGTGTGTGTGCGCGCACAATTCTAAATACTCTGAGATAAATGTTCAGATGTGTAACTGCTGGCTTGAATGGAAAGTGTCTAATTCTTTTTTTTTAAGAAAAAGCAAAATTATTTTCCTACATCTTAAAAATTATACATTGTTTACAACAACATTGAGGAATACTCAATGCCTTTATACCAGGATTTGGTACAGTCACCTTGCTCTTTAAACTATTAAAATAGGGGCATAGTGCCAACTCCTCATGTTTTATTTTATTTTATTTTTTAATTGATTTTATTTTTAAATACATGACAGCAGGTTCCATTACAATTCTTTTTATACATATAGAGCACAATTTTTAATATCTCTGTTTGTATATAAAGTATGTTCACACCAATTCATGTCTTCATACATGTACTTTGGATAATGATATCCATCACATTCCACCATCCTTGCTAACCACCTGCCTCCTCCCTTCCCCTCCCATCCCTCTGCTCTATCTAGAGTTGGTCTATTTCTTTCATGCTCCCCCTCTCTACCCCACTATGAATCAGCCTCCTTATATCAAAGAAAACATTCAGCATTTGTGTTTTTTTGGATTAGCTAACTTCACTTAGCATTATCTTCTCTAACTCCATCCATTTACCTGCAAATGCCATGATTTTATTCTCTTTTATTGCTGAGTACTATTCCATTGTGTATATATGCCACATTTTTTTATCCATTCATCTGCTGAAGGGCATCTAGTTTGGTTGGTTCCACAGTTAGCTATTGTGAATTGTGCTGCTATAAACATTGATGTGTCTGTGTCCTGTAGTATGCTGTTTTTAAGTCCTTTGGGAATAGACAGAGGAGAGAGATAGCTGGGTCAAATGGTGGTTCCATTCCCAGTTTTCCAAGGAATCTCCATACTGCTTTCCAGATTGGTTGCACCAATTTTCAGTCCCACCAGCAATGCATGAGTGTGACTTTTTCCCCCACATCTTCGCCAACACTTATTGTTGTTTGTCTTCATAGTAGCTGCCATTCTGACTGGAATGAGATGAAATCTTAGAGTAGTTTTGAGTTGCATTTCTCTAATTGCTAGAAATTATGAACATTTTTTTCATATATTTGTTGACTGAACTTCTTATTGCCTAGTGATGTTGAACATACTTCCATGTATTTATTTGCCAACTATATGTTTTCTTTGCTAAAATCTCCTTTCTAATTGGAATATTTTTAGCATTGAATTTTGAATGTGTTAGAGAATCTGAATATACATCCATTATGATATCTATGTGGATGGCAAACAGTTTCTGTCAGTCAATGGTTGATTTTCATCTTCAAACAGGGTTTTTCATGATACAAAGATTTTCTTGTTATTTTGTAGAAGCTCAATGTCTTGTTATTTCTTTAACAGATCCAGCTGCTAAGATCATGTGGATACTTTCCCTGATGTTTCTTATAAACATTGTGGAGATTTCTATTTTACACTGGAATCTTTGATCCACTTTAAATTAATTATTATTATCTTTGTGTTGAGATTGAATCCAGGGTCTTGCATATGCTGAGCATGTGCTCCATCACCAACCTATACCTCAGTCCCTCTATTGGGTTAATTTTTTTAAAGGTGTGAAGTTTCTTTTTTAATGGTCTATGGGATATTTGGTCACTTCAGCATTATATGTTGAATAAAGTATCATTGCTGAAATCATACATAGAGGTAATATTATGTGATATTGCTGTATTTATTATTATCTCTGGAAGCAATTTATTTTTGACTGATTCTTTGAGATTTTCTTTGAGATTTTGTGTTGTGCAAAATTCAGAGAATTGTTTCTTCTATTGCTTTTTATATTCTGTTTGACCTCATTTTTCTGGATGGCATATTTAGAATTATTTAGAGTAAACATCTTTGCTTTCTTTCTGTTCCTTAGGCAAAAAGTATTTAATCTTGCACTAGTAAATACATTGTTTTGTGTAAACATTCTTTATCAAGCTGAGTAAATTCCTGTCTTTTCTTAGGTTTCTGAGAGCTTCTTATTAGTAATGATAACATTATTATTAATCACTCTCTCTTCAATAGATACACTTTACTTCATAATGAGGAAAAGTATTTTTAAATGTATTTTTTTTCCATTTTTTAAAATCTACTGGCTAGCTATAGGAACTCATTACATTATGAGAATCATTCTTTTTATAGTTTTAGTCTTTATTCCCTCACATGAGTTATTGTCAGGTTTTCTAAAACCCTATATTGTCACCATCAGCCATAAGCACCTCTAAGAGTTCCTGCTTGTCACAATATGACCAAAATGAGCACTGAGCATTTTTTTATCTAATCTCTGGTTAACTTTACCTCTTGCTGATATACTAATTAAGAATGTTTCATTTCATCATTTAATTGAAGTTCTACAAAATACACGTAGAAACTCATGGCTCATGGCTCATACCTGTGGGTTCTCTCTGGTGTGCTCTCTTACATTCTCTTAACTTAGTTATGGCCTGAATTTTCTTGTAATTCACCATTGATGAAGAATTTCTATTCAAACAGTATTATTTTGTAGTACAGATAGTAGGTTTGTTGTTTTCTTTCTTTTCTTTTCAGAAAGAAATCACATTTTGCGCTCTCCTGTGTAAAACTAATCTAAGATATAATTAAATCTGACATCAAGTAAGATTTTTTTGTGTGGCAAATAATGTTCTTTCTCATGTGATCACACATAATGCTTTTCACTAAAACACAATGGAGAACTGGATTTGCTAGAGTCAGTTGGGCATTTCGTTCTTTCCATATTAACTCAGGTTCCTCAGTATGATCTCCTCACAAAATGGAAGTTTCAAGATGATGAGACCTTTGATATTGTATCCAAAGTCTTCAAAAATGAGTTTTAAAGTTCATAAAGAAATAGAAAGTTCTAGTCAGCACAATGAGGCAAGAAAAACAAATCAAATACATAAAAGCCATAGAGAAAGAAAGCTCTTCTTGTCTGCATGTGACATGACAGATTATGTAGACAATTTCAAAGGATCCATCAAGGGAAAGAAAATCCCAAAACTGTTAATTGAGTTAAATAAAGGTAGAATACAGGTCAAGTTACAGAAGTTAATTATATTTCTACATTTTACAAATGAATGCATGAAAGTTACAATTAAAAAATAATAAAAAAAACCATATAAGGATCAAAGAAATCAAAAGCATACATGTAATTTAACAAAAATGAACAAGTTTTTTGTGAAAAAAATCGCAAAATACTAAGAAATCAAAATATATTTAAATAGAATGATGGTTTATGTTCACAAAGTCAATATTAATGATGTTAATCTTCCCCAAATTTATGTACAAGTTTAATGCTATCAAAATTTTAGCATTTTAAATGTATAAACAAGGTAAGTATAAAATTTACATAAGAATAATAAAAAGATTAAATGAGCTAAAATAATTCTGAAAAGAAATAATGCAATTAGAGGAATTAATTTCAATACCATCAATTTCCACATTATTGCATATTTATTTTAAGAAGTTGTATATTTCATTTGTGTCTTATTTTGTTGCCAAGCTGTTGATTCACTGTGTAAATATTTCACCAGTGAATGAAGTGTATTGCAAAATTAAGATAGTGTCATTCTTTACCTGATTGTTATTGCTTGGATATGAGGTATCCCTTAAAAGCTCATGTGGGAGAAAATGAAAAACACTCAGAGGTGAAATTATTAGATTATCAAAACTTTACCTTGTCAGTAGATTAATCATGTGATATGGATTAACTGGGTGGTAACAGTAGTCAGGTGGGTTGTTTTGGGAGGTGGGTCACTGGGATAGTAACTCTGGGGTGTATATATATAATTTTTTTTCTGGTTGTAGAACTCACTACTTCCATGTTGCCATGACCCGAGCTGCTTTCTCCTCATACTTTCAACCATGATGGACTGACTGCCTCACCTTGGGCCTAGAGCTGTGGAGTCAGCCATCTATAGGCTGAGACCTCTGAAACCGTAAGCCCAAATTAACTTTTTCTCCTTCACATTTTTTTGGGGGAGGGGAGTCGGGGACGTTCAGGTCCTTCAGTCAGAGTGATACAATCTGACCAAAACAATGACACTGCACAATTGACAAAAGTTTTCCTATACACCAATTTATTTCCATTAGAAAAATAATTAAGTATTTTGAACTGTATCCAGGGATAAATGTAGGCAGGTTTTAATGATATCCAAACTGTCACCTAATGAAAAGATAATTAGGTATCTTTTAGATAATTAGACCAAAATCTAGGGATGGATGTAAGCAAGTTACAATATTATACAGAATTTAAGATAGAAATATTACCTTTGAATTGATAGAAATATTTTCCTTGAATTACATAATTTAATAAATATATTTCCTAGGGAAAATACAAAAGCTAGTCTGTGAAAATTATAGAGTATTGTGAAAAAGCTGCATATTTTGTTTATATGCAATTGTTAGAAACATTAAGGGGTAATATTTTTCCACTAGCAGCATTGAGAGTAGTTTCTAAAAGTTGTTATTTTAAACATTGTAACCACCACTAATTCAGGACAAATCTTCTAGACTGAGTAATTTCTTAACACTTTACTTAGGGGTTCTATTCCTGTTATTCAATAGATTTTATGTATCCCTGACAGACTCTTTACTCATTAGTTTATCTAATTACTCACTGTCACCTTGGTTAGCCAACATTTCATTACATGATTTGTTGACAGGACCTGGGTTTTCTGCAAGTGCTTCATTAATTTTAGTTAACTTTTTCTGAGAAAGAAGAATAGAATTCACTAGTAGCTTTAAAATAGGTGTTGGGCAAAGAGGAAATAGCTGGAACTTACATGAAAGTGAAGAGAGGTCATAACAAGAGACCAGAGAGAAGTCTATGAAACATAGCAGCTAGTGACAATTACTCGTTCCAGGTAGATGGTGGCACTAATTCTTAAAAACCAAAAAAAAAAAAAAAAATCAGTAAAACAAAATCAAAGACTATAAGTGTGTTCATAACAGAATCAATAAAATAATATGAAATATCTTTAGAAAAAAACTATATATTTTTTTCTTTTTCATTTAAAAAAAAGAGATGCTCTTCTTGTTTCGAAGGTAATCCTATAAAATAGCTTTATATGAATTGCTATTTGTAACTTTGTATGACTAAATCTCTTTTGAAAGCCTGGAAGTTAGTAAGGAGGTAATTTTATCATTTCAACCATAAAACCGAAGTTGAAGAAACAGATCTTTCTTTTCTTGCTCTTTCAGTGCTTTGCATTGCCCATTCTTTCTTCTCTTTGCTTTCTGTAGAAGGATAATACCTAATGATTAAGGAAGGATTTTCAGAACATCAGGAGTAATGACCTCTGACAATCCAGTCCTCCATAAAAGCAAACAGAACACTGGCAAATGTTATCAAAACAAATTCCTTTAGAGCATTGGAAGTTAAGTATTGTTCAAGGAAAATTGATGAATCATGGTGAAAACAGCCCTGTGACTTTGATGTTACTATATACTCTTTGCTACAGTAGATATGAAAACCAACAGTCTTTTAACTTTGGCAGATAGAAAACCCAGCAGCCTGCCAGACAGTTGAATGGGGAAATGGGCTTAGAACTGTATGAATGCCAGCTTCTGTCTGCAGGGAATTGTAACTTCTGTCTGCAGGGAATTGTAACTATTTGACCTGTCTAGCAGATCACTGATGTGGTCTATCATTTGTTAGTGTTTCCAGAGTCAACTACTTTAGAATAGTCACATTCCAATGATTTTTGTTAAGTACAATTAATGGTAATTTTTTTTAAAAATGTTGTGGCTGCAGAGGTGCCAATAGTCTTATCTGGGGCTAACAAAAGACTGGCCTAAAAACATAAGAGGAAAATCTGGGGATTAAGATATCCACAGGGAGCTTTAAAACTCCTAAAGAAAGAAGGCTTGGGATCTAGAAACCTGGTGGCATGAATAGAGCCATTCACATGATCATGAGAGGGGAGTCAGACCACTAATGGCTCAGGTCTCCTGAACTGGAGGTTCTGTAAAAGCAGAAAGTGAAAGCTGAGGCAGAATCATGAACTCTAGAAAAGTGAGGCAACAAGCACAGAAACCCTCACAAAGGTCTCCAAGGAAACCTCTCCACCACATGCTCTCCAGTAAGCCAAGCAAGGCCAGCCTCAGTGGCTGCGGTCCTAAAAAAGAATAGGAACTTTATAACATGCAGAGAAACCACTAAACAAACAGAAATTACAGACAGAACTAGGAACACTGAGAAGGGAAGGAATATCGGATTTTCAGAGTTGCCACATTATGTAATATAAAGAGTCCTGTGATAAACAACACCAAAAAATATAACATAAAATAACACAAGAAAATACAGGAAATGTAGGCAGAAAAACAGAACATAGAAAATTCCTAAGGAAGCCCAGCTGCTATTTGAAGAGACAATCACTTTAAGGAAGCCATCTAAGAATATATAAAAAAATTAAACAAAATTCTGTCTAAATTTGTTCTAGTATGGCAATGTTTCCTTACATAATAAATATCAATCAATACATAAAATATAATAAAAATCAATCAGGTATTCCATATTTGAAAGTATAATAAATGAAATAAACAAAAATTCTTGGAGTGCTTAACATTAGATTTGAATTTTCAAAAGAACTAATCAGTGAACTTGAAGACAGGACTTGAGATATTCTTGTCTGAGAAGCAGAAAATAAAGAAGAAGAAATTTAAATGAACAGAAACTCAAGAGACTTGCACGACAACATTAAGCGTTCCATGATAGGAGTACCTAGTAGAGAGGGTAGAGAGAAAAATGTACTTGAGGAAGTAATCCCTTGTGATACCAGAATTTTAAAAAACCTCTAATTTATAGGCTCAACAAACAATATAGGATAAACTCAGAGATCTGTACCCAAACTTATCATGGTCAATATTGGAAAGCCAGAGACAAAGAATAGATGTAGCACTCAGTGAACATGACTCATCATATACAAGATATTCTAAGCAGAGCAGAAAATATGGAGATCAGGAAACAGTCAGATAACCTATTACAAAACTATCAGTATCCAGAAAATTTATCCTTAAAAAAATTAAGGCTCAGGAGGCTGAAACAGGAGAATCCTGAGTTTGAAGCCAGCCTCAGCAAAAAATGAGGTGCTAAGCAACTCAGTGAGACCCTGTCTCTAAATAGAATACAAAATAGGGCTGGGGATGTGGCTCAGTGGTCAAGTGCCCCTGAGTTTAATCCTTCGTACCAAAAATCAAACAAACAATCAAAAAAATAAAAAAAAAATTAAGTAAAAAGTAAGAATTCCCACATAATAAAACCCAGAAACCTTATTGCGAGCAGATATGGCTAACTTATAGAAATTATTAAAGAGAGTTTTTTTGGGCTGAAATTCTCAAAAATCTCAGCCTCTTGAGTGAATAAATACACTGTGGTGACCTCTCATTGTTTTTGAATGATCTCATTAAAATATATAAGTTGTCCATAACAGTATATCATATGTTTACAGTTATAAAGTTGGGCATACACAGTCACTATCCAGTGATAATGCATATGCATATTTTGCTTTTGAACTATTTTTTTAAATTTTTTCTTAGTTGTCGTTGGACACAATGCCTTTATTTTATTTATTTATTTTTATGTGGTGCTGAGGATCAAACCCAGAGCCTCTTACGTGTTAGTCGAGTGCTCTACTGCTGAGCAACAACCCCAGACCCTTGGCCTAATTTTATAAATATGACTTATCTTCTCATTAAGTCTTATACTCCTGCAAGTGTTGTAAGTATACCTGAGTGTTTATACTTGTAAAATATGTTTTTTATTATTGCCTATTTTATAAACTTTGTCATATTAAAAATACAAATAAATGATTTATTTTTTTTCCTCGGAAATAAGCTTTCAGAATTTTGATTTTTGGGGGGAATTTAGACTTTAAAGATTTTGATCACTCACTTTCTCAACATTCAGGTTTATTGCATTTGGAGTTGTATTTTTTGAAATTAAGGCCCAAACACAATATTATATCAAAAGCATAGGCAACAAACGATACCTACCAGACAAATTCTAAAGCCAATATATGGGAGCAAAGCTTTGTAGAAAGTGTAGTGTTCATGTTGCTGGTGAAGAATGTACAATGGTTGAGACACTATAGAACATAATCTAGTGCTTACTTGAAAAGTTAAATAGAGAGTTACTCTCTGACGCAGCAATTTCATTCTTAGGTATCTAAACAAGAGATCTGGAAACATAAACACAAACATTGTATGTGAATATTTTTATTGCCATTATTTGTAAAAGCCAAATGGGGGAAACAATTCAGATGTCCATCAATTGGTGAATAGAAAAATACAATGTTATACCCATACAGTGCATAAATTTTACAATAGAAAAAATGAAGAACTGTTACATGCCATGACATGGATAAAACTTGTAAACATTATTCTAATTGGTATAAGCAATTTAATAAAGAACATATCTTGTATGATTCTATCTATTTAAAATGTATAGTTAAATACAGAGTCAAAAAGTATGTTAGTGGTTGTCACGGACCAAGGAAGTACCTTAATTAGAACAACTGTTAATGGTCCGGAATTTCTTTCTGCAGTGATGAAAATATTCTAGGTTTTGATAGTGGTCATTGTTGCACATCTCTGTAAATACACAGAAGTAACTCACTATATTTTACAAGGGCAATTTTTTATGGTATTTTAATTATACTGCACCAAGTCTGTTGTAAAAAGGAGAAAGAAATCTTAGTGATATTTAAACAGCGTATATGTTTGTAAAATCATGTTAACAATTGCTTAACTAAGACAAACTTGACATAATTCCCAGAATGTTGCATCCTTTTATTGGCAATACTGTTTATTACTTACCACTAGAAAGTCTGTATACCAGCATTTATGTTAGTAAGTTAAGAGCACTGTCATATTTTTGTGACACTTTATACATATATAATAAATAGAGATGATGAAAAATGTATGGAAATGCTGTGTTCAGTTTATGGCAAAATAAAAGTAAGTAATACCACTGGATATAGCTGTTAAGTTTATTGCAAAACTCATAAAATTAGCTCACTCCATTCTTGCTTCTCTCATTGGATGGCCTGTGCATGCTAGATAGAGTCACCTTCATACACGAAATCATGGGGCATCTGAACTTGAAGTCTGTGGCAACAGAACTGATAGCTTCTAAATTTGAATTATGTGTGGAATTGAAGATGTGATGTTGAAATTTTACATCCAAACCTTTTTAGGTCTTATATTAGAATTTTCAGTGATAATACCAAACAGAACTTTTTTTTCACATTGGATTATTTTAAAAAAATTCATGGAGATATTGTCAATGTGTTTGACATTTTAAAACACAAATTTAAATAACATATTCCACTTACAGTGCAAAGTTAAATTACAAGGAAATCTTATGAAATTCCATTTCATTATATTTTAAATGACTATTGAAACAATGAAATTTCAGGTATATGCTAGTGTGATCTTCATAATTTTGATTTATATAAGAGACTTTCTGTGGTGAAGAAGATAATCTGTTAACACACACTTCTGGCTTCTTATTGCACTTCTCTGCCATCTTCTATATATTTATATTTTTCTGGAATAAACTTGATCTGAAAATTGTTATAGTTGGAATCTAAGTTAAAGTGTAAGTTCTCTGAGTGTAGAGTCTGCCTCCGTCAGCACAGTCACGGTGTCAAGTATGTTCAATAAATATCTACTAACTAAACAAAAGATTCTAGGTATCTTGCATGTCACTTTAAATATCGCATCAGTATTACAGTGCTTGCTATAATCCCAGCATTGTCCTACTGCTGTCACTTAATCATCATGACCATATTGTCAGGAAGATTTTGCAATTCTGGTTTTGAAGGTGAAAAGTCAAGGCCAAAAGCCCTGTGCCCAGTCTGTGACAGAACCACATTGTGAATATTAGTCATCTTGCCTTCTCAGCCTTATTCCTGACATTGACAATATTAATTACACAGAATCAAACAGCTATGAAGTAATGGTACAATTAGAGGCTCTATTTGTTTTATTGCACACTTTTTAGTTCCTTCTACTGAAAAATTCAAGTGTAATAAGCAGTGAGATGTTTTTCTGCTTCCCTTAGAACAGATTGTCTTGCTTGGTAGGGTAATAAAAAGAATGTCTCTCTCTGGAGGAGACGATGGACAGGCTTCCAGCCTCCTTCATATAAGATAAGTTCCCTAACCTCAGGATTTCTCCCATGCGGTGCACTCTCATCCAACAGTACAGACAAAGATGCAATTGACCTGTAAGACAGGAAGAATTATTCTCATGCCATGTTAACTAGGCTCTTTAAATTAATAGGAGAATATAAAATAGTAGAACCACACATAGAAATCCACATACATGTGGAAATGAATGTATGATGGAAATAGCAGAATGATGTCTAGGGACTTGATACCTATTCAAAAATGATGGAGAGACAAGTGGCTATGTTTTCAAAGAAGACAAATTATCTCAGTCATAAAAATCAATCTCCAAAGGTCTTAAAAACAAAACAAAAATATATGGCATTTTAGTGGATTTTGTCCAATGATGTCTTTATAATATTAGTATAAAGTAGAAATTTTAAAAACCAAAATTCATAAAAACAACAAGTAGTTATTGATAACTATCTCACATAAAATGCAAAAACAAATGTCAGTTCAACAAATATAAAGTTAGAAGTAGCTACAGATAGAAAAATCATTTGCACCATGTATATGCAACAAGAAAAAAGTGTTTGCAATATAAAGAGCATTTCAATTAAAATTTAGACAGGTTACAAAAAAAATTTTTAAAATGCATAAAGAAAATGAAAAGGCGCTTTTAAAGATAGAATAAAATTAGATAGTTAACACATCTAAGCAAAATCATGGAAATTCCAATTAAAATCAAATGATTTATTAACACCATCAATCTAGACAAATTTTATGATGAATTTGCCTACACCACACATATACAGGAATACACAGAATGCACAGGTATCTTGGTGGCATTATGAAATGCAGTATATACTTAGAAACATGAATGTTCTTCACTGAGATCAAATAACATTTTGATGGAAAATGGTTTAAGTGAATTAATATATCTTCGGTGTCAAATTTTGTTACATAGTAAATTAGGCAAAGAGAGATGTTAACATTTTATTATCATAGAAAGTCGAGGTTAATGGGGCTGGGGATGTGGCTCAAGCGGTAACACGTTTGCCTGGCATGTGCGGGGCGCTGGGTTCCATCCTCAGCACCACATAAAAATAAAATAAAGATGTTGTGTCCACCGAAAAATGAAAAATAAATATTAAAAAATTCTCTCTCTCTTCTCTCTCTCTCTCTTAAAAAAA
The DNA here is from genome assembly GCF_964194105.1 of Spermophilus citellus. Taxonomy (NCBI): domain Eukaryota; kingdom Metazoa; phylum Chordata; class Mammalia; order Rodentia; family Sciuridae; genus Spermophilus; species Spermophilus citellus. Next base: position 24,625,967 of record NC_138194.1, on the reverse strand, counting down.
AGAAATAAAGTGGAGGTTAAAAGAATTAATACAAGTGAAGTGTTACAAATTGTACCCATGCATATATATATGTACACTTTAATAATTTATTTGTGAATAAAAAAATTAAACCTGCAAGAATCAGCATGGGTTAATTTAGAATAATTTAAACATAAATGTAAGATGCAAAATAATATATGACTATACAAAGATGTAAAGCATGTAAGTCTATAAAATATCTTAAGCAAGGGTGTGTTATGTACAAGAAAACAATAAGTAAAAGAATTGTAATAATAAACACCAAACCGAGGTTAGTTTTTGTCTCAGATAAAGGGGATTCATGCTATGGGAAAATGTGCAAAATTTTAACTTTTTTCGTAAAAATTTATATTTTAACACAATTATGGATATGTGGGTGTTTGGAGTAACTATAATCACACTTTGAACTCTGAAATAATAAATAATAATAATTCAGATTAATAGTTTTTGTATTATAGATATTATCTATTATGTGTCTGAACATTAAAGATAACATTAAAAAAATTAAAACACCATTAGCAGAAGCATCAAAACTAGAAAGAAGAGTAATTATAAAAAGAAACTTCAATTGACTCTGATGGGAGGGAGTTTACACAATGAGGTATTATTCAGCCACTAAGAAGGATGAAATCTGTCTCAATATTAAATATTATTTCTTCTAGAGAATCCTGTTTTATCCATGACTTTTCCCTTTTGCACTGCAAGCCAAAGGCAATGCCTTGAATCCAAGATTAGGATTTTGTTGGCTGTGCATCTTTTAAAAACTTGTACAAGATCCAATCAGTATTACACCCAACTTGGATGAAACTTTTTTTTCTCTGTACTTAACTAAGCAACATACCACATCTGCCATCCAGGTATTTGACAAAAGCAAAATCCTATAGTCACTGTAATTTCTGACATATCAACAGTTTCGTGTGCTTAAATGACATAAGATAGAAATAATAACATGCTACAGTATGCCATGGGATAAAGATAGACCTTCAGAAAGAGAAACAGATACACAGTATCAAACTGCCACTCCCTTCCTCCTTAGCTCTTTCTCCTGTACATTGAGTTATCTGTTCTGAAGGAACTCATCCCTTCATTTAATAAATCTGTTGCTTCTAGCAGCATGTTTTGTTTTCCTGTTTGCCAGTGTCTTTTCTGGGAGAAAGCAGGGATATGTTTTTCTCTCATAATAATTTCTGAAAACAGTAGCAAATTTAAAAAATAATCTGTGGGCACTCTCAACAATGTTTTCTTACAGTAATGACTACCAAGCTCATTGCTAAATTCATGGAATAAGAAGATGAGATCACATACTTACATAAAAAAATAAACATGAAGATCATTTTTTTCTTAATAATATACTAATAGTAGTTATTATGGTTTTGATCTAGAATGTCACACACACACACAAAGCTCATGTGTTAGAAGATGCAGCAATGTTTAGAGGTGAAAAGAGTGGATCATGAGGGTTCTGACCTCTTCAGTGAATGGATTGATTCATTTGGTGGAATAACAATTTGAATGGAATGATGAGTGAAAAATATTGGAAGATGGGATGTGGCTGGAGGAAGTAAGTCACAGAGGGCCTGGCCTTGCACTTTATATCTGTCCCTAACCCTTTCCTTTCTTTTTCTCTGTTTCCTGGCTGCCATGAGGTAAGCTGCTTTTCTCCACCACAATCTTCTGCTTTACTCAGTCCCAAAACAATGACTTCATCCAACCATGGATGAGACCTCTGAAATTATGAGCAAAAATAAACTTTTCCTCTTCTAAATTGTTCTTTTTCAGGTATTTGGGTTTCAATGACAAAAAAGGTGAGAAACATAGTCACCTAACTTGCAATGCATATCACACTAAATAATTAATGAAACAAAAAGAAAAATAAGTAGTAAAAGAAACAGATTTTGGGATTATTTTAATTCATTGGAAAGAGGAACCAAATTTTTATACATTTGATATACTTCTTATGTTTATATATACATATATATCTATATATATATATACATATATACACCCACACACATATATAATATATAACATATATTATAATTTATATAATTATAATATATGTTATATATTAAATATATGTGTGTGTTATATGTTTATTATATAAGGGAACTAACAATGTGAGTAGCTATGCCCATTACCCCCAAAGAATAGTCTTCTAAAGTAATCATCAAAAATTTCAAAAGAATTTTCCACTTTGAATTCAGCACAGTTTTAGGAGTCAGAATAGAATTGACTAGGTGAGGTGCAAAAAGTGAGTTCTAAATCTAGAGGTCCTAATATTCAGATTGCTAGAAGGTTAGAATAAATATTAAACTATCTTCACCAAGAGAAGATATGAGCTGAATCTAAATTATGGAAAGAAATTAAAAGAAGCAATAGTTCTATACATATAAAAATAACTCACACCCACAAAATTAAATGGTAGCTCTCAAAATCTTTCACTCATTTTATTTTCATAATAATTTTTTAGAAATTCTAAACATTTAGATATGAACAAATAACATGCTTAACAAGTCAATGTCTGAGGAAATGTAGTTATGTGTTCAGTCATTAAAATGAAATATGCATAACTGTACACTTTTTAAAATAAAAGCTGGAATGCTTTTATGTCAATGTCCTCTGTGTAAATGTCCTTTCATGTAAATGTCCTCTATAGCAGGTGCACCTCTCCTTAGAGAAAAAGTAACTGGATTTCACACAGGCAGATTGCAGATACCAGACAAGAATTATTTTTTGGCTATTTTTCCCAAGAACATTGGATGCTTTACACAGTGCTTACAAAAGGCATGATGATATATTTTATTGCATTTTTGCTATTCACGAAAACAAGGAAACATCTGAAAAATTAATAAGCCGGAAGAAACTTGTTGCTTAAGTAGACTTGAAATATGTCCCCTATCATTATATAATTTTTAGATCTTGTATGCACTCTGGTAGATATGAAGCATGTAGCATAGGTTGTTGTCAGTTACTTTTAGCTTGGCTTCCTCTCGGGATTGATGAATTCAAGTGAGTAGGTGAGTGTGAAATATAATTTGTATATTTCATCCAATCAAAGCCATCTCAAAGAATGTTCACACTTGCTTGAGGTGTTACTGTCTCATTAAATATTTGTTTTCCTGGATAAGAGTTGATGAATTGCCTGCAGCCGGCATATATGAAGCTTGACATAGTTTTAAGAATGTTGCTGAGAATACTTTCTTTCTAGTTGTTATGTTAGAATTAAATAGTACTAGGTGATAATTTGATAGCATATTTAGTCTTAATAAAATCAAGTAATTATTCTTTTATTTTACCTTTTTTTTGCAAATTTTATGATAAAAAGGAGCTACGAGTAAAATTTTATCATAAACAAATTTAAAAAGTATATAAAGAAGAACAGCTTCTTTGATATAAGGGGAGTAACCAAGGACAGGGTAGAGACGAAGAGCTGGAGAAGAAGAATAACATTAAACAGGGATGATAGGCGGGAGGGAAAGTGAGAGTTAAGGGAAATTGCATGGAACTGGAAGGTGAGCCTCAGGGTTATACACAATTACATATAAGAGGAAAGGAGGAGTAGGAGAAAAATTATATAAGTGGAAGAAACGATTTATAGTAGAGGGGATGGAGAGAGAGTAGGGGAGGGGAGGGGAGGGGAGGGGAGGGGGGATAGTGGAGAATGGGATAGACAGCAGAATACATCAGTCACTAGAAAGGCAATTTGTAAATCAATGGAAATGTAACTGATGTGACACAGCAATCTGTATACGGGGTAAAAATGGGAGTTCATAACCCACTTGAATCAATCTGTGAAATATGGTATATTAAGAACTATGTAATGTTTTGAACAACCAACAATAAAATAATTAAAAAAAAAAAAGAAGAACAGCTATCATTCAAGAAGCATTATATTGGACAAAGCAATACGAAAGATCCCACATTCTCCTCTTAAACTTTAACTCTCAATGTGTAGTTATTATATTGTACTTATTAAAATAGTATGGTGCACAGATCATTTTTCTTATGTAGAGGAGATAGTGATGATAAAGAAGTGACTTCAGAATTCAAACAGTTCATGTAGGAATCAGGGTTCCCTAAAGGAAAAGAATCAACAGGAAGTCTAATTATAAAAAGGGAATATTTAGATGGGCTTACACAAGTAGAAGCTAGATAGTCCAAAATGACCCCCGCATGTTAGAGAGGGAAGGAACCAGTAACTGCACAGTTTAAGAGGCTGATGCCTCAGAACAAGAGGAATCACGATGCTACCTCAATCTAAGGCCAGAGGCTTCTAGAAACTCAGGGAGCACCACCGCCAGATTCCACTTTGGAATAGTAAAGGAGTGAGCACCCGATATCCTCAGAAAATCACAATAGCAATCAAGAATCCATGAAGCTTGAATCTTCTGCTGCTTCCGTGTTCTTCCAACTTTTATTTGATCCAAGCCACCATCCCATTGGACGGTGCTGCCCAAGCTTAGGAGGTGTAGTAGGGTGGTCAGGGTTCATGTAAGGAAGGTAAGGTCTAAAGGTAAGAAACAATCATACAGGTCCAGGGGAGGACATTCCAGGTAAAGGTATGTAGGTGAAACCCCAGTATGAAACAGGATATGATATTTTTAATAGCTTAATACCAAAGCAAGAATTAAAGACAGGCAGTCAGCATAGCTAGGTAATCAGGCTGGATCCTATAAATGGAGGTTGGGAAATTGGAGACAACCCCTGGGAATATGAATGCCTCTGGATCCCCTCGATCCCCAAGATTGCCTGCCCATACTGCTCCTCCCAGACGGCTGTTAATAAAGCTCCCCCTAAATAGACAGGGAACTGCTAGTTAATGCCCCCTGGGCTGCTGCTCCCTTCCTGTCCTTATCACTCCACGTTGGCCCTTCCAACCCACCTGCTCCTCACCTTTTGGTCACCCCACCTATATCTCCTGGGCCTAGTCACATGCAGGATGGAGAGATATAAGAGGAAAGAGGGAAGGAGAAAAAAAGAATGTAAAGTATATAAAAGGGGCAGGACGCTCTCACTTCTTGGGATACCAGGACACCAGCTTTGGCCTCCTTCTCCGTTTAGAAATAATCTGTGCTACTACTTTGTAAATAAAACTAGCTTTCTACACTTGCCTCCGCATCTCCTCTAATGTTCAAATGTCAACCTTTGAGGAAGCAGAACAAGTCACTGATAACAAGTGGTATCATACTTGGAGGTCCCAGGGAGATCTACACCATGCGAAGCTCCTCTCCATCTCTACATCTCAAACACCCCACATCTCTTTGAGATGCATCTTTCTCTTTCTTTCTTTCTGGAGGGCACTATGGACACCTGCTGATTACTTAAATGCACTAGTGCAGACGCCATTCTTGGAGACAGGGGTGAAAGTGTTCCTGGCCTAGGCAGTTTTTAATCATCTGTTCTTTGGGTCCTACTGAAGCTATTTCCTACTTTTCTGTCTAGGCCCTGAGAGGGTTTGACATGAGACCACAGTCTACTTGTATTTGTGGAGGCAAGTGAAAGGGTGGGATGCTGGCCTGGGATACGCTCAGGCGAACTCCAAAGTTTCCTTCTCCAGACCCTATTCTTGACCTCCTAAAGGGCATCTAAGGTGGCCAGTTGATAAGCAGCACTGAAGGAAAGGGCTAATAACTATTCTCCCGCACCCCTTTCCAGCACCCTTCTTCTGGGGTACTTCCCTTCCCTCACTGATCAGAGACTAGCATCTCAGTCTCTAGGGCTGAAAACTGACAGCAAGAAAAACCCCAAGTTCCCTTTGTTCACATAGTAACAGCCTTTACAAGCCTGTTTAGAATCTCCCCATCACTGTTCCTGTGCTCAGATGTGCTTAATGTATTTAAAAAAAAAAAAAAAAAACTCCAAAAGGGAGGCATTTTATTTTAACCAACCCCTCCTGTAAACTCCTCTGGGAAAAGGTATTATGCACCTAACACCAATACATGTTCCTTTACCCTTCGGAGATTCCACATAATAGAGATGTAGACAGATTTTTTTCTTCTTCTTTTTGTGGCTCATCATAATTTGAAATTTAAAAGAATAAAATCAGTAATACCCTTAAGTCTGAATTCTCCAGGGTCTCTGGCACAGGGCAAAAGTAGTCAGCATTAGAACTGGCAGATGCAGATGGTGAGAAGCTGTGTGCAAGATCCATGATCCACTTGAAGTTCAAGTATTAGAAAGATGTAATTTCTGGTGTGTGTGTGTGTGTGTGTGTGTGTGTGTGTGTGTGTGTGTTTGCTCAGTTGCTCATAAATTAATACTAAAAAAATCTTTACACCATTTAATTGAATTTGTTCTTTTTACCAACAATTAGCTGGTTATATTTGTGTAGGTCCAATTCTGAGGTCTGTGTTCTGCTTCACTAATATCTCTGCCTATTTTTTTACATGCTATAATGATCATTGTGACTTCACACTAAGTATTAAGCTTGAATAATGTGAATCATCTACATTTGTTTTTCTTTAGTATTGTTTTAGTTCTTCTGACTTTTTGTCTTTTGAAATAAACTATAGAATTACCCCCAAATGTGCAGCTGAGGGTTTGATTGGAACTTTTTTCAATCTATAGGTCAAGTGTAGGTATATATGTATTTAACAATATTTACTCTTCTGGTTCTTCAACACAGAATATCTCACATATTTTTAATTTTTTTTCTTAAAATCTTAAGGTTATTCACACGTAAACTTGGAGATATTTTGTTAGCTTCATAACAAGTTATTTCATCTAATTTTGTTATATAATAATAGATACTATTGTTATTTTAATTTCACATTCCAATTTTTTGTTGATGGCAAAGAAACTGACTTTTCAGTATTAAACTTGTATCCTGCAACCTTGGTATCACTGTTAGTTCCAGGGAATTTCGTTAGATTTTTGGTAGCATGCTGTCTGAGAATCAAGACACTAAGTCTTATTTCCCATTCTATGTATTTTTTTTTCTTTTTTTTCTTCTATTTCTCTTTTTGGGGACTGGGGATTGAACTCGGGAACTTTCCCACTGACCTACATCCCCATACCTATTCATATTTTATTTTGAGAAAGAATCTCACTACGTTGCTGAGCCTGGTCTTGTACTTGCTATACTCTTGCCTGAGCTTCCTGAGTCACAGGGATTACAGGCATGCACAACTGAGCCCAATTTCCAATATATGTACCTTTAATTTACTTTTCATATCTCTTCATACAACCTAGAATTCCAGTATGATGCTGACTAGACATAAAGAGGGAAAGTCCTTATTCCTGATTGTAGTTGGAAAATATTTCAATTTTTCACTAACTCTGCTTACTGTAGGTTTTATTTTGCAGATGTTCTTTATCAAGTTACGAAAGTTCCCTTTTAACCCTAACTTATCGAGAGTTTTTGTCATGACTGGTATTTGATTTTGTCAAATGCTTTTTTCCTGCTTTTATGGATATAATCATGATTCTTCTTTATCCTGGCAATATCGTGGTTTCCATCATTTAGAAACTTTGAACCATCTGCAGTAAAGCATTCATCTGCAATAAATCTCACTTGGTTGTAGTGTGTAGTTTTGTTGTACATTGCTGGATATGATTCAACAATTACTTTATTGAGGATGTATGTACTGAGAAATATTGGTTTATAGTTTTCTTTGCTTGCAATCTCTTATCTGTTCTATTTTAAATTTGTTCTTTTTAAATATGAATGATAATAGATGATATTTTGACATATTGTACATGCGTAGAGTATATCTTTTTCTAATTAGGTTCCCATTCTTGTAGTTGTACATGATGTGGAGATTCACTGTTGTGTATTCATGTATGATCATAGAAAAGTTTGGGTATTAGAGTAATGATAATAGACAGAGTGTGTTAGACAATATCCCTTGTTTCTAGTATATGGAAGAGAGTTTAGAAAATTTGTATTTTCCCTCTAAATATTTGATAGAATTCACTAGTGAAATGAACTGTCCCTGTCACTTTCTTTCTGGTTTAATATCTACCATGTCTTTAAGTTTGTTTTTTTCCAATTTGTATATGTATTTTTAAAATGTTATTTTTAAATAAAAACACTGTTGCCACCTCCTTCTGTCTCTTTGGTGTTAATGAGCAACTACTCTCTTCATTTTTTTTCCCTCTGAACTTATCAGTATTTTTTTTAAACTTTGAAGAGTTTGTACTATACATTTATAACTCATCCCTTCACTGCCTCACAGATAAAGCAGAATATTCCCAATTTATCCCTTACTTGCTTGACATTTTTACGTTCCTTCCTTTACACATATGCTATAACTCAAATATTTTATGACTTTGGACAAAGTTATCTGGTACACTAAGAACAAGGAAGCAGAACATGGGCCATCCATCATTTATCCTTTCACTGATTTGCTTCCTTTATTCCTGTTTATCTAAATTTCTGGTGTACATCAGACCAAAGTGTCATTTTCACAGGTATTTATATTTCAAAAAGAATGGAAGAACTTGTTGACATTCCTAGGTAATAAAAAATAAAATTCAGGAGAAAATACAGCTTCAAGAGAGATTTTACTTACATATAAAAGTGCAGAGTAAATAGAGACCCTCTCAGTAGGGAAAATACCATTTTTCTCTCCCTTTAATATATAGTGACTAAATAGCCACACAGGACAGATTACCAGCTTTCATTCCATCTTCCAAGTGGAAAGAACAAGGGTTACAAGAATTGGCATACTTTGTAATGATGGTGAGGTATGTAAAGAAAATTCTGTCTGTTTCCCATAATCAACTCGTGCATTTAAGATAAAATCAATAAAGATGAATATTAAAACCTAATTCTTTCAATATGTAATAATATGCAATAATATACTACTCTGCCAACACAAGTTAAAAAATTATATTGTCTCCAAATATTTTATCAGGTAAAATTATTTTAATCTTGGATATCCATAAGTTATGAATATAAAAAAAACCTTAAAGTGTACCTTAAGTTTGCTTTTATAATTGTTTCAATAGAGAAAAGAATGAAGTGTTTCAATTGGGGACATAGCATATTTTGAAGTCTAATTATAGGTCAGAAAAAATATTTAGTCCCTTGATACCTAATTTAACTTATTTATAAGATGGAAATACTAAAACTATGTGCTAAACAACATTGTGTTAATTTTTAAAATTCACATAAAGTAAGCAGTTTTTAGTATATAACTTGTTATAAAATCACAACGAATGAATAGATATCATGAATAATCATCAGCATTTAGACTCCATTAAGACATAAAATATTAAATAAGTACTTCGTTAATTACTTTTCATTATTAGAAGTTAAAATAAACAGTGAAAATCAAGTAAAATTAATATATTTTTAACTCAAGATCTTACTAAAGGGATTAATGTGCTATACAGAGACCATGGTGAAGTCAGCCAAGATTCTGCATTACTATTGTTTATGCTTAATCTGAGTAAATGTAAAGCGCATGAGTAACACAATTTAAAAAAAATATCCATCCCTTAAAAATTATTATGCAACTATTTTATATAATAAGAGACAGCAGAGGGCACACAGGTGCTCACACACATCTTCACTGCAAACAAGACTCAGCAACATGATGCATTCAGAGACATAAATGTGGTGGAGTGGTGATGCTAGGTACTATTAAATGTCTCAAAAGTCTCACCAGGATAGCAATCTCAGAATTTGCTAGTATCCATATTCAAACAAATAATGCAAAAAGGTTTTGTTATGTATAACTTTTCTCTAAAAGTCACTTAGATACTATTGCTCACCAATACTTACAGTGTCACTCCTCATTCTGGCTATGACTGTTTGGCCAGCACCACATATACAGTAGGGTTATTTCACAGAATGGCAATAACTTGCATTAAAGTATATTTGTTTTTACCAAGTTTATAAAAATGCTGCAATGTAATGAACTACCTTGATTCTTTTCTTAATTCTAGACTTTTTTAGGTAAAACAGATGTATTGCTCAGGTTTATCTGGAGAAATAGAACCAATAGAATGTGTGTGTGTGTGTGTGTGTGTGTGTGTGTTTGTGTGTGAGTGTTTGTGTAGAGGAGATTTATTTTAAGAGATCATGTATTTATGGAAATTAACAAGTCAAAAATCTGCAGGATGGGTAAGCAGATTAGAGACCTAGAGAAGAGCCATGATTGCAGTTCAAGTGAAAAAATGATCAGTTATCCAAGAATTCCCTCTTTCTCAGGGTGGTAGAAGGGGAGTCAGTCTTCAAATGATAGAATTAGATTCACCCACATTATAAAGGAGACTCTATTTTGCTAAAAGTCCACTAATTTGTTATTCTCATTCAAAAACAACCTCTTAGAAACATCCAGAACAATGTTTGACCAACTGAGTACTGTGAGCCAGTGAAACCGAACTATAAAATTAAACTTTATACCAGATAAAACAAAAAATATTCAAATCACCATCATATTTTATTAACTAGATCCATTTAGAATTTTATTTTATGACCACCTTCATGTTTTGATGTTTATGATTTTATTAAAACATCTATACACATTAAGTTTGTCCTGAGAAACTTTTTCTTCTCAAGTTGGTGTGTAGGCATGGAAAAAAAGCTTCCTGGGAAAATTGATTTTCTTTGAAGTGTTGTTTGTTTTAATATAAATATGGCTGGGCATGGTGCAGACACCTTTAATCCTAGTGATTTCGGAGACTGAAGAAAGAAAATTGTCCAGCCTTGGCAACCTAGAGAGACCCTATCTCAAAATAAAAAAGGGAAAGATGGGTTGGAGTTGGAGTTCAGTGGTAGAGCATGCATGCTGGGTTCGTTCCCTAGTACAATAAGCAAATAAATAAATAAATGCCTATTTATTTGTTTTTAGTTCTTAAAAACATGCTTGACTATATAAACAATTAGCTTCAGCAAACAAATAAGAACAATAACAAACAGAATCAACAATAATTGAGGAGTGGCTTGTGCAATGTATTATTTTAAATGTCTGACTTCCAAAAAAAAAAAAAAAAAGAATCCTACAAGACATGTGAAGAAACAAGATAATATGGTTCACAAACAGTGAAATAGCACTCAAATGAAACATTTTCTGAGGAAATGGAACCACTGGATTTATACAAAGATTTAAAACCAGGTACTTTAGATATGATCAAGGAAGTAAACCAAATCATCTCTAAAAATACAAAATGTCAGAACATATTGAACTAAATAGTTGAAAATTTGAAAACAACTAGAGGTGCTCAACAGTAGAATTTGTCTGGCACAAGAGTCAGCGTACTTGCAGACAACTAAATTGCATAATTTGAGGAACAGAAGGGGAACTAACGTTAAAAAAAATCAAATCTTAGTGATTTATGTACCATTATCTGTACCAAAATTTGAGCAATAAGACTTTCAAAAAGATTTGAGAAAAGTTTCAGTATTGCTTCCAGGTGACTGTTTACTTAGTTTCCCCAAACTGGGCTGATGAGGGGATTGGAAAAAAGATAAACGCACACGGAAATACAAAAAAAAAAAAATGGGTGGTAGTTGTTCAGCCGATCTCAGATAGAGGAGAGTGGACAATGAACAGGATCCAGGCGTTTATTTTATAAGGTTTTTACATCAAAGGGATTCATTGTGATAAAGTTACTTTAAAACAGAACTGAGGTCAAAAGTTTGAACAGCCCAATTATAGTCATCAGCTTGTGCCCACAATTCACCACCTCTGGCATCTGTGGTCTGACCTGATAAACTCTATGGCAACCACTGAGTTTTCTGTTCAACAGGGTGTCACCAGACAACCGGGCAGACTTCTCAGCACCTTTGCACTGAGAAATTAACAAGAGAGGTGTCAGCCTCTGTCTCTGGGCAGTTCAATGCAGTGATTCATTCACAGCTCCTGACCGTTCAGAAAGAACATTTGAAGAAAATAACTAAGAATCTTTCTGGATATGATGAGCAATATTAACATACACATCTTCTTTCCTGTGAGAAGCAGTGACTTGGATCAGTTCGCTGACTGCCTCATGGTTGCGTTTGCACAGGGAACTTCCTGTGTAAACTTACAGATCAAGATTACCCAGTTGCTATGGTGACGCCTGGCCTGAAGAGGCTCTGTGCTAAGGCACAGAACTATATCATTCTGGACCTTGAGCTGGGGCAGCAGCTTCTAGGGATAGAGAACTCTGGACCTAATAAGATAACCACAATGTCTGACAAGTGTCCACAACCTTCAACTGTGTCTGCTTTTCAGAAACTTTCCCACAAATAACCTTTTGATGATAAAACCTATATAATAAATGCACTATACTAGCTCTGGGTCACTGTTTCTCCATCAGAGGATGGCATTCCACTTAGTCCCAGTTTTCTCTCTATGTGTTTGTCTTTCTCAATCCCTCATAACCCCTTGCCAGTTTCTGAATTAATGACCATGCAGGTACTTTCCAATATTTTGTAATCAAATTCTGAAACCAGAGTCAGATAAAAATAGTTAAAGAAGCAAGAGAGAAGTTATTCATCAAATACAAAAAAATACACAATAATATGAGCAGCTTACATCTCATCAGAAGCTGTGGAGACCAACAATGTCATATATATGTAAAGTTCTGAAAGAGAAAAGACTGTTGACTAAGAATTCTATATCCAGAAAAAAAAACTACCCTTTTAGAAAATTAGGGCAACATTAAACTATTCCATGATAAACAAAAATTGAGAATCTGTCACTAGCAGAATAGCCCTGGAATAAATATTTAGAGCGATCTTCAGGCTGAAAAGAAAGGACACTAGACAGGATCTAGAATGCATACGAATGCGCCACAAAAATGAACACGGGTTACATTTCTTGGAAATGTATATATAAAACAAAATATTAGTGTTTTGTTTGTAACACATTTTAACTCTTATTTTATTATTTAAAAAAATAATTATACACCACCAAGTACCACAGGGACAAAACCTGATTCCATCAGGGGACAAAAGTGGTAGCAGTGAGAAGACACAAGTGAAGGATTTATTGGAATGTCCGTGGGAAGGGCAAGGCAGGGTTGTTTAAGTTGAGGTACTTTGAACCATTTCAGTGGCATCTAGGCTATTACAGTGGTTTCTAGTTGCTTGGTCCACGGGCCCTGGAATGATTAAAGCAGAAGATTATTGTCTTTTCAGAGTGCAGGGGACTGACAGAACAGGCCTAGTTTTCTATTTGTCACTTTGCACAAGGAAGGCAGGCTCCTGGTTGCATCCTTTGCTTTGCTCAGGAATGGTTTGGCCTAAGAAAGGCAGTTTTTCCCCATAGAAGTTTCACTTTCCCTATAAAAGTTTAAAACATCAGAATTCACACACACACACACACACACACACACACACACACACACACACACTATAAGGAGGGGGAATTTTCCACTTATTTTTGAGTTCATTATATCTTGATACCAAAATCTATATGAAGACATCAAAATAAAATGAAATCTCAGATAAACATTTTCCCCTTATAAATATTGATGTGTAAACCATCAACAAAATACCAGCAAATCGAGTCAGCAGAATATTGTTAGAAGGAATATTTGTGAAACTAATTAAATTTAGTAAAATTCATTTGAGCAAAGCAAAACATAAAACTACTCCCCAAATGGCAGCTCCCAGAACCAGCCCGTGTTCTGAGAACCTCAATTAACATGACGGCAGCAGGTATAAAAGATGGAAGTGAGGTGTAGGGACCACTTAATGGGTAACAGTTTAATAAGTTAGTTGGGTTAATTGGTTACACAGCATGTTAATCAGTACTTCAGTGTGACAAAATACCTAGGCACAATATAGGCTCCTGATTTCGTATTACACAGGAAGTTAGAGAGAGCCAGTCCATGACTGGCAACTCCATGGTTTTTGCCACTTCATGGCAGAATGGTGTGGCAGAGTGAGTGGCTCACCTCATGGCAAACAGAAAGTAAAAAAAAAGAGGAGGAGGTCAGGGATGAGATGAACCCTTCCTGGGCATGCCCCCAGTGACCCACTTCCTCTAGCTAGATCCTACCTCTCATAGTTTACATTACTTTCAAATAATGCCATCAAATCGTGAATCAGTCAATGTATTAATCCAATGATGAAGTTAATGACCTCATTATAAATCATTTTGATGGCCCCATCTCTAGAACACTATAGCATTAGGGACCAAGCTTTCAACACATAAGCCTTTGGGGAACATTTCAGAGCCAAACCATAGCACTAATAGTTGACTAATGCAAAGTTACTGTAATTAAACTATATAAGTATTTGGTCTTTTGGGCCAAGCATAGAAGCCAAGTTCATACCAGTGACTACCTACCAATTTTACTTAAAAACATTAAAAGGGTCATAAACGATGACCTCACCATCCTTAATCTATTCCAGTGTTGCTCGACAGTCCAAGTTCTAAGCTTCCTCTGAAGCCCAAGGCAAATTCAACTGGAAGCCCCAGGAAAAATCAAAAGAACAAGTCACATACTTCCAAGATACAAAAATGGTAAAAGCCCAGGGTAAACATTTCCAACCCCAAAGGGAGAAACAGGAAAATAGAAATGAGGGACTGGACTAAAACCACACCAAATATTAAATCTTAAAGCTCCATGTTGGGCATCTGGGATGCACTGTGGCAGAATGCAGGATGCCAAGGATTCAGGTAGCTCCACACTGATGGCCATTCTGACTGCAGTCCACATGACTTCTCTCTTGGTCAGGCTTTTTAAAATGCCTGAGCTTCCCTCAGCAGGTGGCAGATAACTGGCATTTCTATCATCTTGGGTTCTCTACTCTAGTTTCTGCCTCATGTTCATAGCTCACATGTCAACCCGCCAAGGGATTCTTGAAGGGGCTGTCATCCCAGAACATGCTCCTAGACTTTCCTTTGAACCCTGAGTGTAAGCCACTATGACACTATAACTCTTGCAATCTGCATGCTTGTAAACCAGCATCACTTGGAGAATGCCAAAATCTACCACCAGCATAAGCTATACCTGGGCCTGCTTTAGTGGCCTCTGAGTGCCTTGTCAGCTGAACATGGAAAAACGATTTGCCAGTCTGTTCTGGGCAGGCAGGATACCTGTGGGATCTTTACTCAAAAGAATCTTTCCTGGAATGTCTTTGAAACAAATTTCCATTTTTATATCTCTGAGCTTGTGGATGGCTGCAGACTTGCCACAGATTTCCCAAATGTTCTCCAGGTATCTCTTCTGATGTCACAGTGTAAAGAACTTGGTGTGTGTGTGTGTGTGTGTGTGTGTGTGTTTGTGTGTGTGTGTTTATAATGGCACTAATCTCTGCATCTTCAGTGACTACAATTTTATACATACTTCTTTTCTGGCCAAGTCAAAAATTTTTCAAATCTCTCCACTCTGCTATGTTTTCATCCCAATTCTCACTGTAAACTTGGCTAAATGCAGCTGGTAATACTAAGCGATTACCTGGATGCTGTGCAGCATTGAAATGTCCTCTACCCAATTTAAAATTAGTACATCACCTTTAAGTTCAGCCTAACACAATGTCTCAGAACATAAACAAAATACATCCAAATTCTTTGTCCTGGTGTACCAAGAGTGAACTCAAGTTCAATGCCCAAGAGAATTCGTGTTTTCATCTGCACCTCATCAGCATAGCCATTTCATTTTCATCAGTGTTCTTACGTTCTGAACCTCCACCATAATTACATAATTACTTATTGAGCTCTGCTTAGGATTTTTCCCTAGATTGTTTCTTCCATAAATTGATTCCAAAGGCTTTCACCATTTTCAGTATGGGTCAATGTTAAAGACTGCCCCAACTCTGTTACCAATTTTCTGTGTTAGTTAGCTTTGAGATTATCACCTTATGAAGAGAAGAGTTTTAAAGGTTTTAGATCTTGCTCAGGTGGCCCCTCTGCTTGTGGCCCATGGCAGTTCATCACAGTGGGAGAGTATGGGAAGAAAACCACTCATACATGGCCCAAAATGAAAAAAGAAAAAGAGAAGACCACAGTTTCCTGTGATGGTATACCCCCTATAATCTGAAGTCATCTCACCAAGATCCACTTCTTAAAGTTTCTACCCACATTTCAATAGCGTCAAACTGGGGACCAGACCTTTGTCACATGGAACTGTAGGGAATATTCCAGAACCAAGCAATAGTGAAAGACAAGCATTATTATTTTCATAAATATGAATAGTCTAACAGTCATAGATTATCCACTTGGATTTTATATACATCTTTATGTGTATATTTACATATGCATCAGAACAAATTACATGCTGTCAACAACAGAACAACTTGATTCAGAAAATATTAGCAACATAAAAACGGAAGCCTGTGCCATCAAAATATGAATTAAGTGGCAACATTAAAATCAAAGTAGATATATAGTTGTCTTACAAACAACAACAACAATTGCTATGAGAGATGTCAGATGTACTAATTAACTTCATAGCTTGACTGTGGTCAAATTATCCCTTTTTATATTTAAAATTTATAAAATTATATGTGTCAGTTATGCATCAACAACGCTAAAGAAAATAGTGAGCAATGATATTGAAGGTGGAAAAGAAATGTATATGAAAGAAAACTACTAAGCCCATTTTACATTAATTTACATCTTTAGTGAATAATAAAAAATGAGTAATTGAAAAATCTATAAAAGGGAAGAAACCATATTCCCATACATTAAAAGAAAACATTTTTTGCATTATTATAAAGAAGTCAACTTATCAAAAGTTTGAATATTCCTGTATATGCACAAATAAAACTTCAAAGTATGCAAACATTGAATTAAAGTTTTAAGAATGAGTTGGTATATTAATGTCTACTTTTAAGGCAAGGCTTAGCTAATATTTTCTGTAAAGAAAGAGATAGCAAAGATTTTCACCTTCATGGACCACTGTTATTTGTAGTGTAAATTCTTTTTTTTTCCCCTTTTATCTTCACATTTAAACATGTAGAAAACATTCTATGTTGAGAAAAATGTTTTTTTTTTTATTTGCTACCAGTGAGTGGAATATTCTTTAATATGCAAATTAGGTCACTTAGATTAAAAAATGTCACTCCTGTGCTCTTTGTACCTATGATTTCTTGTGTCCCACCAGTTAAAGAGAGTAAATTAAAGTACCTAACTATAATTTAAGGTTTATCTGATTTTGTTTTGTTTTGCTTTGCATACTTTGAAGTTTTATGTATGCATATACATCTTATAAAAACAGCTCGAGGCTACAGTTTAATTATTCCATTCAATGAACATTCACATGAAAAATAAAAATAAATAAATAAATTAAAAGATTTAATAGGTTTGAGTTATTCATGAGGTTCCTAATGGCTTGATATTTGGGATTCAAGATTTTGTGTCAAGTTTTGTGTCCCTAAAAAAAAAAGAAGAGAGGAGAAGGAGGACGAAAAGGAGGAGGAGGGGAAGGAGGAGGAGGAAGGGGAGGAGGAGGAGGAAGAAAAATCATTATTTACACAAAGGCCATGAATTATTTTATTTTTCATGCTTTTTCTATAGATTTTATTGCTTTAGCTTTTCCAGTTTATGTTCATAATCAATTTTGACAATGTTTATGTATAGTGTGAATTGCATCAATAAAGCTAAAGAAAATAGTGAGCAACAATATTGAAGGAGGAGGAAAAGAAAAGTATATGAAGGAAAACTATTAGGCCCATTTTACATTAATTTACATCTTTAGTGAATAATAAAAATATGAGTAATTGAAAAATCTATAAAAGTGAAGAAATAATATTACAAGACATTAAAAAAACATTTTTTGCAATATTATAAAGAAGACAACTTATCAAAAGGTTGAATATTCCTGTATATGCACAAATAAAACTTCAAAGTATGCAAAGAAAAGTAGAAAGATATTAGAAAAACCCTTAAATATAGTTAAAGACTTTAGTTTACTCTCAGTAACTAATGGGCACAAGAAATCATAAGTGCACAGAGCACATGGGGGACATTAATTTCATCAAGATTAATTTCCAGTTGTTCTAGCATCACTTGTTTAAAAAAGTTCATCTTTCACTATTTAAATTACAGACAATACTCAAACATGTCGACTTAGGAACTGACTTCCTTAAAAAGATTCCTAAAGCGAAAAAAGTAAAATTCTACTATAATTATATCACAGTAGATTCTGGTGTCACGAATAACTAAAAAGAACCAATAAATTAAAAAAATTAATAAATGAGAAGGCATCAAACTAGCAAGCTTCTTCTTAACAAAGGAAACAACCAAGAACATGAAGAGAAAGCCTACAGAATGGGAGAAAATCTGTGCCACCTGCACCTCAGATAGGACGTTATTTTCCAGGATCACAACAAACTCAAAAAAATTAACACCAACATTAAGACAAATAACCAAGTGAATTAGTGGGCAAAGGAACTAAACAGATACTTCTCAAAAGAAGACATATGAACAGTCAACAAATATGTGAAAGTTCAACATGTCTAGCAAAATCAAACTACACTAAGATTTCATCTCACACCAGTCAGAATGGCAATTATCAAGAATACATAAACGTTGTTGGGGATGTGAAGAAAAGGGTACATTCATAAATTGTTGGTGGGACTGCAAACTGTTGAAACCACTCTGGTATAGAGTATTCCTCAAAAAGTAGAAATGGAACCACTTAACACAGTCATCCCACTCCTCTACATATAGCTAAAGGAGTTAACATCAGCACACTACAGTGTCACAGCTACATCGATGTTTAAAGTAGCTCAATTCATAATAGCTAAGCTATGGAACTAACCTAGATGCTCTTCAAAAGATGAATTAATAAAGAAAAAGTTGTGGTATATACACACAATTGAGTATTATTCAGCCATAAAGAAGAATGACTTTGTGATATTTGCAGGTAAATGGATGAATTTGGAGACTATTATGGTAAGTGAAATAAAAGAAACCAATTCCCAACAAACAAAGGTTGAATGTTTTCTCAGATATATGAATGCTAACAACAAACAATAAAGGGGAGGAAGGCAAAAACTAGAAGTTCAGTGGGTCAGACAAAAGGGAATGAAGAGAAAGAAAGAGGAGATAGAAAAAGGAAAGACAGTTAAATGAATCTGAAATATCTTTCCTCTGTATATATATGAATATGCCACAGTAAATCTTACCATTATGTATATCTACAAGACTGGGGTCCTAATTAGAATAAAATATATACTATGCTTGTACAATTATATCAAATTTGATTCTATTGTTATGTATAATTAAAAAGAACAAATAAATATAGATAGATAGATAGATAAAATACAAAGAATTGTTCAATATAGATTGACTGCAGTTACACTGATGGTATATTAGTTTGCTAGGACTGCTATAATAAAGTACCGCATACTGGTACTTATGCAATGGAAATTCACATTCTTACAAGTTTGGAGTCTCATTGTTCAAAATCAAGGTCTCAGCAACTATGGTTTTTCCTTAGGTCTCTCTATATATATTGCAATATATAAAAGTATTATAATATATATTACCATACTGTTTCATGCTGCATATTTTGTTAGGCAATATACCAAGCAAATGTTAAATTTTGCTGTTATAGCATAATTACATAGCAGAATGCAATATAAATAAACTAGGAAACTGCTAATTAGGATGTGAGTAGTTTTTTTTTTTTCTAGAAACATATTTTTGGGCATTTGTAGATGTGTTGTGCTAGCATTGAATCATTCCAATGTCACTTAAATTTTTAAATACTTTTCTCAAAAAACAGAGCATTTTTTTTTCCAGATGCAGTGACAAGCTGTGCTGACTCAGCTAACATGTCAGGGCTATCCTCTGTCATAATCACTGATTTTGATGGATGTACATTCAACTCCATTTTCTCATGACATTCATAAAAGCATTTACTTGTATGACTTGAAGATGTAACTGTGCTCCTATTTTGGAACACAAATCATGTGTTTAGATGCTAGACATATTCTTTCTTTTATTATTTATTCTAATTAGACATACCTGACAGTAGAATGCATTTGACACATTCTGATTCAAATAAATAAGTTCATCAATTACACTGAATCTTTTATGTATTACGTGACCTTTATGCTCACTTGTTTTTCTCTTTTAGACATGTATCTTTCATCTCAGAGATTGGGAAAGGAGCTGATAATAAATGGGTAACTTGAATCAAATAATTTCATCAAGTTAATTTACTTAAACTCAAAGCAACACTGTGGAGAAAACATATTATTCCTTTTGTACAAACAATGAGGTCAAGGTTTATAAAAGTTACATAAATTATACAAACTGAGAATTTTAATATATAGAGAAGCTCACATTTTTGATTCAGAATGACTGGACTCACAGCTTTTTTTTTTTGTTCTTCCTAATCTTAAGAATATATAAAACCAAGAAATCGAAAGAAATAAATGCATGTTAAATGCATACATACTCAAGCTAGACATCTTCCTGCTCTTCATTACCATAATTGCATATTAAGAATTAATATATTATGTGTATGTATATATACATAAACATGTATATATACATACACATAATATATTATGGTTTTATAAAAAATGGGTTCATATCATGTACACTTTGTTATATGCTAAATTGCTTGGTTGGAGATACTTTTGGGAAGTCCTTCAATCAGTTGGTGCAAAACTAACTCATCTATATTTTTGACACTGAATAATGTTTCATAATATTGACATACCTCAGTTTTCCCATCCTTTCTATATTGTGATGGTGTTGGTTTATTATTAGTGTCAACTTGACTCAGCAATGGGATATTCATATACCTGGTTGAACATTATTTCTGAGCATGTCTGGGATGGTGTTTCTTGGAAGAAAATAGTATAGGAATAGCTATGTGAGCCAACAGGTTTCCCCACAGTGAACGGGCATCTTACAAATCATCAAAGTCCCTAAAAGAATGAAAATATGGAGGAAGGATGACTGTTCTCTTTATATGTCTGCTTGAGCTAAAATTTTTGTCTTCTTCCCTTGGACTGGAACTTAAACTAGAGGTGTTCCTGGTCCTCAGACCTTCCATATTTGGATGAGATAGGACACCACTGGCTTTCCTCTGTCTCCCACCTTCAGATAATAGACCATATGGATTCTTAAATTCCATAAATGTGTGAAGCAAGTTGTACAACGAACTTCATTCTAAAGTAGATGAATAGATGCAGACAATGGATAGATCGATGCTTGTATCTTATTGGTTATGTTTCTCTGGATTACCCAGGTCAATATAATGATCTTTCATATTTGATTTCTTTGCTTTAGTATCTTTGTGTGATACAGATATGGTATGTAATATACTGGAATCAATTAGAGTGGCCTGGATGGAAAAATGTAGATTTTAGGAAAAATGATGTGTTATTTAAGAGTCAGATAATATTTTCTATTTATTCTTGGAATTATCTATTCATATATTTTTATAAATCATCCATTATCTTTAGATTTGTTTTCCATACAGTTATTTTTAAGCTCATAACACACATAATTATGACTTTTAAAATATCTATCTTTTTTTTAATGTCTTTCATTTTCCCTCTTAGATAGGCCCCAAGGAACCCACAGCATCTAGTTATATACATTCCCAGATAGGTCCCACCATCTTGGCTCTTTGGACACTTGTTTACTTGCACTAATATCTAATTTCTTGCTAATATTTAATTTACCATCTTTCCACCAAACTCCAATTTTTATGAAGGCAGAAACTTTGGCTATTTTGCTTCCTTTTGTGTACCCACCACCTGGCATGATATCAGGAAAGGGTAAGTGCTTAAGGAATGTTGTGATTGTTGAATGATTTTAACAAAATCGTAACAAAAGTTAGGGTTTGTTTAGAATTAAGTGAGTTGACATTACAAAAGTGACATTATTCTATTTTAGTGACATCATTCCTTAATTTTCCAAAATACTTATGAGGGGAGTTTCATCTTACATGGAATTGCTAATCATATAAACATAGGCTGACAAAATAAGAAAAGAAGGGCTGATATTCTTATGTATAAGTTTTCTTAGGTCTGAATGAAATTTTGTCTCATACAATCATTTTGTTTAAGTATCTTCTTGAAACTAAATTATCTATTTAGACTGACTTTTCCCAAAAGTGAATATAAAAGGAAATAACATCAAAGATAAAAGCATTGTAAATTAAGCACTGAAAACATATAGATGAGAGATGCACAAAGGATTTCACTTCCTATTCACAGAAAAGCATTCTAAAAGATTAAAATAATCAGGATGACAGCCAGAGGGTAAGAATCTCTGCTATCTAGAAGTAACCAGCTTTCTTAAGATTATCCAGAATAAAGGAACGATTTCAATTCTTCCCCTTTTGAATTCATGATTTTATTCAACAAATAAGATAAGATACCAAAGAATTGGAGTCAAATAACCCTGAATATGCTATGCTGAAATTTCTAATTGACTTTGAAAGTATAGTAATGGTATTGAGAGATCTGATTTGCAATCATTTTCACAAAATTATTACATGGAATAAAATTATATTATTCCTGAAAACAATTGTGCTGCCGTAGTCACTTTTAATAGAATCATCCTAGCTAATCTTTTCTTATGTCGGATTGGTATTTCCTTTATACAGTCATTTTCAGTTCTGTGATTGAGTTGTATTCTAAAACTATTATGTGCTAATTATTTATAACTCAGTCTATACCTTTCCATAGAAAGTGTTATAAATAATAATTAAGTGTTCTGTATAAGAAGAGTGTATTGAAGTGAAGAAATTCACATAACATATGATTAACTATATTAAAGTGAACGATTCAGTGGCATTTAATACATTCAGTGCCATTCAGAGTCACCCACTCTATCTAGTTTCAAAACATTTCCAACATTTCAGAATGAAATCTCTTACCCATTAGCCAGTATTTTCCAATTCCCACATCCCCCCTCAGTTCCTGACATCTATCACTGTGTGTTCTTTCTCTCTGTGAATTTATCAATTAGAAGACTTTCTATAGATGGAATGCTTCTATATGTGACTTTTGTGCCTGGCTACTTTTTCTTAGGACAGCCTTTTGGGGGGCACATTAGAGCTGGGGTGTTCTTTAATTCTTTTTATGGAATATGTAGCTGAATAATATTCAACTACACTTGGTTGCACACAAAAGACAGTTAATAATTCTGCCAATTTGAGTTCCAAGAGCTGGTGGCATGGGATCCCTTAGAGCCAAGAGCAGAGGAAACAAAAGAGAATTCTAGTCCTGTGATTGGATTCAAAATAGCCACTGAATAGGATTTAAATGACCCAATTTGTCTTAGAAAGCATGTTACCTTTCTTCATGCTTGTTGCTGTAAACTGCATGTCTTCTGCACAGTTTAATAATATTTTCAGTGTTCCTATGACCTCTTTCAAACCTTCTTCACTATTTCTTAATATGTGCCAAAATTATATCTTCATCTGTTTTATCAAAACTCTTATTCCTGGGGGGACCCAACATGGCGGCCAGCGAGGAGGCAGCACTTTCAATGCCTCTGCAGTAACAGGATCAGAAAGACTCATCAATACACCTACATGCGTCCTGCTGAGAAACTTCTAGCAAAATTCCGCTGAAAGGAGACCTGCCTGGAACTAGTAAGTTTAATTGGAGGTGTCAGCTTGTCCCAGACAACTGAATCTCGGCAACGCAGAGCAGGGGCGCAGTCCCGCTGGCTGCCGCCAAATGGCTGCAGCCCACACGTTGCAGCGAACATAGGAGCGGGCGCTGACCACCTGGGCCCCCGCCGGCCTGGCTCTGAGAACCGCCGCTAGCTGCTGGCTGCTGCCCACACGTTGCAGTGAACTTGGGAACAGGCGCCGCCTGCCTGGGCCCACGCTGGCCCGGCTCTGTGAACTGCCGCCGGCAGCCGCCGGACAGCCACTGCCCACACATTGCAGCGAACCTGGGAGCAGGCGCTGCCTGCCTGGGCCTCCGCCGGCCCGGCGCTGTAAGCTGCCGCCGGCAGCTGCCGGACGGCCACGGACCACACGTTGCAGCGAGCTTGGGAGCGGGCGCTGCCTGCCTGGGCCGCCGCCGGCCGCCGCCCACACGTTGAAGCGAGCTTAGGAGCAGGAGCTGCCTGCCTGGGCCCCCACCCGCCCGGCTCTGTGAACCGCCTCTGGCAGTTCAGGGCTCCAGACGACAACCACCCACCTGCCAGCCCGGCGCTGCAAACGACCCTGATGGGCTCTGCGAAAGGCCCCGCCCACACGGTGAACAGCAGGAGTGGAGACTCGCCCAGTCCGGGAGGAAGAACTGCTGCACAGAGATTGACTCCCGCCTACTGAGAGGAGAAACTTGGCCCGGTGGACCTAGCTCCATCTACTGGAAGAACAGTTAATCGAACTCTAGGACTGCATTTATAAATTTTTTTTCTGTCTTTTTAAATGTTTTTTAAATCCATTTTATTTTATTTTATTTTATTCCATTTTTTTTAATTTCATTTTTCATTTCTATTATTATTATTTTTCTTTAAATTCTTTTTAATTTTCTATTTTTTTCTCTTTCCTTCTTTTCTTCTGTCTTTACATTTCTTTTCAATTTTCTTATTCCCCCTTCCTTGAATTCTACCTGCTTATTCTCATTCTCTTTAGTGACTTCCTCCCTTCCCTTCTAATACCTTTCCTCCCAAGCATCTAATAAATTTATAGGAGTAAATAGTAACTCAGCAGTCAAACAGAACAAGAAGCAACATGAGCAACATGAAAAAGCAAGGAAGAAAAGGAGTACAAACAATGCAGGGCAGCCTAAATATTCAGGAGGATATAGAGTCATCAGAAAAATGGTCATATAAAGAAATAAAGGAACACCTTAGACAGATGTCACGGAACCTTAAAGAGGATACGAGACAGCAAATTCAAGCAGCAAAAGAACACATTGAGAATGAATTACATAAACAGATAAAAGAAGAAGTTAAGCATCTTTATCAGGAGATAGAGATTATAAAAAATAATCAAACAATAATCTTAGAAATGAAGGAAATTATAAACCAAATTAAAAACTCAAATGAGAGTTTCACTAACAGAGTGGAGCAAGTAGAAGCCAGAACGTCAGATAATGAAGACAAAATATATCATCTTGAAAAGAGTCTAGCCAACTCAGATAGGCTGGTTAAAAATCACGAGAGAAACATCCAAGAAATATGTGATAACATAAAAAAACCAAACTTAAGAGTCATTGGGATAGAGGAAGGGATAGAGATTCAAACTAAGGGAATGAGTAACCTGCTAAAAGAAATAATTACAGAAAACTTCCAAGAAATAAAAAAGGAAACACATATACAAATTGAAGGTGCATACAGGACACCGAGCACACAAAATCACAGTAGACCAACGCCAGGACACATTGTTATGAAGATATCCAATATACATAACAAAGAGAGAATATTAAAAGCTACAAGAGAAAAGAGGCAGATTACATTCAGGGGTAAACCAATAAGGTTAACAACGGATTTTTCATCACAGACGCTGAAAGCGAGAAGATCCTGGAACAACGTATTTCAAACACTGAAAGACAATGGATGCCAACCAAGAATTCTGTATCCAGCAAAATTAAGCTTCAGGTATGACAACAAAATAAAAATCTTTCATGATAAACAAAAGCTAAAAGAATTTGCAGCCAGAAAACCAGCATTGCAAAGCATCTTGAACAAAACACTACACGAGGAAGAAATGAATAACAATAACCTAAGCCAACAGTGGGAATTACCTCAGTAAGGACAGACAGTGGGGGGAAAGCTAACCATGGAGAAACAAACTAAATTAAAAAAAAGAGATAAATAATCAAACATGGCTGGAAGTACAAATCATACATCAATAGTAACTCTAAACGTTAATGGTTTAAACTCTCCAACAAAGCGACATAGGCTGGTAACATGGATTAAAAAAACAAATCCAACAATATGCTGCCTCCAGGAGACACATCTGACTGGAAAAGACGTACACAGGCTGAAGGTGAAAGGTTGGGAAAAAATATACCATGCACACGGTCCTCGCAAGCAAGCAGGGGTGGCCATTTTCATATCGAATAAAATCGACTTCAAGACTAAATTAAACCAAAGGGATAAGGAAGGACATTATATACTGTTAAAAGGAACCATCCACCAACAAGACATAACAATTATCAATATTTATGCACCAAATAATGGTGCTGCGACGTTCATAAAACAAATTCTCCTCAAGTTCAAGAATCAAATAGACCACAACACAATAATTATGAGTGACTTCAACACACGTCTCTCACCATTGGACAGATCCTCCAAACAAAAGTTGAATAAAGAAACTATAGAACTCAATATCACAATTAATAACCTAGACTTAACTGACATATATCGAATATATCAACCATCTTCAAGTGGATATACGTTTTTCTCAGCAGCACATGGATCCTTCTCAAAAATAGACCATATATTATGCCATAGGGCAACCCTTAGTAAATATAAAGGGGTGGAGATAATACCATGCACTTTATCCGATCATAGTGGAATGAAACTGGAAATTAATGATAAAAAAGGAAGGGAAAATCCTATATCACATGGAAAATGAACAATATGTTACTGAATTACCAAGAAAAGCCCAGGACCGGATGGGTATACAGCGGAGTTTTAAAAACCTTTAAAGAAGAATTAATACCAATACTTTTCAAGTTATTTCAGGAAATAGAAAAAGAGAGAGCCCTTCCAAACTCATTCTATGAGGCCAACATAACCCTGATTCCGAAACCAGACAAAGACACCTCAAAGAAAGAAAACTACAGACCAATATCTCTGATGAACCTAGATGCAAAAATCCTCAATAAAATTCTGGCGAATCGGATACAAAGGCACATTAAAAAAATTGTGCACCATGATCAAGTAGGATTCATCCCTGGGATGCAAGGATGGTTCAATATATGGAAATCAATAAATGTTATCCACCACATCAATAGACTTAAAGATAAGAACCATATGATCATCTCAAAAGACGCAGAGAAAGCATTTGACAAAGTACAGCATCCCTTTATGTTCAAAACATTAGAAAAACTAGGGATAACAGGAACTTACCTCAACATTGTAAAAGCTATCTATGCTAAGCCTCAGGCTAGCATCATTCTGAATGGAGAAAAATTGAAGGCATTCCTTCTAAAATCTGGAACAAGACAGGGATGCCCTCTCTCACCACTTCTATTCAATATAGTTCTCGAAACACTGGCCAGAGCAATTAGACAGACGAAAGAAATTAAAGGCATAAAAATTGGAAAAGAAGAACTTAAATTATTACTATTTGCAGATGACATGATTCTATACCTAGAAGACCCAAAAGGGTCTACAAAAAAACTACTAGAACTAATAAATGAATTCAGCAAAGTGGCAGGATATAAAATCAACATGCATAAATCAAAGGCATTCCTGTATATCAGCGACAAAACTCCTGAAATGGAAATGAGGAAAAACACTCCATTCACAATATCCTCAAAAAAAAAATAAAATACTTGGGAATCAACCTAACAAAAGAGGTGAAAGATTTATACAATGAAAACTACAGAACCCTAAAGAGAGAAGTAGAAGAAGATCTTAGAAGATGGAAAAATATACCCTGTTCATGGATAGGCAGAACTAACATCATCAAAATGGCGATATTACCAAAAGTTCTCTATAGGTTTAATGCAATGCCAATCAAAATCCCAATGGCACTTCTTGTAGAAATAGATAAAGCAATCATGAAATTCATATGGAAGAATAAAAGACCCAGAATAGCAAAAGCAATACTAAGCAGGAAGAGTGAATCAGGCGGTATTGCGATACCAGACTTCAGACTATATTACAGAGCAATAGTAACAAAAACAGCATGGTACTGGTACCAAAACCGGCGGGTGGACCAATGGTAAAGAATAGAGGACACAGAGACTAATCCACAAAGTTACAACTATCTTATATTTGATAAAGGTGCTAAAAGCATGCAATGGAGGAAGGATAGCATCTTCAACAAATGGTGTTGGGAAAACTGGAAATCCATATGCAACAAAATGAAACTGAATCCCTTTCTCTCGCCATGCACAAAAGTTAACTCAAAATGGATCAAGGAGCTTGATATCAAATCAGAGACTCTGCGTCTGATAGAAGAAAAAGTTGGCCCTGATCTACATATTGTAGTGTCGGGCTCCAAATTCCTTAATAGGACACCCATAGCACAAGAGTTAATAACAAGAATCAACAATTGGGACTTACTTAAACTAAAAAGTTTTTTCACAGCAAGAGAAACAATAAGAGAGGTAAATAGGGAGCCTACATCATGGGAACAAATTTTTACTCCTCACACTTCAGATAGAGCCCTAATATCCAGAGTATACAAAGAACTCAAAAAATTAGACAACAAGATAACAGATAACCCAATCGACAAATGGGCCAAGGACCTGAACAGACACTTCTCAGAGGAGGACATACAATCAATCAACAAGTACATGAAAAAATGCTCACCATCTCTAGCAGTCAGAGAAATGCAAATCAAAACCACCCTAGGATACCATCTCACTCCAGTAAGATTGGCAGCCATTATGAAGTCAAACAACAACAAGTGCTGGTGAGGATGTGGGGAAAAGGTTACTCTTGTACATTGCTGGTGGGACTGCAAATTGGTTTGGCCACTTTGGAAATCAGTATGGAGATTCCTGGGAAAGCTGGGAATGGAACCACCATTTGACCCAGCTATTGCCTTTCTCGGACTATTCCCTGAAGACCTTAAAAGAGCGTACTACAGGGATACTGCCACATCAATGTTCATAGCAGCACAATTCATAATAGCTAGACTGTGGAAACAACCCAGATGCCCTTCAGTGGATGAATGGATTAAAAAAATGTGGCATCTATACACCATGGAGTTTTACGCAGCACTAAAAAATGACAAAATCATGGAATTCGCAGGGAAATGGATGGCACTAGAGCAGATTATGTTTAGTGAAGCTAGCCAATCCCTAAAAAACAAATACCAAATGTCTTCTTTGATATAATGAGAGCAACTAAGAGTAGAGCAGGGAGGAAGAGCAGGAAGAAAAGATTAACATTAAACAGAGACATGAGATGGGAGGGAAAGGGAGAGAAAAGGGAAATTGCATTGAAATGGAGGGAGATCCTCATTGGTATACAAAACTACATATAAGAGGCTGTGAGGGAACTGGGAAAATAAACAAGGAGAGAAATAAATTACAGTAGATGGGATAGATAGAGAATATGGGAGGGGAGGGGAGGGGGATAGTATAGGATAGGAAAGGTAGCAGAATACAACAGTTACTAGTTTGGCATTATGTAAAAATATGGATGTGTAACAGATATGATTTTGCAATCTGTGTTTGGGGTAAAAATGGGAGTTCATAACTCACTCGAAGCTTATGTATGAAATATGATATGTCAAGAGCTTTGTAATGTTTTGAACAACCAATAAAAAAAAGAAAAAAAAAGAATTCAAAAAAAACCTCTTATTCCTTATGTACTAAGAAGTTAAGTAGAAGTGAAAAAAGACTAGAAAACTGAGTGAAGTTTTATATATTATTATTATTTAATTTATAATCTTACACTGGAGTAGAAGTCAACAATATTTGGAAATATTGGAAGTTTGTCCTTGTGGATTTCCCTGAATTCTACTTGGTTGGATTCATACCTTTTCTGTTCATGTCCGATGTCTCAAACTCATTGCAATAACCCTAGTACACTCACAGTGGAACCTGTGCCAATGTCAGTGAGGAGCAGGGTCATCTCTTTGGGGGTAGATGCTCTTTAGGAGTGGGAAGCATAACACCCAGAGGCGACTTGTTGAGAAAATATTTAATAATCAGATGACAATCGACCTTGCAGTGGGCAGGTGCATGACCCTATTTTTGTGTTTTATTTAGAGACAGGGTCTCTCTGAATTGATTAGCACTCCACTTTTGCTGAGGCTGGCTTTGAACTAGTGATCCTCCTACCTCAGCCTCTCCGGATTCTGGAATTACAGGCATGGGACACCACCCCCAGCTCAGGCTTCATTTTAAAAGCCTCTTGTATTTTCAACAGAGTTTTCCCTCACACTACTCTTTTCTAAGATTATCACTAGGATCTGTGAATTGCATCTTACTGTTTCCCTTTTTCATATAAGGAAACTAACAAAAATGCATATTGTTTTACATAAGGTTAAATGAATAGTGAGAAGAACAGAGTTTTCTTCTTTCTTTTTTTTAAGAGAGAGTGAGAGAGTGAGAGAGAGAGAATTTTAATATTTATTTTTAGTTATCGGCGGACACAACATCTTTGTGTTGTATGTGGTGCTGAGGATCGAACCCGGGCCACACACATGCCAGGTGAGTGCGCTACTGCTTGAGCCACATCCCCAGCCCAGAACAGAGTTTTCTTGTTCACCTCTGTCTTGAGGGAGCTATGTCACTAACATAGACCAAACACATTTGTGTCTACCACTTTCACTATATTAAAATATAATAAAAACATAAAAATAAAAATAAGAAATATTTTATATACATATATATATACACATTGAACTTTTATTTTACATATTGATATATAGTTATTTCACAAAAGCTAAGGAGTTAAAAGGAGTTAAAGTGGTCACCATGTCACAGGATATTGAGCCAGGCAAACAGGAAGAGTGAGATATGCATGCAAAAAATCACCATTGGTGGTCAGACAAGATAATGAACTAATCAAAGAACTTGTTCATGGTTCAGGGCTATTGGAAATTATTTTAGAACAAGGTCTGGAGGGATGGCAACTCCATATTGTCAACTAAGAGTGTCAGCTTGAGATGTCAGCTCTGAGTGGGCTGTGTGTGATCAACATGGCTAGGAGAAACCGTGTTCTTCCAAAGGCCTTGGACATAGATTTGGAAGTTCATCACTGAAGCAATTCTTTCTGGATAAGACTCCTGAAAAGTGACCAGATGATGGGGTCAGGGTACTGCCATATCCACTCTTGTAGTGGTCCTCCTTTTCTTGTCCTTGAATTCGAAGGTTGCTTCTTTAATATGAACGATAAAGTCACTGTTCTGGATTTTTGCACATGAACTTGATATTCCCATACATTCATGTGCTTCTGATTAATTCAAGGTTCACGTGTGGTCATTTTTATTAGTGTGATTAATTTATTTAATAGTTTGTGCCTATGGTATTTCTAGAAGGATGATGGCTATTGAGTTTTACAAGCAAGATATAGAGTCATTCCTCCTCAGCACTTAAATGAAGTAGCTTATGCCAAACTACTGCTTGATAAAATGGAATAACACAGGTTTAGGGATAGTCTGAGAACTACTGTTCTATACCTCATGGAGTAACTCACAGAAGAGCACAGCCTGCTCTTTACAATTTGATATAACCTACTAGATAGTGCAAATCTCCCTGTTAAACAATCAATGAGCACAAAAAAAACACTAATGAGATATATATCATGATAGACCATAGAGTGGGCCATAAAAATCTTCAACAGAATTGAAAGTATTAAGATCATATAAAAGTGTGTTCTTTAACTGCATAGAATCAAATAAAAATAAGCAATAAAAATAACAGGAAGTCTCAACACTTGGAAACAAAATACATCTGTATAATACATGGTTAAACATTATAGTTGTAAGGGTATCCAAAAATACTTGTGAAGAAAGAAAGAAGAGCACCCAAAATACAACTATCTGGAGTAAAACAAGGTATATCAGTATAGCTCCTATATCCATCAAAAAGACAATTTGCTATGATTTAAGAACTCTAAAAACATACTAAAGAACTGTTCTAGGGCTCGGGTTGTGGCTCAGCAGTAGAGTACTCGCCCGTACATGCAAGGCCCTGGGTTCAATCCTTAGTACCAGGTATAAATAAATAAAATAAAGGTATTGTGTCCAACTACAGCTGAAAAATACATATTTGAAAAAAAAAAGAACTGTTCTAATAATGCTCTTTACTCTATTAGAAATTCTAGCCCTGTTATAAATCAAAAGACAAGAAATTTAGACAGAAATATTTCAAAGAAATAAATAAAATTGTCCTTATTTTCAAATGAAATAGTTGTCCACATAGGCAATCCAAAGAAAGTTTAGGGGAAAAAAAACTCTTGTAATTAAAACTGAATTCATCAAAGTCATAGGTTATAAAATCACCATAAAAAAATCTATTGCATTACTCTATAGTAGCATGCATCAATGGAATTTAAAACACAATGCCATTTTTAAAAAATCACAAAAATAAAATATTTAAATATAATTTAGCAAAACAAGTACAAATGTTGTGTGTTGGCAACCACAAATTTCTATTATAAGATACCGTGATGCACATTAACAGAGAATCACACAGTGTTTATGGATAGGAAAGCTCAGTAGATAAAGCTGTCAATTCATACCATATTAATATGTAGCTGCATTATTCTGCTTGGGCTACTATAACAAAATACCACAGTATATGAAAGAAAATATTATTTAATCAAGGTATTTAACTCTTGCTATGTGAAAGCTACTGAAAAAATCAAAAGACAAACTGTAAACTGCGAGAATTTATTTTAAAACCACATATCTGGTAGAGAATTTCAATAGAAAATGTATGATTAATTCTCTAAACAACAATAGAAAATCAATGCAATGAAAAAAAATGTGTGAAATACTTGAATAGACACAAAGAACATATGTGGGTAGTGAGTTTGCACAAAAATAGATGTTCAGTATCACCAACCTTGAGGTGAAGGGAAAGGGAAAGGTAGAGCCCATGTAACAGCTGATGGGTAACACAACAGAGATGGAATTCTGAAAAGGAATCAAAAAGAAATGTTGAATTTAAGAGCACTCTAATGGAAATAAAGAATGCCTTGATGGTCTCGTCTACATATGGGGCCTAGGTAAGGAACTGTCCATGAACTTGAAGACTGATCAATAGAAAATTCCTAAATGAAACATAAAAAGAAATAGAATGATAAATCCAAACAGAATATCTTAGAACAGTGGAACTAAAAGTTTTGACATACATATCACTGGAATTCCCCAAAGGAGAAGAAAGATAAAACCTCAGAAAAGCTATGTGAAGTAAGAATGGCAAGGGGGTTCCCAAAATTAATGAGGAAGCCATGGATCCAGAAAACTCAGAAAACACCATGCAGGATACATATTCATAAGTCTACACTGAGGCATATCATATTCAAACTGAAAAAAATCAAAGGAAAAATTCTTAATAGTAGCAAGAGAGTGAAAATATATTACCTGTAGAGGAATAAGATAAGAATCCCACAGGACTTCTCTTCGGATTCAGAGACCATGTAAAAAAAGACTGGAGAAAAATCAAACATTGAAAAAAAAATCTCCCACCAGTGTATACAGATATAGATTGGACATTTATATATAAATGTTTAAACTTATGTGTGTGTGTGTGTGTTTACATGTTTAAACATATATATATATATATATATATATATATATATATATATATATGTGTGTGTGTGTGTGTGTGTGTGTGTGTGTGTGTGTGTGTATTTAAAAGTTAGGGTCACCCTAGAAACTCACCCACCATACTTTTTAAAGTTAACCTTAATAAACCTTTAAATAATAGTATACCTCTTTACAGGTACCTCTTATGAAGCACTCTATGCCCTGTGAAATTATTTTTCAATATAAAGGAAAAAAAATATTTCTTCAGGCAAACAAACAAATATAAAAAAAAATGACAGAATTTATTGCTGACAGATGTGCCTTGAAAGAAAATTAATTTGGGGGAAAATAAAGAAAATGATATATAAGAAACTCAGATCTAATGAAGAAACAAACAAAAAGTATAAGAAACAAATGAAGATAAAATATTTTATATATCTTATTTTTAAATAATCTAAACCAAAAGTATTTAAAGTAAAAATAGCAATGATATATAGGCTGATTTCACCATAATTAGGAGTAAAATTAGTGATGTCAATGCCATGAGACCTGAGAGGGAAATACCAGAATGTTCTCAAAAAAGGCACTTATATTACATGTAAAGAGGTATAGTTTTATTTGAAAGTGGACTACGAAAAATTAAAAAATATATATATATATTATGAGTTTCTAGGGAAACCATTAATTTTTAACACAAATTATGTTTGACATTTGCTATGGTTTATATCTGAAATGTCCTCTAAAGGCCATGTGCTGAGACAGTATTGTCAGCCTGCGGTGCTACTGGGAGGTGGTGCAACTTTGGGGAGGTTGGACCTAGTGAAAGAAGTTTGTGTCATTAGAGGTTTGTCCCTGAAAGAGATATTCGACCCCAATGCCTTCCTGTCTCCCTTTGCTTTCTGGTTGCTTTGAAGTGAGCAGCTTTGTCCTACCATGTAAATCCCCTAATGTCATGTTCTGCCTCATTATAGGCCCAAAGCAGTGGGTCCAATTGACCAGGGATTGATAACTCTGCAACTGTGAGCCAGTGTAGACATTTCTTCCCTATAAGTTGTTTATCTCAAATATTTTGTCACAACAACATAAATATGACCAACATAGCATGGTAAGAGAAAATGTAAAATAGAATTACATAATATGTTGGTTTGAAATAAGAAAGCAGGAAAATAGAAACGAAAAATATGGTAAGTGGAAAAGTTATAAACATGGTAATGTTATTCCAATTCTATCAATAATCACTTTTAATGTAAAAATCTAAATATAATAATTAAAATAATAAATATCATAGAGTTTTCAAAAGACTGAAATTTTCAGAATGGATTAACAATATAAAAGCAGACCCAAGTCTACTTTTCTACGAAGATACGATTTTAAATAAAATAATTACACAGGTCAAAAATAGATTATACCTAACATGGAAGGCTTCATAACATTCTCTAATAGAAGGAACCAGGATTTTTTGGAAAATGGCAAAATCTAGGATTTGGAGAGGAGATGTTGAAAATATGTCTGGAATATTTTATAATACCAGAAGGAAATGCTCAGAAACAAAAACCTCATGATGAAGAAAATACATTAAAAAGACACAGACACCCACTTAATGAGCTCCCAGTAGCCCAAACTTGAACCCATTTGAACAAAATAAATAAATAAATAGTAACTTTGGATTGTTATACAAAATATATAATAGCTGTTTATGCATCCATATTGATATACATTCTTGAATAAACAAACAAAGGTAGGAGAGGGGACAAAGCTTTAATGCAAAATATTTCCATATAATGTATATAATCTGCACTTAAAGAGGTGGAACATAGCTTCCACTACTTAGAACTGGGTTGTGAATAATGACTTCCAAATGGAGAATAAGGAGAAAGTTGGGGGCATTGAAAGATGGGGAACCTGGTAGTAGAGACAAACAGCAATCACTAGCAGGAAAACTAGAGCATAACCTTGACACGATTTGATGGAATAGGGGACGTCCTACAATAGAATTAAACCAAAGCTCTCTATTGTCAAGGTCACCAAAAACAATGAGTATAAGAAACTGTCACAACCAAGGCATCATAGGAAACCTGACTAGTAAATGTAGTGTGACACCGAGGGTGGAATTGTGAAACTGAAAAGAGACATTAAACAAAAGCTAAGAAAATTGGAGTATACTTTGATCTTTGGTTATTAATAATATATTAAACTTGTTTTATTAATTATAACAAGAAGCTGTAATAGGAAAACTTGGATCCTGGGTATATAAGAAAACAGTGTATTAAGTTCACATTTTTCTGTAAATTTAAATCTCTTCTAAAGTAAACACTTTACCATAAGTTATATATGGTATAATTCCATTTACATAGCATTCTTTAAATTGCAAAATTTAAGAAAGATTTGTATGATATGTACTGGTAGAGAAGGGCGGAGTTTTGACAATAAAGTGGATAGCTTTAGGGAGTTCATCATGGGGCTAACTCTGTATCTTGATTGCAATAAATTCTAACGTAATAGATGTGATAAAATTTCTTAGAACTATAGACACACTCTGTGCCAATGTCAATTTATTAGGTATGAAATTACACTATAATTAGGTAAGATGTAATAGTGGTGGAAATGATATGGTGTCGTAGGGAAGTCTGTATATTATTTTTGTAACTTCCTGCAAAGCTGTCATGATTTCAAATTTAAAAAGACAACTTGGGCTGGGGATGTGGCTCAAGTGGTACCGTGCTCCTCGCCTGGGATGCGTGCGGCCCGGGTTCGATCCTCAGCACCACATACCAACAAAGATGTTGTGTCCGCTGAGAACTTAAAAAAATAAATATTAAAAATTCTCTCTCTCTCTCTCTCTCTCTCTCTCTCTCTCTCTCTCTCTCTCTCACTCTCTCTCTCCTCTCACTCTCTCTTTTTTTTTAAAAAAAAAAGACAACTTATTTTCGTACATAGATAAATACAGAATATAAAACATCAAAAATCAAATCTAAATGGAAAAATCATTACATTGGACTTTATCAAATAATGTCTTACAGTATATTTGAGATCCTGTCAAAATATGGAAAGACAATTTACAGACTTGGAGAAAATATTAGAAATCATACATCTGACAAAGGATGTTTTTTTCAGCATATGCAAATCATTATTCAACAAATATCAAAACTTCAACAAGAAAAGGAGAAATGGCCTTAAACTTCTACTCTGACAAAGAGGATGCATTTATGGCCAATAAGCACTTATGGATATTTCCAATATCATTATTAGTTCCAGAAATACAACCTAATGTCATGAGGAATAAAGCACTACCTACCAAGTAAAATAATACCAATGATAAAGCATTGGTACCAGTAAGATAACACCAATATCAGTAAAATAATACCAATGGTAGATAGAACAATTGGATAATTCATATGTTGTTAGTGAGAACACACAATGTTATAGTATCTTTGGAAAATACCTTTACAGCTTTTATTTGGGGCGGGGAAGTACTGGGGATTGAACCCAGGAGCTCTTAACCTCCAAGCCACATCTCCAGCTCCTCTTGTATTTTATTTAGAGTTGTTTAGGGTCTTGCTGAGTTGCTCATGGCCTTGCTAAGTTGCTGAGGCTGGCTTGGACTCGTGATCCTCCTGAGTCAGCCTCCCAAGGTGCTGGACTTGCAGGAGTGTGCCACCACACCCAGCTCCTTTACAACTTCTTATAAAGTTAAATGTATCCTAAAATACAGCAGTTGCACATTTTCTTTAGGTTCTTGGGAGCCATGGAGCAATGGTATTTCTGCACATCTTCTAGCATCAACTCTCTCTTCGAAGGTTCATGTATATCCTCATGCAAGCAGTTTGAAGCTAGGGACACACTTATCACCAAGGTAGAAGAGATTGAGAACTTTTCCTTGCCCAGAGACATTCTAGGATAGTAAAGACAATGACCACTTTTTCTGCTCCCCACCGAAATCCAGCTGTTCCTCCCCCCAGAGGGGACAATGGTTGGGCTTCAGAGCACTTCTCTTTTGACAATTGGGTAATGTCTAAGCTTCTCGTCTGACACATACCTCCTGTGTGATCAATACATAACTGAGCTCAATCTTCTTTTGCTCCTGTGGGTCTTGAGAGGCAATAGAAAAATATGAAGCTTATGCTATCTGCTATGCCTCAAGAAATAAACTGTATAAACCAATTTAGACTCTTATCTCCTTTCCAGATAAATCAATAGCAGTGTGGTAAGCAAATCTAGCAGATGTCGTATACTGATTTTTTGACACTCTTTTCACAAGTGTTTGCATTATCTTTATTTGTAATAGCCCTAAATAAGATAACAACCCATATGTCTTAAATGGAGAATAAACTATAGTATACAAATTTAATAAGATACTGTTTTTCAATAAAAAGGGACAAATAATTGATGTCATTCAACAACTTGGAAAGATCTCAAGGGTGTTATGCTTAGTGAAAACAGACATTTGGAAAATGAAGCATACTGCAAGATTCCATATATGTAAGTATCAAACTGACAAGTTGTAGTGATGGGGAAAGATGATGAGAAAGATCATGGTTCCTAGAGATTAACACTGGTGAGAGTACAAATCTATAAAGAGGTAGCTTAAGGGAGTTATACAGTGATGATGGAAATGTTCTGTATCCTGACTGTGGTGTTGGTGCGTGAAATCTCTGTTTCATAGCATTGCATAGAACCCACACCCTACTGTGCATGCACACAGAAACTGATGACATCTAAATGAGATTTATGCTTTAGTAAACAATTCTACATGTCCTGTTTTGGATAATATAGTTATGTAAGATGTTGTCATTTAGATAAACGGAGGGAAGAGCCCATGGGATATCTTCATATTTGTTGTAAATTCTTACACATTTAATATTTCAAAATAAAAAGGTTTGCTCTATTTTCATAGTTTCATATTTCTGAAGTTTGATGCTCAAAAATAAATACATTGAAAAACTAATAAAGATTAATAAAATAATCAAATAAAGATTAATAAAATAATTATTTTAGTGAGAAGGAAAAGAAAATGAATAAAAATTAGATATGTAGCTGTAATACAATGATATAAGAAATAATCTGTGGGTTAAAAGAAAATTCTAATGTAAAAATCAGCAATTTTATTTTCTTCCTTTGGGAAAGCATTCTAAAATTTGCTTTTTTTCTAGACGGTGTAGACAGAGGATATTTTCAAAAAATTTCTAAAAACTATTTTTAGTTGTATATGTGTGACTGAATGTGCTTCTTTTTAGCTAATTCATTTTAAAAGATTATAAATTATCTAGCAATTGTGAATGCATTCTGTTTTTTTTTTCTTTATTGAACCCAGGGACACTTAACCACTGAGCCACATCCCCAGTCCTTTTTTCTGTTTTATTTAGAAATAGGGTCTCACTGAGTTGCTTAGGGCCTTGAGAAGTTACTGAGGCTGGCTTTGACCTTCCAGTCCTCCTGTCTCAGCCTTCTGAGCTGCTGGGATTACAGGCATGTGCCACCGCACCCAGCATGAAGGCATCCCTTAATAGTTAAATTTCAAAATTGAAAGCTGATCTTAGAAAAATATTCATTTTATGTAATGGATGAAATAGCTTTTAAAAACACAGATTCTATCCAAATGATGTCTTGGGTAAATTAACTAACATACCTCAGATCCTTTCCATAAAAATAAACCACTTTGTTCTCTGTGGAAGCAATGGTGAAGTAATAGCTGTTTTAAGCTTGCTGGGATATACTCCATGTTCTCAGACTTGTCTGACACCTCATCAGGATGCTTCTTACCTCTGTGATTTTATTTGTCATATATAAGTTTCATCTACTAGTTGTTTGATTTTGCACAGAAAGTGATTCGTCTTTTCTTTTTCCTTTTGTGTCAAATCCAATGGAATAATCCTTAAATTTCTTTATAGCATTACCTTTCTGATTAATTACAAATTCTAACTGTTTTCCCTCTGACAGAATTCTTTCAACCATCAAGAATTTAATACTCAGGGAGTTCAACAATCAATAAGGTTAATAGAAAGGCTTCCCCAAGTGTGAAATCCATCAAAATAAATAGGTTGTGCTTCTTTAGATTAAAATTAGTCATCCAAATTTGAAGCCATTTATTAAGACTCTGATAATCCATATTTTTATAAATACTTTTCATTAGTAGCAAACAAGATTTGAACATTACAACAGCACACCCAATAAAGAGCCATCTGCATCTGAATATATAAGACTTTTTATTAGAAGAATTTCACTTTAATCAGATTTGAAAGCCTCTATAAGTTGACAAACTGATTAAAGACATTCTGCAGGTCTATTTTCTGCAACTGGTGCAGAGCAGGCAATATGGAGGGGAAGATGGTTGTCAAGTAGAGTGGAGGACTGACAAACTAGCACCATCACCAAGGGAGTTAATGTGCTGGGATCCATGAAGATGTC
Organism: Spermophilus citellus; assembly: GCF_964194105.1. NCBI lineage: Eukaryota > Metazoa > Chordata > Mammalia > Rodentia > Sciuridae > Spermophilus > Spermophilus citellus. Next base: position 24,586,325 of record NC_138194.1, on the reverse strand, counting down.
TTAAAAGCAATGTCTTCTCACATCTTTCACTTTGATGACATGGTTATTCTTCAGATAAGATGGTCTAAATATTCACCTTCTGCATGTAAGAAAAGGAGGATTCCATGTGAAAGTGACTGTGTTGCAACCTCGCTGCTGCTTCATACCCATGGGGTATTTGTCCAGTCCTAAATAGACAGGCAACAACCGGAGTCACAGCAATGATTGGTGTCCCCACACCTGCCTACCAAGTGCAAAAGCAGCACCTGTGTTTTCCTACATCTGCTTTTCAAATATTGTGCAAAATGTGCCTGGTGAGCACCCTTAGTGAAAACCACAAGAAAGGGAAATCTGCAACATTTAGTTCAGAATGACACACTGACATTTGAAGATCCACTTGAGAAGGCAATCATAGAGACTATAGAAGAAAGGATATGATTATTCAAATACTAACAAGTTTACAAAAATTTTTCTTTAATAACTCAGGTAAAAAAATTATTTTAACAATGCAAATGAATACATAGTTTTGCTTGTCAAAAATCTATTATATCTGTGTAAGTAGTTTCAGGGCATTGATTACTTGGATGGATCTCAAAATCCCCAGGGATTATTTTGATTATGCAAAAATTAATCAATGAGCAATTTGAAGAAATAAAATATATGGTCCAAATAGTGACAATTAATTTTCACTTTTAGGTAATATTTTCACCTTTTCTACCATCAGATGAGCCATTTGAGGTGATTCTCTGCTGTGGTAGCCTTCTCCATCCCACCAATCTACTTGTTAAGTCACACCTTAAAAACACAATGTGCTTCAAGGACAGAGTTGTATCTTTGTGGTATATTATAGTTATCTTATGGATGCATCATTATGAAAGTTTTGATCAATTTAATAGTTCCGCCAACATCAGATTTTCTCTTCTATTTTTAAATAGCACACTTATTTTGTTTGTTCATTTTTGGCAATCAAACACAAGACCTCACATATACTACACAAGTGCTTGGCCAGTGAACTATACCCACAGCCCAATACATTTGCTGTTGTTGATATGACTTCCTGTATCAAGCAGTGTTTTGATTTTTTCAGTTATTGATTAATTATATTCTACCAATAGCTATCTCTCACTCACGAAGCATTTCCTTTTTGTAGGATGATTCTTATTACATTTCTTATTAAACTTTAGGAAATTCAATTCATAAGGTACTCTTGTGTATAGCGTCTTCTATATCATTGAGAATGAAAACAAAAGAATGTAAGTTGAGATGATGCACCTTACAGCCAGCTGAAAATGCACATTTCAACTTCATTAGTTTCAATTTTATATGAGGATAACATATTTGAGAAAATATTTAGACTAATTTGTGATTTCATTTGGAACTTATTTCCAATTGAACCACACACTATTACTTTGGAGATTTCATTTTTGTTCTTTCTATTTTTTTTAGCTTATGAGAGATTAGTTATCATGAGAATATAAATAACAATGGAAAGTTGACTTATTTTACTTAATCTCAAATTTACCATCATTCTCCTTTTTTCAGTTATATCCTTCATATTACTGATGAAGATAACTGTTGAAGCAAAACATTATTTATCAATTTTCTTGATAAATATTCATTTATCTTCCAAAGCATAGTAGACCAAACTTCTTATTAAACTGTAAGTTATTTTCATAGTGAGTAGTCAAGGTACACTTTCCCATTTAATTTTCATCACAAAAATCCAAGGCAGTTATATTCTTATGGGTCCTTATGTGTCTTTATACTAATAAAGATATGATTATTCAATGCATATCCCTGGTCAATATAATTTTGAAGAGTTAACTCTTCCTATTGTTTACCTATACTATGTACAAAGACAAATCAAATTTAATGTTTTGTTTTTGCTTTATCTTTAGGACATATCAGAAATTCCTTTAAAAAAAGAGTGAAATTAGGGATCTGCAAATTAAATCAGCAATGAGAAACCCCTGCATACCTATAGAACAGGCTAAAATTCAGTGCAGGTAAGGATATGGATCAAGAGGAACTAGTATTAATTGTTGGTGAAAATGTAAAAATAGCACAGCCACTCTGAAAAATGGTATTGGCAGTTTCTTATAAAACTAAACAGATGCCCACTGAATGCCTGTGAATTTAATTCCTTGGAGTTTACCCATACATGTTAAATACATGTTTCTAAACAAAACTTAAACAACCCTTTGAATCCAAAAAATATTTGCTGTGACATTTTACTTAAATGAAGCTCATATTTTAAGAGCTTGTGTCCTTCCTTATCTCCATGTTTTGTCATGTTAAGTTTCCAATATAGTGGGAACTGTAGAGTTGTAAGACTTTTATGGTCGGACTCTTTTCCTGCTTAGCATAGCAATTAGGTGTTGCTCGAGCTGTCAATCAATGGGAAAGGATCATAAAATCTCAAAATGCTTTATTGGTTAGTGATCCTTAGAACATGTGGGATTTACGACATAGTATTTAGTTCATGTCTAGAAAACTCTAAAGTTGTCTGAAGCTATCTCTGGCAGAGGCAGGTATGCTCAAAGATACAGAGCAAAGGTAGCTGTAAAACATTTTTGGACATGCATCAGGAAGTTATTTTGAGAAGTGATCACAAAGAAAAAAGGACTGAACGATAATGAAATTTAAAAAAAAATGTAAGGTGAATAACATCATGACCAAGTGGATTTAACCCATTGGTAAAAAGACGTTTTTCAAACATTTCAAAATGAGTGCTATTGAATATGAAAATCATAATATCATTTTAATAATGTAGGAATGGTCTACTATAACAAAGACTATTCATTCGTGATAAAGATTCTCCACAAACTTGGAATTAATGAGAACTTGTTTAATCCAATTATAGGGAATTAGCAAAAACTTATAGCTTTTAAAACACTTATTAGCAATAGCTTGAATCAAGGCAAGGATGTGTACTCTCAACAAGGCTCTTTGATTTTAAACTAAAATTTCTAACCTTTGTAACATGAAAAAAAGGTTTAAATTAAAATTTCAGAATAGAAAGGAGAAAAAACCCTGCATTACAGATGACAGAATTGTCTATACAGAAAATATTGAATCTAAAAACAGAATTTTCAAATTAATAAATGAATTTAGGAATTCTTCAAGTTACAAGTTCATTTATTTTGTATATATAAGTAAGAAACCATTATCAATTGAAATATAAAGATTACTATCCATGAATCACCAAAACTTGATATCAAACAGAAAAATGTGTATGTTATATATTGAAAATCCAAAATACAAATAAAAACAATGAAAGAAGACTTAAGTTAATGCAGGGATATACACTGCTCTTGGATAGGAATAGGTAGTATTACTAAGATGTGAATTTTCCCCAAGTTACTCTATACTTCAACATAATTATAATCTAAGTCAGAAGAAATCTTTGTTGAATTTGACCTGATGATTGTAAAGTTTATTTTGAAATTCAGAGGAGCTATATTAATCAAAATAATTTTGAAAAGTGGAGTCAAAGAGAGAGGAATAATTCCAAGAGTTACTATGCAGTTTCATTAATTGAAAGAAGTAGCATTTGAGAAAGGTAGACAGAGATCATTGAAAAACATAGGTGATAAATAGACCCATACACATATAATCATTAAATTTTTGCCAAAGACATAAATATAATTTAATAATGGTAAGAGCATTTTCATAAATGTTACTGGAACAATTGGATTTCCATAGGCAAAAAAATTATCTATATAAAAATAGTTTAAAGTAAAGAAATATGTATGTAAAAGTTAAGCCCAAAATACAAAACTTATAGAAATTAATGTAAGAGAAAAATTTGGAGGTTAAGAAAGTATTTCTAAAATATAAATTTTGTTTGATGACAAAAATCAATAAAATAAATTTTATGAATTACATTTATGTTAAGAATATCTGTTCTTGAGAGACTTTTCTAAGAGAATGTAAAATATGGCTAGAAAATATTTGAGAGAAAATATTTGCACACCACCTTTTTCATATAGACAACTTGTACCCAGATTATGAAATTTCTCAAAACTCATTTAGAAAAACAATGTAATTTAAGGGAAAAAAAAAAAGGAGAATGATGTTTAATGAGTTGAAGAGGCACTACACCAGAAAAAAATAACCATTGTATGACAAATTCAAATATAAAAAGATGATCAATCACCGAGCATGGTGGTACACACCTATAATCCCAGTGTCTTGAGAGGTGGAGGCAAGATCACAGTTTCAAAGCCATCCTCAGCAACTTTGCGAGGCGCTGAGCAGCTTAATAAGACCCTGGTCTGTAAATAAAATATTTTTTAAAAGGCTGGAGATGTAGCTCAGTATGTAAGCACCTCTGGGCTCAATCCCTGGTACAAAAAAAAAATGATGTTCAACACTTCAACTTTATTAGTCATAGGGAGATGTGAGTTTATATTACATTGGGATATACACATTTACTCACTTCTAGAATGTCTTAGAGAGCTGACAATACTAAATGGTGATGAGGATCTGAAGCAATTTATACTTTCAAACATTGCTTCAAGAATATTGTGACAAGAGAAAAAGGTACAGCTATCTTAGCAATTGATGTAGTGGATTCTCATACAGTTAAACATGCACTTTCCATAGGGTATAGTCATCCCCTTTCTAGTAATTTAACAATGCAAAATAAACTTCTGCATTCACAGAAGATCTTGTATGTTAATGTTTAGAGCAGCTTTATTTGTAAACACCAAACGAACTTCAAGCAAACTATTCTTCAACCAGGGAAAGAATGGGTAAACCGAAGCACATCCATTCAGTACAGTGCTTCCCAGTAATGTACTGGGAAAAACAGTCATAAACACGGTGAGTGCATCTCCAAAGCTTCCACTAAGTGAAACAAGCTAATCTCAAAGGATGACAACTGTGTGTGTAATTTGGAAAGGGAAAAAAGGGAACTATGGGAACAGAGAAGGAAAAATGGATCAGTAGTCAACAGGGATTGGGGTAAGAAAAGGTGTTGTATGCAAAGTAACACTGTGTTATTTATAGGTGAGGGTAAATTTTCTAAATCTTGATCTTGGTGGTGATCCACAATCATTTATTTGTCAAAATTCACAGAATTGTATTCTAAAGCAGGTAATTTCTTTTGTATCCAAAATTTATCATTTTTATGTAAGCTTTTCCAAATATTCAGAATATAAACCATGATCTTTTATAAAGAATATATACATAATTCCCCATTTTAGTAATAAGTAGCTCTTTAAAATAGTATAAATTCTGTTAGAAATAGTTTATAGTCATTACTCAATTTAAATTTTATCAACTTTTTGTTAATATTGTTCATATATATTCCTGTTCATTTATTTTAAATTACATTTTTATTAGAGTACTTTTAAATTTTTTTAAAATATATGTTTTAGTTGTAGATAGACACAATGCCTTTATTTTATTCATTTTTATTTTTATGTGATCTTGAGTATGAACTCAGTGCCTCAAGCGGGCTAGGAAAGAGCTTAACCACTGAGCCACAAACCCCAGCCCTTTTTAAAAATTTTTGTGTCCTGCTGGAGTTTGAACCTATGATTTCACAATCATTCAGTTGCTTGGCAAATACCCTACAACTTTAGCCTAAGTATTATTATCTGCCTGTCTGTACATCAACTTATAATTTTTTGTATCTACATAAAGAAAGATATTTATAGAACAACATTCAACTAAAATAAGTTGTTAATAGTGAAATTTAATATGATATCTCTTTTTGGGTACCAGGGATTGAACCCTTGGGTGCTTAACCTCTGAGCTATATCCCCAGTCCTCTTTAATTTTTACTTTGAGGCAGGGTCTTGCTAAGTTGCTTAGGGCCCTGCTATGTTACTGAGGCTGATCTCGAACTTGCAATCCTCCTGCCTCAGACTCCTGAGCTGCTAGGATGATAGCTCTCATTTTAGATTATTTTTAATCATTTACATTATCTATGATGGTGATTTATTCTTTTTTAAATTGAGGTTTGTTTTTGTTTTATTTTTTTAAAACAAAAAAACTTCAACAAAAGCGACAGAAGGTTAAAATGTTCATTTAGTAAGAATGATATAGATATCAGAATTGTTCTAAAAATGTTTTCTAAGAGCACCATGACACTGCAATGACCTGAAAGACAATTGTGGTCTTGTAGGGTATAAAGTGATGAACTACTTCTCAATTACTAATGACAAGATAATAATGTCCTCTCAGCTCAGTCCCCGAAATATAGATTCAGCTTCTAATGGACCATTATAAGGATATCAAAGTTGTCATGCTTTCAAAATCATAACTCCTAGGTTGTTTAATTTGACAAATAGCATCTTTCTTCAATCTTTGGTGTCTTTTAAAGGTCAGATATCAAGCCTTCATAAATATTGATGAACCTGAACAGATTATGTTCAAATGGTGTGCACTTTTTTCGTAGACAGGTCATCTCTTTCCTCTTTTATTGCAGTTAAGTCTCTCAGGATCGTGGGTTAAACATACATCAACTTAAGACTCAAACCCAAAGAAGTAAAAACACAAAAAGGTAGTAAAAAAATTTGTGTTTATTTTCCCATATACTTCATTAAAAAAGGTACAGTTTTATTAGTAGTACATTAATTAACTGAAAGAATGAAGTGACAAGTTTTTGTCACAGATATTGATTTACATTTTACAAACATCCACCAAAACAATTAAAAATGAAATAAATATATTTACATTTTGTATTTCTGATATTTCCATTGCATTTTAATATGTATAAAATATATAATATTTATAATATTTTATTTATCTTTAAAAGTAAATTATAATGTGCAAAGAAGTGACATGATGATTTTAAAGTAGTAGGTCATAGGAATAAATCATAAACATCAATTTTAGAGGTATGGATAAAGCGATTCCTTAAGGAGAGCTCATGGAATACAGCATTATTAATAGTAGCAAAAATGTTTATTCTTAATACTGGAACATCGACACTTACCTTAAAAAGTTAAGCACAAGATTGTCCTTGTGCTTTTAAAGCTTCTCACACACTGCTGATTTCTAGCAGTAATTCTAAATTATTGTTAGGATTATTACTTTTCCTCAGTAATAAATCAAGCTTCCCTTACATCCAGCATTCAACAGAGACAAAGTTTATGAACAAGCTTTGTCACTGTAAATGAGAGAAATGTGGATCCATAAACTAATGCACCCAAAGGAAAATTGCTCTGCTTGCTAATATGGACCTGGCCTTTGTTGCCAAGGAAATGAGTTTTGTCTTGATGAATGACAGTTTTATGAGCGTAGATTTTAAAACAAGAAGTTGGCACATGCCTGAAATATGGGGAAGAAATGCCTAGCTGAATGTTCTCCCTTTAAAACTAAGGTTGGATGGAAAAAAACATTGTGGCAAGTATTGGGGAATACCTTACGTTTATATTATCTCTTAAAATATTTTAAAATAAATACTTGTTGCAATATAACAAATTTAAAGCATACCTGATTTAATGATTTGATTTGTTATTTTTTCATCAGGCATAAGACATTATTACTTTAGTTAACAATTTTCAAATGATTTTGAACTCCCTTCTTTGACCTATGCACCTGTAATAGTCTCCTTTAAGCTCGTACTATGTACACTGCAATGAACCATTTAAAGATTACCCTGAACACACACATACCCACACTCGAGCCCATAACACACGTGCACACACAAACATACCTACATATACCAAGGCACTGGAGGGGTTAACACATAATGAAGCCTTCTATTGTTAAAATTTGGCCAATGTACAAACCAGGATGTTATGGATGAATCTCATGCATCTAAGCCTAAATTTCATGAGAAATAGAAATTTGTATTTTTGCTCAGCTTTCTCATTCAAGTTGTCCAAGTCATAACAAATAACAATAGTTAATCACACTGAAAATAAAACATGAAATACCAGTTGCCAAATTAATGAAAATCAGAATAGTATTTTCTTATTGGTGGCTATTTCATGATTAGTCATATTAAATGGAAATTTAGGCCTTTTTTATTAATAGTATCAAAACTAACAACAATAAAGATAATGGGATAAATTTTAATTTGATCTATAATTTACAATGTGACTTAAAGCATAATAAGTCAACATATACTAAACATATGCTTTCAATTGTGGTCAGATTTTTTCTCATATATATGTATACATATGCACACACACACACAGATATATGTGTGTGCATGTGTGCTAATGGTGGACAAAGACAAAGCTCCTATATATTTCAGTGTACAACTTGCCTATCATCATATATATGAGCATGAGATAGATTTTCCTGACACAACAAAGGATATTTACTTATTTTTTTCGCATTTTAAAATGGGATTTTTATAAAAATTTGAAATGATTCTTACTTATTCTATAACTCATGTAAAGTTTAAAAGTTTTGTTTTTCTTATTTTTCTTTTTAGATGACCAGCACATTTCCTGTGGCATCAACACCTGCTCTTCCTGCTGTGGGCACACTGGGGTCACCTCAATATGAGGCATATTGCAATTTAATTCTAGTTAGCAGAAGTTCTATTGTGAGCCATCTGCCACTGCTTAGAAACTGAAGGTGGACACTTCTCTCTACTTTCCCCGGGCTTCAAATTTTATTATGACTATTGTATTTGATCAATATATTAGCAGTAAATCCAATGTGCTATCCTCCTTGTAGATATTAATTCAGTTTTATGGTAAAAATAAATTATATTAAGACATTATTATATTTATCACAGTTCTTTTGATAAAGTATCTTAGATCTAACAACATTTTCTCAGGTCCAACTATCCACCTTCACTTTTTCTTTTCCATTTAATATATTTAAGAATTATCAGATATAAAGTTAATAAATTTCTAATGACACTGAAAACAGGTTGATGACTTTTTTTAATTCAATGGATGTTTGTCCTTTAAACAATTTTTTGTCTCTTTCCTGAGTGACACATTTTCTCCTATTCAAAAAAAAAAAAAAGAAAAGTAAAGTAAACCATTTTTTAGATGCTTGGTAATTTTGAGAGGAAACATTAAGTGTTTCATAGGGTAAAGGTGTGTTAATTAAAAATTTACTTTTTAACTATGAAATAAGTAGCTTCCAGTTTAAAAGCAGACGTCAATAAAGCTATAATGAAGGACAGAGAGTGTTTTTCACTTTCCACAACTGGACTCTGAGTTGTGGGTGTGTACCTCCAATGCTTTCAAATTTTCAGCTCTGCAGTTTTAAAATTCTAAAACAAGACAACCAAAATAACCTGCATAATTTCATGACATAGATATAAATTTTAAATTTAATTGTCAAATCTCACCTTATGTTCTCATAAAATATTGCTCCAATGGAAAACTCTTGTATAGCTAACATAGTTAATAGCTTTGAGACTGCTTTGTAAGGATTTTTTTTCAGTCCATGATTGGTAGAGTCAGGGTTACAAAGAATTTCTCTTACATCATATTTGTTGATATTATTTTCTCTACAAAAGTTCTTAGGGTCACTGAAAATTTATGAAACTGTAATTTGATAATAAATCTCCTTAGGTAAAATATAAATCTGTTTAAAATGAAGGAAAAAGAGATTCACAAATGTTTCCATCATACATAATCAAATTAATACATTTTGGCATATTTGGTGGATACTGGCAAATTTATAAAACATTTTCAATAACATTGATTCGAGGGAGACACAGTTCATTTCACATTGTCCCTGTCATAGGTCAATGTAATTATCATTATGCAGTTCTTGAGGATATTTTACAACAAGATAAAGAAAATCAGAGTGCCAGTGCAGAATCATGGAGTAAGAATGCAAGGAGAAACTTACATTAGCAAATTAAAGTGCTTCTCTCTTTTGATGATTTTTTTTGCATGCTCCTTGCTGTCATTTTTGTTTTTTAGCCTCTTTACACTCATAATACAATAACAGGGAAGGGGCTCATGATCTGGCCCAATATGTATTTGTCATACAAAATAATCTAAAATACAGAAATAACCATTTAATTATTATTTTTATTTATAGGTAGCTTACAACTTTTTTATATTATTTACATACATCTTCATACCATTCATTTCTTGATCTTCACATTTGGTGAAAGCAGTATGTGGATACACATCAACCAAGTGAGAACAGGCTGTCTTGTTCATCTAGGATTATTTACAGATGCCTTCCAGAATAGAAATGCATTTGAGATGAGTCATGACCATCTTTTTTTCTGCTGAAACTTCAATCTGATTCCATTGTTGACTTGGTGATATCATGGTTTCTCCAGGGAGTAAAATGATGAATATATTTAGTCTGTTTATCTAGTTGGGGTAACTGTCAGTTCGGAAATCAGTATGTCAAGTTGTGTACTTTGCTTTGCTTGTAGTAGCAGAGCTGGCAGCAGCAGAAGCAGTAGCCTGATTGCCTAAAAATAGAGGGTCCAAACAAGCTACTTTGGCAGCAAAGAATGAATGGATGCAGTGAAGAACAGCAAATAAATTTGAAAATTCCAGCTCCTAAAAGGGAAAGAGAAATAAAAGAGCTAAAACGGAAATAAAATTCATTGAAAAATTGGGAAAATTAGGCATTTTTCAATTGCAATAAAAATTCTTTGAATCGATGATATTTTATGCATGAAAGGTAATTTCTAATGTAGATATTTTTGGTCAGTATGTAAATATCCTATTATAGATATATTGAAAACATTGTGGAAAAAAAGTTGGGAAGATTAAGTATTCTCATCACCCATGTATGTAATTTCAGGTTTGATAAACACTGAATAGAAATATATCTCACAAGGTTGGGTTTTACTCTTCATAATAGATTTTAAAAGATGATATCAGGGGCTGGGGATGTGGCTCAAGCGGTAGCGCACTTGCCCGGCATGTATGGGACGCTGGGTTTGATCCTCAGCACCACATTAAATAAAATAAAGATGTTGTGTCCACGAAAAACTAAAAAATAAATATTAAAAAATTCTCTCTCTCTCTCTTTAAAAAATATGATATCATAAATATTTTTGTGACAAACCAACATTAGTCTCATAAATATATTTTAATTCCAAGAGGTTTGAGAGGTTTGAGAGAAGACTAGTACATTTATATGCTTAATAAAGTTAATATGAATGAAGCACTTACCACAATGAAGATAACTAATGGATAATAAACCATGAAATTATAGATAAATTTTCTGTTCTTTCATTATATACTCTTAATAAAGGATGCACAATTACAATTCATTCACCCACTACTTATAGTGTTTGTAATTTATAGTATGTGGCAGTAGAAAATAATACAAAATAGGGAGTCAATTAGAAATCATTATAGCATCTCTTATGTAACATAGTTATTTAAATAAAACAATTCACCCAGGAATTTTTTTTCAGGTCATTAAATAGAAGCTAAGAAAAGCATAGTGTGTATTCATAGACCTGCATGTTGTTGCAGATAAAACTATGTTGCCTTAGTAATTCCTTTCAGACCTTCAGGATTTCTTAGCTAGTGGCCTATGGCAAATAGTGATTTATTTTAGAAAATAGCCAAGACTATTTATTTAACTATTTTAATTGTCTAAAATTCTTCCATCAAAATCATTTTACTAACTCCACCATAATTTAGGAGCTTCTTTTCATTTATCCACTTCAGGAGTACTGATGATGCTATTTGTAACCCGAAAGGTTTCCTCTTGCCTTTACTCACTCACCCAGGAATCCCTCCACTCACACTGTCATTCTTTGTGTGGCCAGCTTCATTCCCACACAGACAGATACTTTCTGTGTCAACCCATTCTAAGTTCATCTGATATAAAAATGGTTGAAAAGTCTTGGGACATGGAAGATAACCTTAGAACACGCAATCCATTCTTGGAGAGGAGGAGAATGTTGTTAAATGTTACAACTAGGCAAAAGTACAAGTCATTCTATGCCATCTTTATGAAATTGGAGAATATACGTTGTTTACCAAAAAATCCCAGATATCCAAATATCAAGGATTTTTTTTTACATAAAAATTAAGGTTTTTAATTTTTCTTTCCTTGTCAATTAGTCATCAATAACTTAATGTTCATTGAGGCTTTTTCACACCATTTTTTGGGAGGATGGTAGACAAAAAACAAACAAGTAACTAGAAGAGAAAGCAAGAGATTTAAAGTTGGCCTTGGATCCAGTGCCAACTCATCTTTCCTCTGCCTCAGTAGCCAGCTTGGGCAAGTGCACACTTTCCTAAGGCTTCAGTGATCACCTCCAGGCAAATCCATAACAGTGAATTACTACTCTTTTACTCATTTCTAGTGAATTTTAAAGCTACATTTCTGTCCATCTGTGAAATATCCACAGAGGGTTTCCACAAAGTTATGCACTATAAACTTTCAATTAGTTTTTTTTTTTTTTAAATCTTGATCAACTCTGTGAATCTCATTAGGTAAAAGCTAGCTCCAAATTTTAAGTGCTCAGCCATCCATTCATTCAAGGCATGTTTTCAGAGAGCTTCCTATACGTTCATTACTTTCTTTTGATGAAAAATATAGCAGCAAACAAAACAGACAACAAACAAAGAAATAAAACAAAACAGATGGGAGTTAACATTCTTGTGATGGGAGAAAAAAAACAGGGAAATAAATAAATATCATATAATTATGCATGCATCTGGAGACTAACATGCTAAGTGAAATAAGCCAGTCCCCAAAACACCAAAGGTCAAGTGTTTTTGCTGTTATGAGGAAGCTAAACCACAATAAAGGGGGAGGGAAGAAGAAAAAAGAAATTCAGTATATTAGAAAAAGGGTAATGAAGGGAAAGGAGGGGGGATAGGAATCGGAAAGAGAGTAGAATGAATCGGACATAATTTTCCCATGTACATATATAAAAATACCTAGGTAAATTCCACCATCGAGCTCACCCACAAGAATGGCGACCTAATTAGAATAAGATATCGTTCATGCTTATATAATTTTATCAAAATGGATTCTATTCTCATGTATACCTAAAAAAGCAAATAAAAACAAATTAATATAATATCAGAATGTGCTATGTTCAGTCAAGGAAATAAGGCAGGACATTGAGTAAATATTATGTTAGGGGCTGTGGGACAGGAAAACCACAATGTCATGTGAGCAAAACTTGAAGGAAGAAATAAAAAGAATGAAACATTTTGATATTTCTCAGAAAATATTCTAGGCAGGAGAAGTATGATTTCAAAGATCCTGAGGTAGATATATTCTATTCTAGGAAGCTTGAGGAAAAACAAGGGTCACTATAGGTACAATGCAGTAGTTAGTGAGTAATTGGCAGGAATAAAATTCAAAGGAAGAGAGAGGAGAGGAAGAGAAGAAATATTTTGAATTTATGATGGGTTATCACAGTATTAAAGAATTTTGACTTAAAAATGTTTTACTTAATGATTTATTAATTTCAGTATAAATTTGGAAGTATCTGTATCAGTTTCAGTTCTTTTTATGGTTTTAGAATGTATCCCCAAAGAATATAAGGGTAGACTATTGCATACTAATTTCCCAAACCTTTGAGAAAGATTCTTGATTCTGCACAAAGATCCATTTCTCTGCTCTATTTAAGGAAAAAGGCTTCTCCAAAGAGATAGTTTCTAGCCTCTACTTCCTTTCCACTAAATCTTTCAAGAACTCATTCCTAAGAATATTTTGCTTCTACTTCTCCACAAAAAATTTATATCATAAAGTATAATTAAAAAATCTGTTAAGAGTAACAACATGTAAGGCAGAGGATACGTGTGATAGAAGGAAGATGAGTTAATTTGTATGAATAGATTTGCTTTTTAATCAAAATTCTAAATAATTTCTAGCTATTGATTTAGGCATAATATCTATAATTTTCTTACTCCTCAGAAAATTCTAATGACTTTCAGAGTCCACTATAAGGACAACAAACAGTATCATTCAGAGAATCCAATAATTTAGTCACCATCTACATTTTCATACCTTCTTCACACAGTTTCACAGTCATAACACAGAGAATAATTTAAGTATAAATTAAATCTTCTATAGTATAAACAGAACATTAAAATCATTGGGAAATTTACATTTTATAAATTCCTTGTCTAATAAAACTATTATTTTTCCCTTCTGACTTTTGATTTCAAGTCTTTCTTTTCCATATCACAAGCTTCTCTTTCATTTCCATTATGATCCTTATTCCTTATTCAAGGTCTAATATATCTTCAATATTCTTCATTAATTCACAGTCAACACACACAAAAAAATTTCCATCATCACCACACACACACCCCCCACACACACCCACACACACATTGCTTCTTTCTTCTGCATACCATAAGTCACAGTCAAATTTACCTATGCCATTAATGTGTAAGTTAATATGATTTCTATCTTAACAACACCCTTATGTATCAATCTTTTTTCCCCACAATGCCCTTATGAAAATAAAATTTACATGCTATAAAATTCACCTATTTGAATCCTTAGAAAACTGACCCAGCTATCCCATTCCTTAGTCTATACCCAAAAGACTTAAAAACAGCATAACATAGGGACATACCCACTTCGATGTTTATCAATGCTATAGCAGCACAATTAACAATAGCTATTTCCCTTTCCCCTCACTTCTAATGTTTTGAACAACCAATAAAAAAAAAACAATAGCTAAACTGTGGAACAACCTAGATGCTCTTCAGTAGATGAATGGATAAAGACAATTTGGTATATACACACAATGGAATGCAATTCAGCATTAAAAGAGAATAAAATCATGGCATTTGCAGGTAAATGGATGGAGCTGGAGAATATAATGCTAAGTGAAATTAGCCAATACCCCCCAAAAACAAATGCCAAATAATTTATCTGATTTAAGGATGCTAATCCATAATATGCTGTGGGGTGGGGGGCATGGGAGGATTATATGAACTCTAGATAGGGCAAAGGGGAAAAGGAGAGGGAGGGAAAGAGAGGGGTCATAGGGATATAAAAGACAGTGGAATGTGATGGTCATCATTACCCTTAGTACATGTATGAAGACATGAAGGATATGACTCTATGTACAACTAGAGATATAAAAAATTATGCTCTATATGTGTAATATGAATTGTAATGCATTCTGTTGTCATATATAACAAATTAAAATTTTAAAAAATTAATAAAAAATAAAACAGAAGAAAAAAAATTACCTATTTGAAACATTTCATGAGTTTCAGTATATTTACATAGTTGCATAAACATCACCATTATCAAACTTCAGAAATTTTGTATGTTTCAAAAATACCTTATTGTAAATCACATTCCATTTCCATTGTTTCTAGTTCCTGCTAACCATAAATATATTTATCTATAGATCACCTTGTTCTGGACATAAATAATTTCATACAGATAAGATCTTACGTGATTGCCTAGATTTATTTAACGTGATCTATTTCAAGTTTCACCTATGTAGTAACAGGCATTATTACTTCAGTTCTATTTATTGCTGAAAAATATACAAAACTTGTGTAACATAGCTCATTTTTTCCTCTCTTCATCATTTTTTAGTATTTAGCTTATTTCTACTTTTTGTGTTTTTTCATTTTTTTTCTTGATTATATTTCTCTTCTCTATTTATGTACTTCTTGTTCAATAGTTATCATTTCCAATTCCTGTTTGTTTTGTTTATCTTGTTTATTTGTTCATTTTAGTTTCTTATTGAAAAGGACAGGTTATTTAAGATTTACTTTTTGGGAGGGATAGCATTTGCAACTATAAATTTTGTTCTAAGCAAACTATGATTCCTGTTTGATATAATATGATTTTATTTTTCTTTATCTCACATATTCTCTGGTTTTGTGATTTTCCTTTTGACTCTTTGGCTATTTAGATATATGTTGTGTTATTTCCGCACATTTGTATATTTTTCCTCATTCTCTATTTCTATTGTCCTCCCATTACGGTCATATAACACAATTTGTATTTTGCTTACTTTACATTCATTGGGGCTTTTTTGTTTAACCTGGTCTATCATAGATAATGTTGCACAAACACTTGAGAAAAATTTGTGTTATACTTTAGTTGGGTGGGCAGTTCTAAAATATCTCAACATCTGGTTAGTTAATAATGTTTACTGAGTCTCCTGCATGTTTTTAATTTTCTGCCTACTTGTTCTATCCAATACATGAAATGCAACATTGAAATCTACAACTCATCAGTCATATTTTTCATTTTACCTTTCAATTCCATTGGTATTTCTTTGCATATTTTGAACATCTGTTCTTATCAAATATGTTTATATTTGATACACCTCCCTGAGGAATTGCTGAATTTTTCATCATAAAACTCCTTTCCCTGTATCTTAAAAAAAATTCTTGTCTTAAAGTTGTTAGTGTGAAATGACTGTACCTATTTTGGCTTCTTTTGGTTGTTGTTTGCAAGTTATATGATTTAACACTTTTTCACTTTCAAATTATATGCTTAATTGGAAAGATGAACTAGACATATTTTCCCTATATCCTCCACTAAGTACTGCTAAGATCTCCATATAGTATCTATAAAACAAATATAAGAAAATTGTAGATAAACATTAATGAGGCAATCCATCTCATCTCAGTCACGGAGGTTTCAGTGAAGGCTTCCTGGATACCTGGAACTCCTACTCTTGAATATTAGTAATGAAGAGCCCATTGCTCAACCATCAATAAAGCCTGAAATTCTGCTCCTACCTGGCAAGAACAATGTGGTACTTTTCCTAATGTGATAAAGCAGTGTTAATGGTAACTACACAAAAAGAAGGGTTAAATAAAATATAGAATCTCTTGACAAATTAATCAAAATTTCTAGTTGCAATGGAACATTACTCATTTTACCAAAGACCAGTAAAAACTCAACTGCAAAGGAAAACACAATCAATATTTGCCAACATTAAGATGACACTTATTTTGGAATTCTATGTTCTATATTTTAGAATCGTCCTAATTTTTTTTTCCAATGAGTAGTTGCATGCTTAAGACAAACAAAAACATAGAAAGTCTGAGAAAAGAAATAGAAATCTTAGAAAAGTAGATAACTTAATGAAGAACAAAATGGAAATTTTAGGACTGAAAAATATATTAATACATTAAATGGAAGTTTCAACAGAAGGAACGAGACCAAAGAAAGAATTAATGACTGAATGAAAAAATAATGAAAATCAGCTGCAAAAAACAAAAGGTATAAACATACTGAAAAATGAAAATCCCCTCAATGAGCTATCTAACAGGTAATGTAAGATTTATGCCATCTGAGTTCAAAAGAGGCAGAGAAACACTGAACTAAAAATATTCAAAGAAAAAATGGCATAAAAATTGCTAAAATTGGCAAAGGACTAGATCTTTTAGATCTAAAAGGCTCAGTGAATAGATGGAAGAATCAAGTCAAAGAAATCCTTGCCAAGACATATCAGTCAATCTTCTGAATGCTAAAGACAGCTAAACATCCTGACAGCAGCAAGAGTAAAACAAAACCTTACCTACAGGAGAACACAATGAAATGACAGAGAATTTTTCATCAGAAATTATACAGCCAGCAGGAAGTGGCTGTATGATTTCTGCTGAGAAATCCAGGGGAAATCAAGAAATTCTCAAATAAAAATGACATGACTGTATCACCAGAAGACTTAACCTAAAATCATGGCTCAAAGATAGTTAAAAAAAAAATAGTAATAGAAGACAGCTTGGAGCATTGGGAAGAAAATGGAATATTGCAAGCAGAAATATAAATATACTTCTGTTCTTGAGTTTTCTGAATTTTGCTTGAACACTGAAACAAAAAAAAATATAACTTCTAGTGTAGTTCTCATTATATGTAAAGAAAATATTTTAAATAAAACATTCATGTGGTGGGTTGGGGTTGTGGGTCAGTGGTAGAGCACTTGCCTAGCATGTGGAGGCACTGGGTTCAATTCTCAGCACCACACAGAAATAAAATAAGTAAAATAAGGGTCTATCAACAACTAAAAAAATATATTTAAAATATTAAAAATATTTTTTAAAATATCCATACAGTATTTTAAATTAGTTATGGTTATGGTAAAACAATAATACACTTACATTTTCCTATACATTTAATTGTGTAGTTACCTTCAATTCTGTTCTTATTTTGAAATGTGGATTTGAGTTATTATTTAGTGTCCTTTCATTTTATTTTGAAGGAATCTTTCTTGTGGTACATGTTTAGTAGTGGAAAATGCTATGCTTATTTTTCTTCTAAAGAAATGGCTTAATTTCTCCTTTATTTTTGAAGGAAATTTCAGTTGAATAAAGGACACTGCTCTCATGTCCTTTATGTTTCAGCACCAAGATATGTCTTCATTACCTTCTGATATTCATAGTTTTACTGTGATAAATCATCTGTTACTCTTATAAATGATCTCTTACGATTTGTTTTCTCTTGCTATTTCCAAGGTTTTCTGTGTAAGGCTTTTGAAATTTACTCAAGTTTGTATTGTTTTTTAATTTTCTTTCTTTTCTTTTTTTTTTTTTTTTTTTTTTTTTTTTTACTGATCCTATGTGGAGTTCAGTGAAGCTTTGAATGTGTGGATGAATTTTTTAAAATCAAATCTAGGACACTCCAAACTATCATTTCTTCAAGTATTCTTCCTGCCCCTTTCTCTCTCTCTGTTCTCCTGGTATTGATATTTTGTGTAGACTTGATGGTACACTTGACACTGTTGTGCAAATTTCTGAGAGTCTGAATTTTTCTTCATTATTTTGGTAGGCTAGCAAGTCTTAGTTACTCTATAGAGATTAAAATATTTTGAAATCTTAAAAGTTGTATTATTCTTTCTTCACAAACTAAAATCAGTTGTTTAGTTTCTCTGAAGATTTCTTTTTAAAAAATTCAGCTGTGGCTCTTTTGATTTGATAATATATCCTGGAAATGAGATTGCCATCCTTCTCCAGAGCTTGCTATTACAGTTTGTTACTGTTCTTGCTTGTTTTGTTAGTGATTTTCTGGAGTTATGAAGCCTAGAAATCTTTTATGATTTAGCTTAGTATTCACCCAAATGTTTGATGAATAGTTGTGTAATAACTTCTAGTAAAGTCTTCTAACATTCTGCAGAGTTCTTTGTGTGGGTTGTGGCACTCCTTCAGTGCTCTGACTATTTACAACTCTGTACAATTCTTTGATTCCTTCTTCCAGAGTCTTAAGATGGGTCAGAAGGGATCTCCTGGTCATGCATACTGACTTGGCCAATCATATGTCCTCCTAGGATCTCAGGCACTTATGGGAAAATTTCAAAGTTCATTGTGAACATATCATCTAATAGATCTTCCTGCATTATTCACTACTTCCTTGTTTGCCCCAAATGGTGCTGCCAATTCAGATAGCTACAATCTTCAACCACTGCTGGGGATTGTTTTCAGTAAATATCTAGAATTAGAACCTTTTCCAAAGAGCACAGTCTAAGTCAGGTCAAATGATGAGGAGATCTACAAAGAGAACTTTCTGAGAAGCTTTCAGAAAAAAAAAAATAAACAATACAGCTTTCTTTGTATAAGGCTTTTTGAGGAATTCCAAGCCTAGTCTGCACCCTTCAACAGTGGACTTCAGACCTACTATGTATTTTAGGATATATTAAGGCAACAGTGGGAAGAATAATAGGAATGAAGTAAGTTAACATGCTTCAAAACTCTGTGTTCTTATAAAAATTTACCCATTTGTTTTGTCTTTAATAAATGTTTTACTTATTGAAAAACATCTGGCTAATTGACACAATTCTTACAAAAGTCAATTCTGGTAATTTTGACTATTTTTCTCTTCGTGCTACCAGAAGAGTAAAATTTCCTAAGTCCTCACTGTGTCATTCTGGCACAATGACTTGTGCCAACCCTCATTTACTTTTAATTTCTTAAAAAAGCTTTAAGATAACAGTGATTTACAAAACATATTTGATCAATATATAATTTTCATTTCACTATTTATGGGATGAATCCTCTATTCTAAACATAATACAGGTTCCCAAGGATGGCAGCTCTGCCTCTCTGTGATTTGGATTTAAGGTTTATTATTTGCCTGTAGCACCTGACCCCCATTGCTTAGGTAGTAAATGACAATAGAAACTCATTAAATTGCCAGGATGTACTAAAAATCTTTACTTCCAATGTGTTTTACAAAATTCTAGGACCTTGATATTTAAGATTTATGTTTCATGATATTTTTAATTTCTTTTAAATTAATGTAAAGAAAATAGAAATAGCTCTTTCATGCCATGTCACACCATTTTTCTCATATTATATTGTTTAGTAAATGTTAGCCAATGTCTTTAAACCTGGGGCCATAAATTTGAAGGGGAACTTGCTGATGTAGTTAAAAAAATTATCTGGGGCACTAAAAGGCCTAAATTTAAGCAGCTAATCTTAACACATTGGGTAATGAATCAACCAAGGACTGTTCAGCTCCCATTTAATTCTATCAAATATATTTAATTAATCAAAGAATTGTTTAGGTTGAAATTCTCTTTACTTTTTCCATTTTTAAATATTTTCATGATTATTGTAACTTTTGCTAGTATTTCTTTAGTTACAGAAAAATAAAACAGTATTTTGTCCCATGCTCTGTATTTTATTATATTTACTTTTAGAAAAGTACTTTCAAGAGTAACTTCGATCTTAAAATTCCAAATTTCAAATATTATCATTTGTATTAATTAAATTTTAAAAATTAATTACTTTTTTTTCTATATGTCCATGGTGATTTTTGACACAAAGGGGGGAAAAACATCATACCACGGATATGTTTCTCTGGACAGATGTGTATTTTGGAAGCAGTTAGTATGTTAGCTTTAACAGAAAATCATTGATGTGAGTTTCATCATCTAACAAGAAAAAGGATGTTCAGGACCCTTGATACAAATAAGTAGATTAAGTTCATTATTTGTCATAAATAATGTTACAAGGAGAAAATAATATCAGTGAGAAATAAAAATGTTTGAGAATTCTCAGTAATTCCCAGTACTTCAAAAGAAAGATGTCTTCTTTGCCATATATTCCTGTTTCTAATGAAATTTATAATTTGAAATGAAATTTCGCACATACACACACTCACAAAAAAAAAACCCAAGATTGTATGTAAGTTACATAAATACATATGAAGTTGATTTCAATTTTTTGGTCCTGATTCATTTCCCTCTCCTTTAGTTTAATTTATAGTATGGAAACTGATTTATGAGGACCTGTGCTGTTAGGTAGATGCCCCTACTCTGCCTCATTTCTCATCTCTGTGCTTTGAGTAACTTTGCAGTAAGAAAAACAATTTCTCAGAGGTTTAGAAAATATTTGGTTCCAGAAGAGTCGGAAAATTGTGAACAGCAGAATGAACAGGGACCTGATTCTTAATTTGTGATGAAGACAGGTCCAAAATACCTACCTAGCCTTTTAAATATTAAATTGCCTCATTTATAAGATCCAAAGAGTCCAATGACGATCCATTTAGATTACCAGTCACCCTCTTCTAAAATGCAAACTTCAACACAGCATTAATTCTTTAGCAAGGATCTCTGACACACATTTACTAAGCATCTGAAACAGTCCATCCATTGGATTATAAATTCAATACTTTAGTTCAGATCACAGAATATTGCTTCTCTAGAGGAAACTTTGAGATAGGCACTTTCAAAATTCAAAATGAGAAAATTAAGATTTATAGAGATTAGCCAGAAAGCAGAATTACTGGGAGTCAAGCCTCTACTAATACCTTATATAGTTGAAAAGTCTCTTATGGCAGCCTAGATTCCCCTAGACCCTCTGACTTGGGGCAGGGAAGTCTTTAGAGAGGAAGCCTCCATGAATCACCTCCATTTATAAATGTTTCCAAACTGTGCGGTTCCACTAAGTATGAAGTCAATTTTCTTTTTCTTGTTGTATTGCTCAAAAGGTACCATTCTGGCTTCTAAAGATCCAATCCTGTACTTCAGGATTAATATGCTCTGTAACCTAGTTTATTAAATATTTTAACAGTATTTCTATGGAGGAAATTGCCATGAATTTCTTTTAGAACATAGCCTGTTTTAAAATTAGAGGATTATCTGACCATGTTATATCAAAATATAATTCAAGAAAAAATACCTTCACATACATATTATGTATATGTATGTATATATGTGTGTGTACCATTAAAACTAGTAAACATTGTTTACCTAGAAAATTCAGTTATAAAGAACTATGAGAATATATTAGTAATCCTAGGTTTGCTGTCTATATGGACATTAAATATCAATCATCATATGTAAACATCATACATAGAGAACACTCTGTGAATTCCTAATGACAATAAAATAATTTTTGTAAACTTGTCAAAAAACTATAATATTTTTCACAACTTCTGTCGGGAACCATTCCTTTGTTATACTAGGAAAGTTCTGAGAAGTTTAATGAGGCTTTGGAAAACAGATGGGAAATTTAATAAGCTTCTGAGTAATGAAGTGACAATTTATGAATTTCTGTATTCAGAGGAAAAATTATAGCAAGCTTTGCATTATGACATTAGTCTTACATGGCTCAAAATAAAAACAGCAACAAATTAGCAAAGGAAGAAACAAACTCCCTCAACTCTATGTAAACCTTCATAGCTTTCTTATTTCTGAGATTTTCTCACAACCACAGTTAAACATTATTTCCAACTTTTTAATCCTATAATATGTATGGCAAATAAAATAATTGATAAGCCTCAAACAAACCATATTCCTTGTAAAATAACCTCTGATTTTAATGTATTTGCCTTGGGAAGGTATATATGCATTATTAAACAAAAAGCATGTTTTATTAAAAGTTATCTTCTTAATATCACATGAGGCAAGATCTGAATTTACTCATTTTCAAAGGATAAAACCCATTATGACAGCCTCCACTTTAAACCAACCTTTTGACCCATAATTCACTCTGGCTTACCTTTTCTTTTTAACTTTGATGAGAAAAAATTCTTTCCACTTATGATTAATTTATTTCCATTGGGTTTTAGCTTCTTATTAGAAACTACCACAACCTCAGAAATATAGCAGGATATTATGGTTTGTATGTCCCCTCCAGGACATGTGTTGACATTAAGTTGCCTCTGTAATGGTATTGGGAAGAAGGACATTCAAAAGGTAATAGGGTCATTAGGGTTCCATTCTCATGAATGAATTAATGCTGCTATTTCAAGAGCCTTGTGATCTCTTTTTCTGCCCTGTCTGTTCTCCCTGATATGGTGAATCATAATGGAAATTCATCATGAGATTTCCAGTGTCATGTTTTTTGACTTCTCACATTCCAGATCCATAAACCAATATTTTTCTTCATATAAATTACTCAGTCACAGGCATTCTTCTATACCAGATAAAACAGACTGATACATATAACAAGATGTGATTTTTAAAAAATAGCCCTTTATTAAATATATTATGCTCCATTTTTTTTTCAAAGATTTGCAAACAATTTCTTGGGTTGTTTCTTGGAGGCATAGGAGAACATATCGGTGTCAGTAAACATACCCCCTCAATGATCTTCCATCATCAAATTTAGCTATTGTGACATTAACTTAAGAAAAATACTTGAGGTTGGGGATGTGGCTCAAGAGGTATTAAGCTTGCCTGGTATGTGCGGGGTGCTGGGTTCGATCCTCAGCACCACATTAAAAAAAAATAAAATAAATATGTTGTGTCCACTGAAAACTAAAAAACAAATATTAAAAAATTTTTTCTCTCTCTCTAAAGCAAAAAAAAAAAAAGAAAGAAAAATACGTACTTGCCATCAATACATTTGTAATGGTACACATTAAGAAAAAGTCATAAATATTATTTGTTTTTACTCAAATTGGTTTTTTGTTTAAAATATAGTAAAATATAATTTTACATCCCTCTTAACTAATTCTAGACTCTATAATTGGGTCTTAAGTATTCTAATATTCATTTATAATACTTTCTGGTGAAAGTTTTACCTGAAAAAAACTACTGAAATTCTTAAGTTATATATATATATATATATATATATATATATATATATATATATATAACTTTTATATATATAAAACTAATGAAATTTTAATTTTTCAATTATTATTCTTAAACTAGAAAGAAGTAGCACAAAGTAATTGATATCATAAACTACTTAGTAAAACCTTGAAACATCATGAGAAACTATCTTAGCAAATATATTTTTTTAGATTTTACTCATAGCTATCTATTGCTTACCTGTATTAAGTATGTTAAAGAGGGATCAGAGCAAAAAGGTAAATGAAACTTGACTTTGATGAATGGATATTGTTTATTGTTTTCAGGATGAAAAATGTTCTATTGGATGGTGACTAATGGAATAAGAGAGGTGGAGAAAAACAGTTTCTTATTATGCACGCAGTGGGTTCCATCTGAACAAGCTGTTCTGGGTGAATAGCCCCTTTCTCAGTAGAATCCATTACCACTTACAATCCATCAACAATTCAAATGAATTTGATATTTAATCCTTGAGGCTGGAAATATAAGCTTTAAATAGTTAAATAGGATTAAGTTCTTTCAAATCATGCAGATTATTAATGACATGAAATCTATTCTTATATGAATCAGACTCAAACTAAAAATAAAATGAAACCCAGGAGGCATATTTTATACTACTTACTATTTTACAAAATGAAGCTAGGTAATGAGGTTCCTACATTGTAAATAGTCTTTTTATTAGACACTGTTTGGCAATTATAGCAAAAATTTTGCCCATAATTAAATGTTCATTGTCAAATTTTTATGATTCTATTACTATTTCATTGGGACAATGGAGGAGGAGAAAATAGGAAACAGAATTATCCAAATAAGTATTATTTTTTTTTAAGGAAAACTGTTAATGGTAGTTTAAAAGGAAATATTATTCTATTTCTGGGATGCTATAATAATGTAATTTTTCCTATTCCTCTCTGTAAATATAATTTAAAACACTACATAGCACAGGCACACCAAACTTAATGATATTCTGAAAGGGAGAACAGAACAGTCAAGGAACTTAGGAACATGATGATGACAAATACCTTCTCTGAACTTCTCTTTTTGTGTTGGATATCCCAAAAAAGATGGTAGAGAGAATGGGCACCCAGATTGGACACAGACAAAACCCCAGGTAAACCCTATGCTATCTAGTCATATGGTTGAAAGGGAGATGTCAGTCAAGACAGAAAACTGTTATGAAATGAATATTTGTTCTTTAGCCAAATGGTAAAATTCAGTTAATCAATAATCTCCATCTATACACCCACTCACACCAGCAAAGAAGTAGTAAAAATCCCGGATGTCTTTTTATTTCTATCTCTAATACGTATCATTTGTTTCTCTTGTCTAACTGAAATATTGTCTCCTAGACAAATTATTCTCCTCACTTTCTAAACTCTGGTAATCACCATATTGCTCTCTGCTTGTATTGGTTGTATTATTTTAGATTCCACATATGAATAAGATTGTGCTGTATTGAAAATACTGTGCCCAATTTATTTTACTTAGCACCATGAACTCCAACTTAATTTGTGTTATCACAAATTATACAATTTACTTTTTAAGGGAGAATAGTATCTCATTATATATTTATCCATTTTCTTTTTCCATCCTTTGGTTAATAGAAGTTGAGTCCATGTCCTGGCTAATTTGAATAATACAGCAATAAATATGATAATACAGACATCTCTTCAATATACTTATTTAAAATCCTTTAATAAATAGCCAGAAGGAGAAGATCATTATGATTGTTCTAGCTTCAGTTTTATGAACAATCTTTATAACAGCTATATTAATTTATACTCCAACCAACAGTATATGAGGGTTCCCTTTACTCCATATCCTTGCCAATACTTATTTTTTTAAGAGAGAGGAGAGAAAGAGAAAGAGAGAGAGAGAGAGAGAGATAATTTTTTAATATTTATTTTTCAGATTTCGGTGGACACAACATCTGTATTTTATTTTATTGTGGTGCTGAGGATCGAACCCAGTGCCCCATGCAGACCAGGCAAGCGCGTTACTGTTTGAGCCACATCCCCAGCCCCAATACTTATTTTTAATATTTTTTGATAATAGACATTCTGATAATTATAAAGTAATCTTTCATTGTGACTTTAATTCTAATTTACCTAGTGATTAATGATGTTGAATGTAATTTTTAAAAACTCTTAGCCATTTATATGTCATCTCTTAAGAAATATCTATTCATATCCTTTATCCATTTTTAATATGGTTATCTTTTTGTGCTATTGAATTCTTGGACTTATTTGTATACTTTGAATATTATCATTTTATTTCATGTGGCATTTGCAAATATTTTTCTCCCATTATGTAAGTTTCCTTTCATTTTGTTACTTTCTTTATTATACAGAAACTTTTTAGTTTGATACAATCCCATTTGTCTATTTTTGCCTTTTCTTGCCTGATTTTTTGGGGGTCAAAATCCATAAAATCATTGCTCAGATGAATGTTGTATAGTTTTCCTCCTATATTTTCTTCTAACAGTTTCATAGTTTCTGGTTTTACTTTTTAATCTTTAATCTGTGTTGAATTTTTTTTATTGGTGTGAAATAAAGGTGAATTTCATTCTTCTACATGTGGATATACAGTTTTTCGAGCACTCTTTCTCGAAGAACCTGTGCTTTTCCCATTATTTACTCTTGGTACCTTTTGTCAAACGTCAGGTTCTTTCTTGTGTTCTCCACTGAAATGATAAATGGGTCCATTTTTATTCCAGTACCATGCTGTTTTAATACATTTACAACAGGATATAGTTACATCATTAAAATAGATAACATTAATTTTTTATGTAGTTTGAAGTTAAGCTGGGGTGATGTCTCCAGTCTTACTTTGCCTCAAGATTACCTTGGTTATTTCCTCTTTTTTTTTCCTGGGGGGAGGTTGTTATATATGTAAGTTTTAAGATGTTTTTATATTCTATGAATAATATAATTCAAACCTTTATAGAAATTGCATTTACTGGACTTATTTTGTGTTATGGACATTTTAATAATATTATTTCTTTCAATATATGAACATGGACCATATGATATATGTTTCTTCAATATCTTTCCCCAAAGTTTTGAAATTATTAGTGTACAGAGCTTTAATACCTTGGTTAAACTTATTCTTAAGTGTTTTATTTTATAGCTTTTGTGGATAATTTTTTTGAATTTTGTTAATTTCTTTTTAGTATATACAAATATTGATTTTTGTCTGATGGGTTTATATCTTGCAATTCTACTGTATTTGTTAATTAGTTCTAAATTATTTTTGTGGAGTCTTTAATACTTTCTTAATATAAGATGATTTCACCAGCAAACAACAGCAACAATTTTACTTCTTCCTCCAGTTTTGAATATCTTGTATTTCTTTGTCTTGACTAATTGCTGTGGTAAGAATGGATATCTGTTTTATTCCTGGTCTCAGAAGAAAATCTCTTAACTTGACACCATCGAATAAGATGTTAGCTGTTGTTTGGTCACAAATGGATTTGCATTGTGTTCAGGTATATTCTTTCTATACCTAATCTGTTGAGAGTTTGTGTCATGAAAAAATGTTGAATTTTGTGAAATGTTTTTTTCTGCATGTATTGAGATGATCATGTGAATCTGACTTTCATTCTGTTAATGTAGTGTTTCACATTTATGGATTTGCAAATGTTGAAGCATATGTATCCCAGAGATGTATCCTTCTTAATAATAGTGAATGATTAATTCATATGAATTTGATTTCCTGTCATTTTCTTGAAGATTTGTGAATCTATGTTCATCAGAAAAATCGGCCTGTAATTTTCTTTTCTTGAAATGTCCTTGTATGGCTTTGGTATTGAGATTAAAAAGTCTACACATACATATTATTCTTTTCAAGCTGTGATAAGGCCATATTCATAGCCACAAAGAAAATGTCACAAATTCATAAAAATAAAATCATATAGAGAATTAAAAACTGAAATTATTTTGAATAAATTCTCTGCCTACACTGGAATCAGACTAAAAATAAATTATAAAAAGTTAAATTCACAAATAATTATAAACTAAACATTACATTTCTAAAAATTCATCTTCAGAGTTTTCTCATAGCTGTTTTTTCATATAGGATACTGGAAAAAAAAAGTTGGAAAAACTGAGACTAAAACAATACTTCTGTCAAAGACATGAAGTCAAAAGCCAACTTCTGCCACCAAACCTTAATACAAACAAAGAAAAACATGATGTATTGGAGAGAAATTTAAAAGCATTCCACAGAGCAGCTGGTGCTGAAATATGCCAGAACACTCTGTTTGTAACAAGGCTTGACTTCAGGAGAAACTAATGAAAAAGATTCTTACATGCTACCAGTTTATCAGAGTCTTACTGACCTGAGGGAAGGGACACACCCAACCTCAGCTCAAGATAGCTGTCTTGCCCAGCCAAGAGGGAGGGAAATTAGCAGCATATGTGAAATCACAGTCCAGAAACAGAGGCTTACTAAATAAATGAAACTGACTTTGAGTACTGGAGAATGTGTCCCTTCCTTCACACTTTTCACCACATTTCTAAATGTCTATTTATAACTTCCTTTCAGATAACCTATCATACCCGTCTATCAAGAAAATATTAGAAATCATGATAAAACAACAACCTCAATATCAATAACATAAAACCCACAGTCTGTAGATAAAAAGCAAACTCCAGAACAAGATGAAAATATGGTAGAGATGTTGTAATTATCAAATCAGAAACTTACATCCACATGATTAATGTGGAAAGGACATAAACAGATAAACTATCCAAAAATGAGAAAAAGAGGACAATGTAAGCAGAGAGGAAAATTTTTAGAAAATAAACCATGAGAAATATCAATAATTTAAAAAATGAAACAGAAATGTGGAAACAATATCAACAAGTATTTTCCTTTTCATAATGTTGATAATATATGGATTGATTCTGAATTTATTATAGTAAGTAGGCTCCAGCAGCATCTCCCAAAGTGACTGATACTCAACAACGAGTAGGCAATGAGTCAGACTATAAATATCCTGATATTAACCCAATCCAGAGCTCATATGGAAAAGAAGATCATGAAATAGACCCTTACTTAAAAGGAGAAATAATAACCATCCCAGTAGATGGGTAGATATACAAGCAATACCAAAACCAAAACAACAAACTGCTTCAATCAGCACATAACATTTCAAAACTAACTCTATTGATAATACAGTGGAAAGAAATGTCAGAGAAAGAATTTAGAAAGTTCATGGTTAATATGCTCAGTAAGCTAAAATAAGACTTAAGCAGTGAAATTAGAGAGAAAATACAGGAATTCAAAGATAATTTCCATAAAGAGACAGATATTCAGAAAAAGAACCAAAAGAAATCCAGGAAATGAAGACTCAACAAAAACAACAAAATTCAATGGAAAGACTTATTTGAAGGTAGATTTAAGGCCTCAAAGACAAAATATATAATCTTGAAAATAAAGTTTGCCAAAAAGAAAAGATATTAAGAAACTATGAACAGAATATTCAATAAATATGGGATAACATCAAGAGACCAAATGTAAGATTACTGGGGTAAACATAGGCTCTGAAACACAAAGTAAATGGATGTACAAACTTTACAATTAAATAATATTAGAAAAATTTCAAAACCTTAGGAATGAGATGGAAATTCAAATATAACAATCATATAGGACTCCAAATACACAAAATTGCAATAGTTCTACTCTAATATATATTATAATAAAATTACCTAAGATACAGAATAAGAATAGAATTCTAAAATCTGTAAGAGAAAAGTGGACAGTCACATTTATAGGTCAACCAATACAAATTTCAACTGCTTACCCAACCCAGACCATAAAATGTAGGAGGGCTTGGAATACCAAGCTCTGAAAGAAAAGGGTGCTATCCAAAATTCTATATCTAGAAAAATTAAGCTTCATAATTGAAAATCAAATAAACACCTTCCAAGATAAACAGAAACTAAAAGAATTTGTAATCATAAAGTCATTGCTAAAAAACATACTTAATGAAATATTTCATGAAGGATAAATGAAAAATAAAAGTTAAAATCAGCATAGTGATGCATTACAGTAGAATAGTCAATTAAAGGAGAACCAAGTCTGAATTAAACATCAAAAAAAATTAAAATGGCATGAAATAAAAATTACCTCTCCATAATAACATTGAATGTAAATGGTCCAAACTCTTCAATAAAGTCATATATTGACAAACTTAATTTAAAAATAGGACTCAACAATATATTGCTTGCAAGAAACTCACCTCACAGGCAAAGACATCCACCGACTGAAGGTGAAAGAATAGGAAAATATATGCCGTGCATATGGTACCTGTAAACAAGCAGGGATAGCTTGTCTCATATCAGACAAAGTGGCCATCAAGCCAAAATTAATCAGAAGGGGCAAAGAAGGTCCCTTCATACAGGTTAACTGGATCATCCAACAACAAGATAAAAATGATTGTAAATATTTATACCCCAAATAATGATGCATCTACGTACATAAGAAAAAAATCTTCTCAATATTAGAATCAAATAGAGCACAATGAGAAAATATTGGGTGGATTCAACACATCTGTCTCACACTATATAGATCATGTAGACATAAGCCAAGTAAACATTTCTCAGATCTAAAAAGTACTATGAACCAAATCGATCTAACAGACATCTATAGAATATTTTATCCATCAACATCTAAATATATATTTTTCTCAGCAGTACAAGAAACATTTTCTAAAATAGATCATATTTTAGGTCACAAAGAAAATCTTAGCAAAGACCAAAAATACAGATAATTTTTATGTTGTATTATATCATAATAAACTAGTAATACATATAGATAATTTCTTACATTGTATCAGAGTATAATGGAGTAAGTTAGATATCCATGACAAGATTAAAAAAGCCATAAAACCCTCTAAAACCTAGAGCTTAAATACTACGTTTTTAACAATAAATGAACAGCATAAAAAATGGGGGGAGAAAATTATTTCTCAAAAAATACTGAGAATAATGATACAACATATCAAAATCTCTGGGACAGAATGAAGGCCGTTTTAAGAGGAAATTTCATAATAGTAAGTTTAAACATTAAAACATTAGAATGATTTAAAGTAAACCACCTAACTTTACACTTCAAGGTGCTAGAAAAAGAACAAACTAAACCAAAGTCAGTTGAAGATATAAAATAATTATGATCAGAATGAAACAGAGTAAAGAAAAAAAATACAAAAGATCAGTCTTCTCAGGAAAGGATAAACAGGATTTGAGACACCACTTGCCAAATTAGACAAAATGAAAATAGAGAAGACTCAAATAAATAAAATGAGAGATATAAGACCTTTAAAGAAAATTAATACTAATTCTCCTCAAATTATTCCATGAAATATAAAAGGAGGGATCCCTGCCAAATGCATTCTATGAAACAGTATCACCTTGATACCAAAATCAGACAAATACACATAAAGGAAAGAAAACTTTAGATTGATATCCTTGATAAACATAAATGTAAAATTTCTTAATGAAATATTGGCAAACTACATACAAAAACATTTTGAAAAGAAAGGGCACCACAATCAAATGGGGTTAATTTCAGGGATTTAAGGAAGCCTAAACATAGAGAAATCAATAAATGTAATTCACCACATGTATAGAGTTGAGGACATGAATCACATGATTCTCTCCATAGATGAAGAAAAAGCATCTGGCAAAATGTAGTTTCCACTCATGTTTAAAACACCAGGAAAAAAATAGCTAATTTCAGTGATACACACTTGAAATTCCAGCTGCTTGGGAGGCTGAGGCAGGAGGATTGTCAGTTCAAGGCTAGCCTCAGCAACTTAGCAAGGCCCTAGGCAAATTGGTGAAAGCCCATCTCAAAATTTACTAAAAGTAAAAAAAAAAAAAAAAAAAAAAAAAAAAAGAGCAGGGGATTAGGCTCGGTTGTTAAGTAAGGTTTGTACTACCCACCACCCCCAAATCTAGAGAAACTAGGGATAGAAGGAACCTACCTCCTTCAATATTGTAAAGGGTATATATGACAAACCCAAGGCCAACATCATATTGAACAGAGAAAAATTGAAAGCACTGCCTCTTCTATGAGGAACAAGACAAGGATATCCACTGTCACCACTCCTATTCAACATAGTTCTCAAAATTCTAGCCAGAGCAGCCAGGCAAGAGAAGGAAATCAAAAGGACATAAATAGGAAAAGAAGAGCTCAAATCTATTGGCTGATGATATGATCCTATATTTACAAGACCCAAAAAGCTCCACTAGAAGACTTTCTAGTGCTGATAAATGAACTCAGCAAAGTAGCAGGATAAAAGATACGTGTGTGTGTGAATATATATATTTCAACCACTTTCCTACTCAAATAACCAACTTGCTGAAAAATAAATTGGGTAAACTCTTCCATTCACAATAACCTCAAAAAATAAAGTACTTGGGAATAAATATTTTATCAGATGCCAAGAACCTTCACAATGAAAATTATAGAACACTGAAGAAAGAAATTGAAGATCTTAGGAGACAAAAAGCCCTTCCTTTTTCTTGGGTAGGCAAAATTAATAGCAAATGGCCATGCTACCAAAAGCATTGTACAGATTCAATACAATTTCCATCAAATTATCAATGATATTCTATTTTTTTTCCTTTTTGGAATTTGTTCCTTTTAGATATACAATAAAGAAGAATATATTTTGACATATTACACATGGAATATAACATTATAATTAGGATCTCATTCTTTTTTTGACTATGGCATGGAGTTACACTGGTTGTGTATCTATATATGAACATAGGAAAGTTATGCATGATTCATTCTATTGTCTTTCCTATACCCACCTTTACTTCATTTCCCTTTGTCTAATCCAATAAACTTCTATTTTCCCTACCCCTCCCGCCCCATTATGTGTTGGCCTCTTCATGTCAGAAGAGAAAAAAAAAATATGGAATGCTTCAGGAATTTGTGTGTCATTATTGTTCAGGGCTATGCTAATCTTCTCTGTATTGTTCCAACCTTAATATAGGTGCTGCTGAGGCAAGCACCCAATGACATTCTTCATAGAACTAGAAAAAGCAGTTCTAAAATTATTTTCAAAAAATAAGAGAACCATAATAATCAAAGCAATTTTGATTAAAAATAGTAATGCTGGAGGCATCACAATAGAAAACCTCAAAATATACTAAAGAGCTATAGCAACAAAAACAGCATGGTTCTGGCACCAAAACAAACTTGAGGAGCCATGCAATAGAAGACGCAAAGGTAAACCCACATAAAAACAATTATATAGTATTCGACAAAGATGCCAAAAACATTTCTTGGAGAGAATATAGTCTTTACAAAAAATGGTGCTGGGGAACTGGTACTCCATACGGAGAAGAATACAACTTAACCTCTATCTTTCACCTGCACAAAAATCAACCCAAAGTGGATGCAAGACCTATAAATTAGACCAGAAACGCTGAAACTGCTAGAAAAAATATAAGCCCAACATTCCAACATGTTGGCAGAGGAATTGACCTCCTTAATAAGACTCCTAAAGAGTAAGAAATAAAATCAATAATCAATAAATGGGATTATATCCGATGGAAGAGCTTTAAAAAGCAAAGGAAGAAATTTAGAGTATGAAGAGAGAGCCTGTGTAATGGGAGAAGACTTTGCCACTTGCTCCTTAGATACAGTATTAACATCCAGAGTATACATAATGTTAGGTATAACTCAAAAGAATCAATAAAAAGTCATAAAAAAGAAAAGTACATATTTATATGCATGTAAGCATATGTGTGTGAGATTGTATGTATATATTTTTTTTCTGAAATTGGGTTGAGGGGAAAAAAGAAAGCCTTTCCTCTTCCAAATGCATCAAAGATAAAATTTATATTCATATTCTCTGAAACCATACAAGCAATAAGAGAAATATCTCAAGTAAAAAATTTCAAATATTGGAAAAAAACCCCAGCTATCTACTTTGAATTCTGCACCCTGTGAAGTTATTCTTTACAACTGAAGGAGAAATAAAGATATTTTCAGACAAGCAAAAAATTGAAAAAAATTACTGTCAGTAGACTTGCCTTGTAAGAAATTTTAAAATAAATTATTTGGAAAGAAGAAAATAAGATAGGTCAGATTGGATCAATAGAAAGAAAAATAAAATGAATAGCATCAAAAGAAGGAATAAACAAAATAAAAAGATCTTATATTTCTTAATTTATCTAACAGATAAGTTATTCAACATTTATCTAAAAAATAATAATTTGTTCAAAATAATACAACTGTATTATAACATAAATAATGCAGTCATTTATGTTATAAACATAACATAAATATAACAAAATAATACAACTGTATAGTATAACATAATGTATTAAATTATGTACAATAATGTTTTTCTCTATATATATAAATATAGAGAGACATATTTATTTTTCTATCTTTTCAAAATTAAAAAAATGTTCTCATGAGTGACACATGACAGTAGAATTCATTTTGACACGGCATACATAAATTGAGTATAACTTCTCATTCTTCTGGTTGTACATGATATAGAATCACATCAGTCATGTAGTCACATATGCACATATGGAACAATACTTCATTTTACTATCCACCAGACTTAATCTTCTCCCTCCCCTCCCCTCTACCAAATCCAGATTTCCTCCATTCTTCCCTAGACACACCCCCTTATTGTGAATTAACATCTGCATATCAGAGAAAATATTCAGCCTTTCGTTTTTTGAGATTGGCTTATTTTGCTTTGCACAATACTATTCAGCTCCATCCATTTACTGGCAAATGACATAATTTCATCCTTCTTTAAGACTGAATAATATTCTATTATATATATATATATATATATATATATATATATATATATATATATATATATATCACATTTTCTTTATTCATTCATCTGTTGAAAGGTACCTAGATTGGTTCAGTAGTTTAGCTATTGTGAATGGAGCTGCTGTAAACATTGATGTAGTTGCATCACTGTAATATGCTAATTTTAAGTCTTTTGGGTATAAAAGAAGGAGTTCGATAGCTGGGTCAAATGGTGGTTCCATTCCAAGTTTTCTAAGGAATCTCCTTAGGGTTTCCCATAGTGGTTTTACCAATTTGCAGTACCACCAGCAATGTATGAGTGTACCTTTCTACCCACATCCTCACTAATATTTATTGTTGCGTGTATTCTTTCTTTTTATTTTTTAAGTTGTAGATGGACACAATATCTTTATTTATTTATTTGTATGTGGTGCTGAGGATTGAACCCAGTGCCTCACATGTGCAAGACAAGTGCTGTACCACTGACCCACTGCCCCAGCCCCATTGTTCATATTCTTGATAACTGCCATTCTGACTGGAGGGAAATAAAATCTTTGAGTAATTTTGATTTGCATTTCTCTAATTGCTAGAGGTGTTGAAATTTTTTTCATGTATTGGTTGACTGATGATATTTCTTCTTCTGTGAAGTGTCTTTTCAGTTCTGTAGTCCATTTACTCATTGAGTTATTTGTTTTTTGGTGTTAAGTTTATTGAGTGTTCCCCCACCAGGGGGAGGCAGGTACTAGGGATTGAACTCATGGGCACTTGAATATTGAGCTACACCCCCATGCCTATTTTGTTTTTCACTTAGAGACAGAGTCTCACTGAGTTACTTAGCACCTCACTTTTGCTGAAGCTGACTTTAAACTTGCAATCTTCCTGCCTCAGCCTCCCCAGCCAATGGGATTAGAGGTGTGCCCCACCTAGCCCAGCTAAGTTTTTTAGTTCTTTATATAGCCTGGATGTTAATGCTGTATAGGAGGTGCATGTGGCAAAGATTTTCTCTCATTATGTAGGCTCTCTCTGAATTTATCATTTCTTTCCTGGAGAAGATTTTTAGTTTTATTCCATCCCATTTATTGATTCTTGATTTTAATTATTGTTAAGGAAGTCAGTTCCTAAGCTAACATGGTGAAGATTTAGGCCTACTTTTTCTTCTGTTAGGCTTAGGGACCCTGTTCTAGTGCCTAACTCTTTGATCTAGTTTAAGTAGAGTTTCATGCAGGATGAGAGATAGGGGTTTAATTTCATTTTGCAACATATGAATACCCAGTTTTTTGAGCACCTGTTTTTGAAGAGGATATTTTCTCTAGTGAATGTTTTTGGTGCCTTTGTCTAGTATAAGATAATTGTATTTATGTGGGTTTGTTTCTGTGTCTTCTATTCTGTACCATTGGTCTATATGTCTGTTGTGGTGCCAATACCTTGCTGTTTTTTGTTACATGCTCTGTGGTATTGTGATGCCTCCTGATTCACTATTCTTTTGAGGGGTTACTGGGGATTAAATCAAGGGCACCTGACCACAGAGCCACATCCCTAGCCCTATTTTGTATTTTATTTAGAGATAGGGTCTCAATGAGTTGCCTAATGCCTTGGTTTTGCTTTGAACTCATGATACTCCTGCCTCAGCCTCCCAAGCCACAGCAATTACAGGTGTAAGCCACCACACCTGGGCACTCTTCTTAATAAAGTTTGCTTTGGCTATTTGGGGTCTCTTATTTTTCCAAGTAAATTTCATTATTGCTTTTTCTAGTTCCATAAAGAACATCTTTGGGATTTTAATAAGAATTGCATGAAATCTGTATAATGCTTTTGGTAGAATGATTTTTGTTGTTGTTGTTGTTGTTGTTGTTTTTAGAGAGAAAGAGAGAGAGATAATTTTTTAATATTTATTTTTTAGTTTTTGGTGGACACAACATCCTTATTTTATTTATTTATTTTTTATGTGGTGCAGAGGATCGAACCCAGCGCATGCCAGGTGAGTGCGGAGCATGGGGGGGGTGGATACTTCCATCTTCTAAGGTCTTCAATTTCTTTCTTTAGTGGTCTGTAGTTCTGTAGTTTTTATTGTAGATATGTATAAGAACATATATATGTATATATCTGTCTATATTTACAAGTACAATTAGGGACAGAAATTGTCTCTGGTTCCAATTAGCGAGTGTTGGGAGGGAAGAAGTAGGATTATTTTATCACTAAAATGACTCTCCTAATGTTTGTGAAAACAATATGAAACTACTTGAACCTCAAGGTAAAGTAAGTAAGAAATAAAGACACAAAGAAAGAAGCAAAAAGATGGAAACAAAGAAGTATGACTGCTATTCTAATAAGGAGAGAAAATTGAAACATAAAATGTGTTAAAGACATAAAATGATAAAGAACAAGGGAAACACTGAAAAAGAGTAATACACCTTAAATATATATCCCAAAATATCAATATTTAGTTTGAATATCAGTGGCATAAATGTACCAATTAAAATCAGACATATCATGAGACCAGACACAACATCATCTGTAACAAATCAACTTTAAATATAAAATACATATAGATTAAAAGTAAAAGTAGGGAGAGTTATTAGAGATAAGATGGGTATTACAGATAACATATTGGTCAACTGTCTTAGATGATACAATATTTCTTAAAAATTTTCTTTGCAATAATAGAACATCAAAGTGTTTTGGCAAACTGATAGAAATGAAAGAAGAATTAGCTGAATTTGGTATTATGGTGGATCAATAAGATTTGTTCATCATTTGAAAGTTACTTGATATATTCCATCATATCAACAAGCTAAAAATACATGTGATTGTACCATTAAGTGCAGAAAAAATACATAGCACTTGTTTATGACTACAAACTCTCAGTAAACTAAGAATAAAAGGGAATATCTCAATTTGATAAAAATAATCTACTAACATGCTGGCACCATCATATTTAATGGTAGAAAGTTCAAACATTTCCCACCATGAGTGGAAATAAAGGCAATGATAATCACTCACAAGACAGTTTAGTTAGTATAAACATAACTACGTATAGATAAGATATATGTGAGCAAAACTATAAAATCTAATGAAATAAAATAAAGAAATTAAATAAATTAAAATAAATAATAAAATAAAATAATAATTTATATTAAATTGAATATTTAAATTAATTAATTAATAATTAAAATTAAATAGTAATTGGGATATAGAGACAGAGTTCATGTTCATGGATAAGAAGTCCCGTTATTGTCAAGATATCATTTTTTTCCAATTGGAATTATAGGTTAATAAATTTTTATTCAAAAACCCAGAAAATTACTTTGTTGATATAAATAAATTAATTCTAAGATTTATATTGGGTGAGAAGGAGGACACGAGGAAAAAAAGATGAGAGAAACAGGGAGGATAGTGAACCAACATTGAATTCCATGCAGATACGCGTTTGTTAGGATGAACCCAACTACTATGGATAAGTTTAAAATTCTGATAAAAAAAGAAAACAAAAAAAAATCAAGTGTATATGAAGAGGCAAGAAACCCTGAAAACCCAACATAATATCAAAAGACAAGAACAAATTTAGAGTATTCACAGTTCTCAACTTTAATAAATACTCTAAAGCTGTGATAAGAGAGTGTAATATTGAGAAGAGCATAGATAAAGAGATAAATTGGACAGAATAGAAAGCCCAGAAATGGAATCACACAATATTGTCAACAGAGCTATGATTAAGGAGCCAAAAAGCAATAGAATGGAGAAAATATAGAGTTTTCAACAAACAATACCAGAATAACTGTGCATCTACTATCAAGGCAAAGGAAAGAAATAAATCCAGACATAGATCTCACGTTACAAAAATTAATTCAAAATAAATCACAGTCCCAAATGTAAAATGTGGTACTGTAAATTGCTGGAAGTTAGCATATGGGAAAATACAGATTAGGTTTGGTAAATGAGTTTTTATATATGCACAAAAGGCACCATCAATTGAAGAAATGAGAAACCACCTTTCTTCTCTATGAAGAAAGAGAATGCAAAGTCTCAGATAAGGATAAAATATTTACAGAAGACAGAAAAGAGACTTCTTCAGATGAAAAAAAAATAATCTAAATACACAAAAAAACTGATAAAATGAACAATATGAAAACAGACACCCCAATTTGGAGTGTTTTGGGATTGGGGATGTGGCTCAGAGGCAGAGTACTTGTCTAGCGTGTACCAGACCCTGGGTCCTTCTGCAGCACTTGGGAACTATAGTGTCTAAAACAGTAACAGAACATCAGCTATACAGAACAGAATGTATGGGTGAAAAATAAGCTCATTAAACCATGCTTTACATCATTTGTCCTCAGTGAAATGAAAATCAAACCAATGAGATACCATGAAGCATCTGTTAGATGCTCAAAATTTAAAACACTGACAAAACCAAATGCTGACTAGTTTGTGGAGCAACAGGAACACTCATTTATTGCTGCAGTGAATGAAAAATTTTCACTTTGGAAGACAAGTTGGCAATTTCTTAAAAATGAAACAGCCTTACGCTAAGATCTATCAATAATTGGTACTTATTTTCCAAAAGAATTGAAATTTTCTGTACACACAAAAAACAAAAAAATGAATACTTAAAGCAGATCTATTCATAACTGATTTCCAAAACTCAGAAGTAACCAAAATGTCTTTCACTGAGTGAATGGATAAATTAACTGTGATACATCCAGGAAATGGAATACTGTATTATTCAGTACTGAAAATAAATGTCATAGAAAGTCATTTTACCAAGTAAAAACAATCAACTTGAAAAGAATATCTACTGTATGTTTCAACTTACAAAAGTTTTAGAAAGTTAAACTAGGGAGACTGTGAAAGATCAGTGATTGTATGGTTACTGAAAGGTAGGGCTGATCTGACAGGGCACAGAGGATCTTCAGACCGGTGAATCAACTTTGTATGTTCCACATTAGGGGCAACTCTTGGTGTTGCACATACTATAATTTAACCCTAATATTAACAATGGATTCTTGGAGATAATGATGTGTAAATGAAGCTTCAATGATTGTAACAAGCATGCCACACCACTGTAGGCTGTAGATAGTGGAGACGTGCTACGTCTGTGTTGGGGAGAGGAACAAAAGGGAAACTGCTATATTCCTACTTAATTTTTCTGGGTACGTAAAACAGCCCTTTTTTAGGTAAATTTTCATTCAAAAAATAATTTTTAAAAATTTATTTTTAAATGAAAAAAGTCTAATTCATTCAAATTCTATTTCAAAATAAGAGGAATATAAAGCCAAAGTGACAATAGTAGCAAAAATAAAAAGCAAGTGAGAAAGCAGAATTCATTAAATTGATTACAGAAAACAACATAGAAAATAACGCTAGTAAATTAAAATGTCTCTAGCATCATTAACAGAAAAATAGCACAAAAAATCAAATGATACAATTAGAAAATAGGCAAAAAAAGAAAGAAAACAATCTAATTTAAAAATGGACTAGAAAACACTCATGTAAAATTGTTTATAATTTCTAGGCATTGCTTAAAACTATGATTAGAACATCTGAAATAAAAGGTAGTGACAATGTAACTTACTGGCAAGAATGCAGAGAAACTGAAGTCTCATACATTGCTGGTGGGCATATAAAATGGCATAGCCATTCTGGAGTATAAGTTAGCTATTTTCTTTAAAATTAAACAACTATTGTCCAGCAATTTGTAATTCTGTACATTTATACCATACAGTGAAAATTTATGCCCACATATAAACATCTACAATCTTATTTTTGGTTCTGTTTGGACATTAGTTTACTACTTATAAGTTGCGGTTGCACAGAATATACAAAAGTTAGCAAATGCTCTAATTTTAATTCTTATACAATTTATCTGATATTAGCAGAGGTGATAGTCTGGAGGTACTTCGAAGGTGGCTTTAAAAAGTCTGTATAGCTTGCCACCCTTCTGATTGATCAGTGACTTCACTTGCTATATGGCCTTAATTTTTAATTTGATATTTTTTATGTTATCCTGGGGGGTATTATTTTCCTTATTTTATACAGAGAGATGCTGACTTTAAAGACCTTCATTCTGAGACAGGAGGATCATGTGTTCAAAGCCAGCTTCAGCAAAAGTGAGCAGTAAGTAACTCAGTGAGACCCTGTCTCTAAATAAAAAATACAAAATAGGGCTGAGGACGTGGCTCAATGGCTGAGTGCCCCTGAGTTCAATCCGTGGTACCCATTCCCCAAAAAGTATCTTCATTAACTCACCAAATATTGTAGTCACTCATTATTTTTAAGACTGTTTTTTCATTCCACAATTGCTACCTATAAATTTGAAAATCATATGTAGCCAAATATCTTAATTTTAAAATTTGTTCATAATGAATGAAATTATAAAATAAAGCTTAAAAACACAAGAATAATGAGAATAACATTTAGTGACTTTCAGGTAAGTAACAAATAAATATAATCATCTGCATAGCTGCATTATGTAA
The DNA here is from genome assembly GCF_964194105.1 of Spermophilus citellus. Taxonomy (NCBI): domain Eukaryota; kingdom Metazoa; phylum Chordata; class Mammalia; order Rodentia; family Sciuridae; genus Spermophilus; species Spermophilus citellus. The sequence continues at coordinate 24,545,174 of NC_138194.1, read as the reverse complement.
TAAATATTATATTAAAGCAAAAACTAAATAATGGCCATTTTATTAAATTTCCAATTTTTCCATCGTGTGCTAAAGGTTTCTGAGTTCATTCAAAGTGTTAGAAAGGGGTTGTGGCTCAGCAGTAGAGTGCTCACGTAGCATGTGTATATATAGTGTCACATATAAATAAACAAAATAAAGGTGCTGTGTCCACCTACAACTAAAAAACTATTTAAAAAATTTTAAAAAAGGGTTAGAAATCTAATAAACAAAAAATAAATACTATACTGCTGTCAGCAACTCATGGTTGAGGTTTCCCATTAGCTTGAAGAATACAGAACTGATAGTAACATGAATTCATCAGTATTAGCATATGTGCCATACTTTGAAATATTGAAAAATCTACCAAGAGCTAAAGTAAATATAAAAAGTAAGTAGTTAAAGTAAATACATTAATAAAGTAAATATATAAAGTAAATAGTTCACAACTGCAATACATTTTTTGATAGCAGCACTAAGAACTGATTTAAAGAGAGGTATAATTGGCTGGCACAAAGTGGATGATCCATCCCTGGCAGCTGATGGGGAGAAGGGCGGAGTAGTGACAAGACAGAGAGAAGATGTGCCTGTATTTAGGGAGGTGGCCATGTTGGGAATGTAGATTTGAAAGTTATGAGACAAGTTAAAGGAAGTGGATAAAGTCATCAAGGCATTTGTCTAAACTGATGACATATAAATATAAGGCAAGGTCATGGAAATATTATTGCTTTAGAGAAATACAATATGAAGGATCCAGCATAAGGGAAGTGCATCCACCATTCCCTCCTTCAATATACACTCCAGAAAGAAATACTAAAGACAAAGAATGATATAAAACAAGAGTGGATATTCCCAGAGGGGCTCAAATCAGAGTTGAAGAGAAAAGTTAAGAGAAAAGCATTAGGAGATATATAAGGCAAAGAAGGGGTCATCTTGATAAAAGAAGGAGTAAGTATGTCTGAACTGAATACCGAGCAGCCATTCAAAAGCCTTTGTCTATACTATCACATAGGCCAGACCTTGGAAGACTTTGAATGTCAGGCTAAGACTTTGGTCCTGGATTTAGTAAGTAAAGGAAGGTAAAAAATTATAATAATAATTTTAATTCATTGTTGAAAGTTATATTGGGTTATAACAACCACAGGATTAATTTTTAACTTTGGTGTTTGTAATTTTATACATTCTTACACAAAGGAAGTATTTTTATGTTTTATGCTAACCAAAATATCGTCATTATGAATCTCATAGTAGGGTGATGTAAATAATTTAGATTTTGAATATTTGCAAATAGACATACTCATAAAAATAGAAGTAATGCATCTTTCTAAAGAGTTAAAAGCAGAATAGTTAATATATTCCAGAGTCTAAAAATGCACAACGGGCAAAGTCAAAAATCATTCTTTTAACTCATCTTGCTTAACACATAGATCACTGGGGAAATGCATTTATTTACTAAATCAGTTTCTGTAGGACTTTGTGTTCTTATTTTGGGAGAGAATAAATAATGATAAAATAGAATTCACCTTTTTAAGTATTTTAAATTACTTAATTAGAATGTGAAACCACCAAGTGATGTATTTATTTTTCAAAATGTTATTTTAGTGTGATACAAATGCAGTGCATGAGGAATTAAAAGTAAGAAATGCAATTAACTGTGTGTAATTTATTTTAAGCAACGCCTTTCAGTGGATGTTTATCATTAAAATCTTGAAGTGATTTTATTCTATTGGCCATGAGGGATGTTTCAAGGTAAGTGGAGAATATGTTTTTGCTACTTTGGTTCTTCTAAATTTTCTCCCTTTTGCTTCTTAATAGCATTAGTGTAATTAGACGTGTGTATGTGATAAATTTATCGTGTTTACCTTTGCTTCAATCTGTTTAGTATCTGGATTCTGAAACAAAAATTTGATTTTGCTCTTGCCATCATCTGAAGAACCTTTAAGCTGAGAAAATTTATACCTCCAAAGTACAGCCTAAAAGGAAAAAAGAGAAACACATGTAAGTCAGTATAATTAATGTCTGCATTCAGCCAAGAAATAATTACCTTTTAAATAGTAAAAAACACATAAAATTACTAATATGTCCTGATAATGAAATGTAAATTAAAATATATTTATCAAAGGGCATAATTTAATTCAATATATTATTTAATTTTCAGAAATAACTTCTGTACCTATGAAATAATTATTGCAAAAATATGTAAATTAATTATTTTCAGTATCATGTCATATTTAATCAGGAAACAATTTTGACTTTGTTTCGCAACAATGTAAATCATGAAGTGTTTATGATTTGATGATTCTGGAGATTTCACATGAAGCCCAAAGTAATGAGCTTATTGCTTCTTCAAAATGACATATCAGCTTTAATAAATAATTATTATAAAAACTTACATGGTGAACTCACAAGATTAAATAAGAATAAGAATTTTATAGAGCCCCTCATTGAGTCTATAATGTCTTTAAAAATATAACTTCTTTCTGAAATACAGTAATCCACAAATACAGTTCTTTGTAGCTAAAAACAACAAAAATCTATAGCCTTTACAAGTAGCAAAATGGAGATACATGAAGGTTAAATTGGAAATAAGAGAAAACTGAATATTTTTGTTATTTCTGATATCTTCTATATTATAAATCTTATTGTCTAAAAGTAAATGAAGCATTTTGTTCTTTGGCATGTACTACAATTTAAAATATGCATGGCCAATGTTAAATACAAATGGCATAAATCATTAACTTGGAAAACTACACAGTTGTGTTAAAACATATCACACACCAGGTAGTTTTATATTATCTTACCACCTTTGTCTCATTAGTATATATTACAAAGAAATACATTCAACAACATATGCTCTTGTTAAAAATAATTTCTTGTGTTTTCTAAATAATTCAAGGAAACACATTTATGGTAGTTGGATGTTTGGATGTTTTCTTGGGACAGTTTTGTTATTGTCTCTGATAAAATTGTAGAGAAACATGATATATATATATATATATATATATATATATACACACACACACACACACACACACACACACACATATATATATTAAAAAGTACATAAATATGCATATTTGCACGCATGAACACATTAATATTGTAAATTAAGCATATTATGAAAATAAATTTTAGCATTACATTGGCCATTTAAATCCATCTATCTCAAAGGCTTTTAACCTTTACAAGCAGATTTTCCAATGAAAAAATACTATTTTTCTCTCCAGTAAAATTTAAAAAATGAACCCCAATATACTGTCTGTTGACTACAATAATCTCACACTGGCATGGAGAAAATAAGATTAATTGAGGTTGCATTGGATATATTTAAGGGCAAATGAAAATGGATGAGCAAACATTTATCTCCAACCAACAATTGCACAGTAAATGTTCATAGATGTGAAATTAATTCATGGTAATATTTTCAGTTTAGCTATTCCAGTTTTCTAATCCTGGTCTTCTTTTGGAAACATGAGACTTTAAATGAAAGAAAGTAACAATGACTAACATTCGGACTGTACATTTTCACATGCAATTCAATATATGTGATTGCTTTTCTTCTTTTCATCTTGTTACAGGGAATCAATGAAACTTTCTGAGTACTTATTTTTATCTCAAGTAATTTTATATTTTTGACATTATTCATCAAAGGAGTAATACTGGAATTGGATTAAAACATGAGAATGACAGTGACAATCAAGGTAAAATGATATTTTGCCATTTCATAAAGAAATGATGTAAAATACAGAATTTGTGTGATGCATAGTATATAACCAAGGTCATTAGTTCACTCATTTTTATTGAATAAATAATAAATCAGATGAGCTTATGATAAGACAGAACCTTGGTCCACATTTGCTCTTAAATATTAATTCCCATAATTAATGCAAAAGCTTCATTTTTCTGCATTTGGGTGGTCAGTTATTTCAGGACCATTTACGGAAAAGACTATACATTCAACTGCATTGCCTTCGGTCCTATTTCAAATATCATCTGGCTATATTTATGAGGGTCTATTTCTGTGCTCCCTAATCTGTACTACTGATCTATTTTTTTCACTATTATCACACTGTATAGATAACTCTAGCTATTATTTGCTTGGAATATATTTTCTCATCATTTCTCTTACAAACATCTATGTAGATTTATAGTAAGTCTTGAAATCAAGTCATGGCAGTTCACCAACTTTATTCAAGTTCTTTAATTCCATCTGGATCTTCTGCCTTTTCATATAAACATTAGAGTCAGTTTGTTGACATCCACAAAATAACTTACTGAGACTTTGATTGGTCTGTTTGGTTATCCAAGTATTTATGTAGAGGTATCCAAGTATGGAACTATTATTATAGAATTGTTTCTTCCTTCGATTCTGTCATTTTGCTCATATATTTTGGGGATTTGGTATTGAATGCATGGATTTTATGTTTATTATTGTTGTAGCTTATTGTAAAATGTTCCTTTTTATAATATAAAGTCCTTTTGTCTCTTGTAGCAATGACTTAAAGTTCTTCTCCTTTTCTATTAAATAGCCAACTCCCCTTTGGGTAGTATTTGCATGGATGGTCCTCACATCATTTCTTTTGCAAACATCTGTGTCTTTAGACTTCATGTTTGTCTCTTGTGGACAGCAGACATAATTTTTAGAAATCTAATATGTGACATAGGACAAAGAGCAGTAACTGTTTTGTGGTTTCAGAGTTTCTGTTAGGGGTGATGAAGACTTTTGGAACAGATTGTGATGACAGTTGGACAACAATGTCAATCAATTAAGGACAATAAACTGTGTACACAAAAACTGTTGAAATAACAAACATTATGTTACATATATTTTAGAGAATTAAAACTAAATGAGGGCTGGGGATGTGGCTCAAGCGGTAGCGCACTCGCCTGGCATGCGTGCGTCCCGGGTTCGATCCTCAGCACCACATACAAACAAAGATGTTGTGTCCCCCGAGAACTAAAAAATAAATATTAAAATTCTCTCTCTCTCTCTCTCTCTCTCTCCTCTTTCTCTTTTTTTTTTAAAAAAAAACAAAAACTAAATGAAAAATTATTCTGGAAACAAACTACTTCCAGAATTCACTCAAAGGAAAGACTAATTAAAATGTTTAATTTTAAAAAATAATAAAAACGCCTTAATAAGAATAGTGAAATTATCAAATGATACATAATCATGTTAAAGCATAATTAATTTATACAAAATTTTACTAACTCCTTTTTTTTATATCATGGATTGAACCCAGGGGTGCTTATCAGTGAGCCACATCCACAATCTGTTATGAGACAGGGTCTCACTAAGTTACTTAGGGCTTCGCTAAATTGCTGAGGCTAGTTTTGAACTTGTGATCCTCATGCCTGAGCCACTGGGATTACAGGCATGGACTACCATGCCTGCTCACTCACTTTTTTATCTATTTACCTAACATTTATGTAGTGGCTTCTATATCTTGAGTATTGTGTTATTTAAAGAAAAAATGGCACTATCATAGGGACCTTAATTTTTGTTAAATCTATGTGTACACTTTGATCCTTACTATATTAGACTCTATAATTTATTGAGAAACAATATCAATCATTAAAAATTGTGTTAAATGTTCTCTTTAAATCCATTATGATACAGCATTCTTAAAAATAACATTATCTGGACAATTAACTTTCTGAGAAAAACAGTAAAACAGTTAAATTATTTTATCTCAGCTTCCACTAAGTCAAAGTCTTTGTGTTTTAAAAAGTGAAATAAACATTCTAACTATAGGAAAATTACAAGTGATTATATCAGTAATTATGTAGTAATTTTTGAAAAGATATAGATTCTAGGTTTAGGAGTAATGAATTCCATACTCATTTATGTACAGGTTCTAGGTTCAGGAGTAATAAATTATTAACTCATTTATGTACAATTAACATATATTAAGGAAAAATATATTTTTATTGTCAAGTAGCAGGAAATATTCTAAGGTAGAAAGAAACCCTTAAATAACCAAAAAAATAAAAAGGAAAACAGTGCAACAGACAAAAACCACAGAAAATAGAAAAACAATTATTCTTGTTAATAATGTTTATTAACTTCATTAGACATTTAGATTATATTAATTTTAAAATATCTGCATTAAACAACCATTAAACTAGTAAATGATCATTGAAAATTATATTAACTAAAGCAATCAAATGATGTCAAAACAAATATTTCCATAATATTGCTGGTGATAGTGTAAAATTTGAGGAACATAATTTTAAACATGTATTTTAAGCTTTAAAATGATAATATCATTTGATCCAGATATGTTATTTCTAGAAAGTAACTGTAAAAATATACTATATGAAAAATAAAATGTCAAAGACATTGTTAAAAATTTTTAAATAATGAAATTTATAAACATTTTACATTAAAATAGTATTTATGAGAATCATGTAAGTCTCTATAAAATGCAAGTCTCTTCTTATTTGTGGGGGATACATTTCAAAGTCCCCTGGGGTTGCTGGAAATCATTAATGGTGCTCAACCCTACAAGTCGTGAGATACTGCAGTGGTCACTGAGATAACTGAGAAGACTAATAAGTAACTAAAGGGCTGGTATCCTATATGGCATATATCCCCTGGGCTAAGAATGATTCATCTTTCAGGGTGAATGGAGTGGGATGGCACGATGATTCATTATTGCTACTCAAAGGAGAATGTAATTTAAAGCTAATGAATCATTTACTTCAGGAATTTTCCAATGATTATTTTTGGAACACAGTTAACCACAGGTAACTAAAACTAGAGAAAACAAAATAGTAGATTAGGGGACTATTGTAATATAATATTCAGGGGAAACATAAGGACATGGCAATAAATGAGATAACTATGTTTAAAAAACATACAAAACTGGAAAAATGTCCATCAAAATAGATAACAGTGCACACCCTGCCATTAATCTATGTAGTTTTTGGACCAGAAAACTTATTTTCTAGTGTAGCTTTGCAGTACAATTAAGAGTTTTTAAATCCTCAGATTATAAGTAAATTTTAAATGACATTTCATGTGTAGTCATGATAGGAAAAAACACAAATTTGCTCTATCTAATAAATCAGTTCTCAAGAATGGACAGATATTAAATTCTGTAACTTTCATTGAGGTGCAATATAGATCTTCTGACTATAATAATGCATATTAAAAATATGAAAGAGGTTGGAGAATTTTTTTTTTTACTAGGGAACATGAATCCTTGCCTGTTTGTAGGATATCTCAGGGATGAATAGATAATGAAAATAATGATTGACAGAAAGATTTGTCACCTAAAAAATAATGCAGTAAACTAGGAAAAGTTATAAGATCAATGCAACACTCAGATTCACTAAGGCAAATTTTTATTAACCTGAGTCAAAATTATTGTCAAGGAAAATAATAAAAGTCTGAAAACTATCTTAATTCAAAAACCCTTTGACAAACCTATTATGCCAAAATTTTTACTTAAGATTCTGATAAACTTTTAAAAAATAGTGGCAAATGTGTTAAGAATATTTTTTTATGAAAAAAAAATGAGTGGACAACACTACATTTTTAATAAGGAGAGTTTTATATTGCTTTGAGTGAGCACAAGGCAAATTCCTAGCGGCTGGGTCTGAAGTGGATCCGAATAGAGTTGTGTTAGGTAAACTGTGAGATATGAATGCTGATTGGAATTGTTGTTACTTACAGACTTTGATGTGCTTGGAAACAAGAGGTTGGTAAAGAAAGACAAGAGCAATTCTTTCTTGTCTCAAAATCTTTCTAATCTAAGTACAAAGCAACCCATCATGTAGTAATAACACACCACACAAAGGAAACCTATGTGAAGCAATGTGGATGTTAATTAACTAGATTTAGCTATTTCTCGATTTAAATGCACTTGAAAACATCAAGTTATACAGGATAAATACATACAATTTCATCTGTATATTTAAAATAAGTTATTTATTTAATGAAACACTTTTAAAAGATGAAATAATAAATCTTTTATAAAAATGTGTGTGCCTTGTTAGAAAAATTTTTTTATGATGCCATACTATAACTTAGAATACATATGTGAATTTGTTCCTATTTTCCACCTACTAGAATTTATTTATTCTGTAGAGTCATCATTGCCCAGATACAATGAGAATAGAGGATTATAAAGATCACCTACTTGTGTGCCCTCTATTCCACAGGACTGTCCTAAATTCCATTACCAGGAAATTAAGATGTTTCCCCCACTACAATGCACATATCCTAGGATGGGATGCATTTGGGCAGAATATTGAGATAAACATAAATGCTGATCTTAGAGCCGTAAGTTCTGAAATATACTCCAAATTTTATATCCTACTTATAAGTCTCAAGACTGGGTAAAATGCTTAATTTATTGTAACCCTAGTATATTCTGTTGTAAATTAGAAGAAATAATACTGGACTATTCTACCTTAAAGGTTACTGTGAAAATGGATGAGATAATAATGCTCATGAAATTGCTTTTGCAGGTTGCAAAGATATTTCCCCTTTATTAGTTTAAACTACTGTGTTTTTTCTCCGAGAACAGTAAGCTGATGGCAAATTTCAATTTGAGAAGCAGCTGGACAAAGGTAGTAATGGTGATGTTTCTGGGAGGATAAAGAAATGGAGGTGAGAAGACAAATATCGTCTCCTTCATAATTTAATGGTGGATCTCTTTGCATTCTTCTATGAACAAAAGTTCTTTGTAGTTGGTTATAAAAATAAAATTGTATTTTATCTTAAATGTAAGTCATTAAACAGAACTTTGAGAAAACATGCCCCAATTAATGTCTAAAATGAATTAACCTATCAAAGGTATACAATATATGTATGCTTACATACACACTTTTACACACACACACACAGACTTCAAATACTAAGTTCATCATGTCTGGAAAATATCTTCCCTTCCTATTTGCCCCTCCTATCTCCTTTTCTTTACTACATAAACCTTTAGGTATATAATGCCTCTTTAAAAAAAAAAAAAAGTTACAGGGAGCAATTGAAATATAGAATAGCAATAGTGGTAACAGGTGGAATTATTTTACTGTGAATGAATGTTAGACCCTGGCCCTTTTAAGAGACATGTGTATTCAATAATATATTTGCTTCTTTTAAAGTCTTTAAAATAGCACTATTCTTTTCCAAGTTCTTATCCTACTCTGCGCCTCTTGATAAATATTGCAGCTTTTCCACAAGTCATGGTTAATAGGAAACTGAGTGTGTCTTTCTACTGCCCTCCTGTTCTTCCAAATGTGTTTACTTTTATCCATTTAAATCACCTTTGTCTCAGAAAAATGAGAAGAATAATGAATCTTATCCTTCTGAAATTGTAACTGTACCACATTCTCAGTTGCAATTTTTTCTTTTCAGTTTCCTCTGAAACCTGATCAATCGAATCCATACAGCCTGCCTTTTTAAAATCCAATCATCTTTTAGCATCACAGCTCTAATGAACAGAGATGATCCATCCAGATAAGATGCTGCAGTATCTGCTGCTGGTGATTCACCTTCGTGCCTAGCACAGAGTCCTTTAACCACAGGAAAGTCTTGCAGAGCTGAAATCATGGCTGATATATCCATAGAAAGCTCCAACCCTGCTGCTGTCCTCATGATGTCTGTAGGGCAACTCAAGCTATCAATATTCAAGCTATTTAGGTGTAACTAATGCTAAGGTACATCACTTGGAGGTAAATTATCTCCCTTTTCCCAAACTGCCAGCCTCTTTCCATATAGGTGTATCTCCTAAAAGCACCGTGCAACAAACCTGTTTCTCTGACTTAGATATTACTCTGTGGAATTCATTCTAACACAATTCCTTTGGGCATCAGCTTCAATTCAGAGCAAAGATGGGATTTTGGAAGTGGGCTGCTTCTTAGCTTGCTGAAAACAGAGAACCCATCATTGGTACCCAGTAGAATAAGTGATAACTTGATTCTGCTAATTACAAGTTGATATCTCCTAGATACTTTAAATGACTATTCTAGAAAAAAAATGTGTGGAATTTATGGTAAGCCCTCACAGGAGAATCACAATATAGACCTCCCTAGTTTCTGGACTTAAGCAATACCATCTCCGCAAATCTGTATACCATGTGACAGATATCCATTAGCATGATAATAGGTGTAGGAGAGTGCTGAAAATTTACATGAACTGAATATCACGTTTGGATTCTTTCCACCACTGTAAGTTACAACAAAAGTTGCAAGGTATAATGTATTCACCTATAAACAGATCAGAGCATATTCAGAAGGCATAAGCAAGCTGCCTAGGCTGGAAGGCTAGACGTCATCTCATCACAACCCTTGGCCAGGCATGCTTCATAAAGTTGCAAATGCACCACACGGAGGACAGTTCTTTAAAACAGAAGAAAGAGGTGTAGGGTTTGTTTATATTAGACAGACTCAGTATGTTGGTGCAAGCTAACTATTGAGTATAACTTTCTAACAATTCCTTTATTAGACTAGGATCTTAAGAGATGGCAGTGAGGAGAAAATAATTCCCACAGCATGGAGCTGAGGATAGTATATCTAGGCATCCAACTTGTTAAAAAGAAGTGACCTAAGGCAAAAATATACATGGATTTCTTGTAATATTTTCAAGAGGTAAAAGACTTAAACTGTTAATGAGAGATCTGGAAGGAAACAAAGCAGGAAAGATTAGGACAGAAAGGTCACTGAGCAAAGCCACTTAAATATTTCAGCAATTTGATGTAAGTCAGCTTCCAGTATTGGCATGTGGACACAAGAACAAATGGGGGCTCATGATGAACCCCATACCATGGTCCCCACTCACCAAGATGTATTCAGTTTCTCCTAACAGAGACAATGATCTGTCACTAACAGAGACAATAATAAACACTCAGTATGGCTCCAGAATTCTTGGTTAAACCAACTGGCAATTTGGTGGTGGGATGATGACTTTGGCCCCCCTCACCCTGGAAAAGCAATGATTCATATAGACAGGAATATATCTGGTGTAGGTATCGGTTTGCTTTTCCTACCCGTGAGGCCTCAACGTTTTAAGACTTAACAATGTTTACAGGAGTTTTCAAAACTCAATTCATGTCAACGTACACATTTGACAACAAAGGAATTGCTGGAGTGAAGCCGCTTCATCAGGCAAAATTGGAGCATGAAAGAACAGTTACAATTTCTACGACTGATGTGTCACCTGGTAGATGTAGTATGAGAAAAGGACAGGATGTGATGTGTACTTTGAATCTCTGACCAGAATGTTAAACTCTGCTTCCCCAGTAAGTAAAGTACATAGGTTGGAAAATGAAGAGATTGATTTAGGGCTGAACCCATTTACCATCACTCCCAGTTAGCCATAACGGAAATTTGGGCATCCTGTATGTATGCTTAGCTCTGAACTGTGCAGGTGGAGATCTGAAGCGCTGCGTCCTTCTGTTCATTTTAGTCACTTTGTGCCAAGAAATCAGCAGTCAAGGAAAGGAGTTATCATTGGTCAGGGGATGACTGGCCCTACACACAAGAGGAGATCTGAGGAAGTTGGAGATATATTTGATCTTCAGTCACTCCACTGAACATCTCTTGATACTGTCTTTGCCAGATTTAGTGGTAAATGGACAAAACCAGCATCCATGATCTGAAGAACAGCTACTGGCGATAAGAGGCAGGTTACATCAGTAGGCAAACTTCCTGTGATGGTTTGGTTATAGTTTGGTCATTACTGGAGGATACTCCTTTAGTCTTACATGAGACAATGCAGGAGTGCCCAAGATTGAAATGATGAGATTGTGAGAGCTACCACCTAGTCAGTAGGTTAATCCATTTGATGGATTAATAATTTGAAAGGACAGCTGTACTGAGAGGTACCTGTAAGCCAGGTAGGGTGTAGGTGTAGGGAATGGGACTCTGGGGGCATGTCTTTAGGGATTAAATATCATTCCTTTGGCTCCTTCTTCTCTCGCTACTCCCTGGCTCTCTTCTGCAATAATGCTCTGTCTCAGCATGGGCCCAGAGGGATGCAATCAGCAGACCATGGATGAAACCACCGAGACCATGAACCAAAACAAATTCTTTCTTCTTAATGAGTTGCTCTCATTGGGTCACAGAAATTAAAAGTTGACTAGCACACTGCCCCAGCCCACAGTGGTAAGGGCCACTGGAGAGCCAAAGGGAAAATCTGGAATGGTGATTGGAGAAGTGGATGATGCTTGTTAGTTAGCAGAAGCTGTTTATCACTGCACTAATCCTTCTCCCATTTATTACAACACTAGAGCAACCAGCATCTCAGAAAAGCTGTACCTATTACCATAGAAACAATTCACATTGAGTGATGCTGGAGGTGGACCTCAGTGGATATAAGGACTCTACACTCCCAGCTTTTCAGAGCTGTTGTACTTGTAGCTGCTAGGAATAACATCTACTAAAGGAGCTCTCCAAGAAAACTTCTGCAAGGAATCTAATCTAAGACAGGTTTTCTGTTTTATAGATATTTTTAAATTAATATGTTTGAGGTAGATTTTCATCTTACCCCTTAGCCACCCTCTTCTTCAATTCATCTTAAGTATTATTAGCTTTTACTTTATCTTTTAAGCCATAAATCTAGAAATAATAGTTGAGTTTTCCATGAGATCCTGTCTCTATTAATGCTAATTCTCACATACCTCATAAATCTCTTGTAACATTACTAATGTACCATACCACTAACATAGTTTAGACCCCAATTTCTGTCTTGGATATTCACAGTAACTTCCAATTAAATTTCTTCCCTTTATTCTTGAATTCCCACCTCAGATAGTGCAGGTCCAGCCCCTTTTCTTGCTAAAACAATCATTTTATAACTCAAATAATATTTCTGCTACATAACACCTTTCAGTGGTACAATTATGATCATTAAACTCCTGTTAAGAAGCAAAAAATCTCTGAAGATTGAGCCCTCCCTTAAATATCCAATCTCATCTTTTGCTGCTGTCCTTCAAACATATTCTGCTCCAGCTGTGTAACTCTGAGTTATACACAAACCACAATGCTCTTTATCTTCATTTCCATGTTGCCCAATGTCCATTTTGCTTTAAGGGTCTTACTTAAGGCTTCATCCCACTTTGGTGGATTAGTTTCAGCTCTACCCAAATCAAACATCTTCAAGGCAGTCTTTTTAGAAATGCACTACAGGCTGGAATAAGTGCCCTTATTAACTGTTCTATAGCACTTCGTATAATGGAATGATACTATAGTACTTTCATAAGAAATCAGTGATAATGAAGTAAATTATTAATGTCTTTACTAAAAGTGATTCAGTGCAATGAAGTGTTTATAGTTAGTAATGTTAGCGAGGGTTTAGGATGTTAATTCTTCAAATGTTTATTACACACACAGACAAGTACACATGCACACACATAATCAGGCCTTGAATAAGGACAGAATATGAAGACATGTTATTGTGTTGTACATGGGGAAGAGAGGAGCTAAGTAAAAGTTTATTTCTATTTCAAGTCTAGTGGAAGGATGAATCAGTCCTCTTAATCCTGCAGTCAAGTTAGTGAAGCATGAATAGACAAGATGCACTTCTGTATTTAAGCATCAACATATTCCAGGCCTTGATTTTTGGTGGTAGACACTTATATCATGAGAACGCTTTCCTGATCAGCAAAAATGGAACATACAGGGGGCTTGCTGATAAAATTAAGTGCACTTGGACATAGAATGCTGAAGATAGCTCATCTGCAGGTCTCTTGTGATGAAGGTTGAAGTATTCAACTCTTTTGTGTCCCTGAGCCAGTTAGCACGCCAACCTACTTGCTGTAAGCTGTCCCCTGGGAACAATTTTTCAGAAGAGGCCGTGGAAATGGGAGGAAATTGGAAATGACATGCACATGAAATACACAAATGTATAGGAAACAGATGGTAAATGGTCATCCTGTAGGGCTTATAGGAATTAATCTAATAATCATGATAGAGATTGTGTTGTGCTCTGTGTGATTTCAGTAAAAATATTTTATAGTTTTAATACTGAAAAAAATTACATTGGGCTCTTTAAATAAATTGAAAATGAAGATGAGTATTCAGTGAAAAATAAACTAGTGAATTTTAGTATCTTAAAACGTTGATAATAAAGTGCAATTGCACAAAGTTTTTTGATGCTTACTCATCCACTGTGAGAACCACAGCATCACTGATTATGTAAAGCCCCAAGGTTCAGATTGAACAATTTGTACTTACTTGAAAGGAAAAATATTGTCTGCCCAAATGGTTTTAATGTATTTACAGAAGGTATATTTCAAGTCAACTCTTGTGTATAACTTTTTTACTTAGATCAAATAAATCTACATCCCAATCAAATTTGCCTGTTTTTAATTTCAAGTTTTCATGTTCAGGTATCAAAATGAGTCAATTGATACTGATTTGTCTTCATTAGCAGAAGAACTTCAGAAACAATTCCATGAGGTCAGTTGTCTATCAGTTCTTCAAACAGAAAATCATTTATTTCTAATAGCTGGCTTTTTCACTCAATTTATGAACTTACAGATAGAAATATAATTCTGTCAATACTGAAAATTTCTATTATTTTCAATCTATCAAAAATTCAGTTAAAAACTTCAACAATGCCTATGGTATTTATTATAGCAATGATAATATGAGTATGAACTATTAATAAAACCTAATGCTGTCGCAAAATCAGATTTTCTCCAACTAAGAAACATATGTGGCAAAAATATACTTGATTTTTATGAGTACATCATTCATAATGCATCTGTGGTACTCTATTAAAAATTATGAACCGAAAATAATTAGCCTTCTTATCAATGATTAATCAATAAAAAATGTCGATAAAATATTCTTCAGTGTGCCTAGTATATTTTTATATTTTAAAGATAATAGTATTTCTGAAATATCTTTTGGCAGGACTATTTTATAGAACAACTAATATCAGAAAAACAATTTTTTGAATAATAAGTAATTATTTATCTTCACTTGTGGGGCAAGCTGCATAGAGACCTACTTATTAGCCTCGAGGAAACCTGATATTCCCCTTGAATTGTAGGGAACTCAGATGAAAGTAAAATGTTTAAATGTGCCTCTGCCTTGCATTCATTTCCCGAACAGAGATCTGATGTTCCCTACTTTATTATCAAAGACCATAAAAACACAGTAGCTATCATTTGGTGCCTCTGTCAGGGTATAATTATTCCCAGTATATCTGTAATATCTTTCAAAAAAGTCACTATTCTACTTCTGACATCAAATATAAAAAATACACCTAACTGAAATTGTTTAAAGTGAAAAGCAAATGTTAAATGTTAAATGCAAGTAATACTATAGAACAAGAACTTAGATGATGTAAACATGAATCTATTTTTTTAATCAGTGAATCAGGATTATCTTTATTTCTCTGTCTCTTTCTGTCTCTGGAAAATGCCATGTCCTTCATGCCTCTGGCTTAACAATTTCTGTTCTTCTACTTCCACCAGGTGGTTTAATGATTGCCCTATTCTTGTTGTCCAAGTATCACTGGTTTAGACAGTCTTTTCTAAAACCCTTCTCAAATTTTCTCTATAGACCTCACTCATTTCCTTCACAGATAAATCTGTTACCTATGCTCTTTTTACTCTGCTTCCTTCAACTTAAGGTGAGACTTCAGTTTGGTCTGACTCCTTGCTGCATCTCTAGATCAAAGAGTGGAGTAGCTGATTTACAGCAGAAATGGGATGAATCTAACTTTTGTGAAAGAAATATATTAAAAGAGAATAAAACATTTTTTTAAAAAAATGATTCCTTTCCCTTTTACTGTGTGGGTGTCATGATATTGGAGTCAGGTAACTGGGAAAAGTGAGGAAAACATACTGACATGAGAATTTGTAAATTACTCTAAAATTTCCAACTGTAAAGCTGCCATGGTACAAAGAAGTTATCTCCTGGAGGGCGCAAGCACAGGGGTCTGTCTTCTCTGGGGAACTTGGACCAAGGGATCTTGGTTTGGGATTGGCTAATTCCTGTCACTAAGTTATAATCTCAATTTGTTGAACTTGACGGATATTAGTCTAAAATAAGGAAGACAGAGAATAATCAAACAAAAGTAAGAGGAATTTTTTTGGAAAAATTTCTGAATATTTTCAAAATTTGGAATTCAGTCCAATATTTTCATAATAAGGGATCGTAGACCAGATTTTTATTTCCATGGACCACTGTTCCTGTGTGCAACTCTAGAACAAGGAAATCAGCTTGTTCAAATTCATTTGGGCAATTAAATCTGACAATATTTTCATCAAAGAAATTTAACTAACATTGCTTAACTGGGCAATTTTTTCTATAGAATGCACTTTAAGAAATTATAAAATATACACTGTAGAATTTAAATGCATTTATATATTAATAATGTATCAAAATATATATGGACAGTAAAACTTCTTTGTTTTTGACAGTGAAAATATCTAACATTATATTTCTTTGAGTAATTATATGAAATTATATATACATATGTAAATATATAATTATATATATATGTATATATATAATTGAGCATTTAGAAACATGATTAAATATTTTATGAACTTAAAAGCTACAAGTATAGATGAAAAAAAAAAACCAGCCACACTTTGAATCACAGAAGTTTCAATATTGTAGTTGTAAGAGATGCATTGAAGAGTGCTAAGGGAGAAAGCAAGTTATAGAAATGTATATAATAAAAGATAATTATTTTCATAACCTCACATCAGAGAACTATATTTTTAGCATAATTATAAATGGTATTTTATTGAAAATGCTTGGCTTCTTTCTGAAAATACAGGAGAGAGTCAGAAACTCATTTAGAACAAGCCAAGGGAAATAATTTACAGAGTATTCAAAAAACGTAACGTGTTTCTGAGTCACCATTTCTTCTTCACAACAATGTAGTACTGTTTTCAATCTTTTCTCCTCTATAAGTAAAAAATATTCCCATAGCCTATTTATCTGAGGAAGATCTATTGTCAGAATTGGTGAATATTTGAAAATCCCAATGGGCTAGAGTACATTTGTGGGAAGAGTGAAGGAAAAAGTCTGCCCAGACTCTTAATTTTTTCCACTGTAAGATGGATTTACAAAGCTGTCCACTAGCACAAACGGAGAAAGTGGACACAAAGCTGGCTATAATGAAGGGACTCCGGTTATTGAACAAATTCACTTTTGCATAGTATCAAGCATCAAGTGTGCCTTCCATGCAGACTACCCAATAATCCAATCCATCAATAATATAGAAAACTAAAGTTGCATTAATACTAATGAAAAACTCAAATGTTGAACAAAAATAGAGAAAAAAAATCTCTGATGCCTTCTTTATTGATTCCCTTCAAATTTCAAGCCTCAGCTTTTTCATGCCCAAAAGAAAAATTTCTCTTTAGGGAAATGAAAGGAACTCTCATATATGAAGGTAAATTAAACAACATGCCAACTCCTTTATGAGCAATAAAACAAGATATTTTGCTACACAGAGTAAAAAACACTTGAAAGAATAATCTATGTGGTTTACAACTTATTACATAGAACACATTAAAAATTACAATAAAAATGCTTTTAGGAAGGATACATGTAAATATCTCCCATAAGATGAATCACTGGTATTTGACACTTGACTAATGTGTAACCAGCAATACTCACAAGCATACATCATTCCCCTTGTTTTGATGGATCTTCTATTTAAACAGTAATCTAAACCTTCCCATAACATCCTATTTCCATTTTACATTATCCTTCCACTTTGAAAAGAAGCCAAAGTACATGTATCATCTTCTGCCTCTACTTTTTCCTCCCCACAAAATTAATTTATAGCAAATATTAATATTCTAAATATTGAATCCGTTTCTCTTTTCTTCATGATAGAGTGAGCTGAAGAGTCACATTTGGTAGAAAATTATTAGAAAATCATTTTTAAAAGACATTGTTTTGTA
Source organism: Spermophilus citellus (assembly GCF_964194105.1). Lineage (NCBI taxonomy): Eukaryota > Metazoa > Chordata > Mammalia > Rodentia > Sciuridae > Spermophilus > Spermophilus citellus. Next base: position 24,527,271 of record NC_138194.1, on the reverse strand, counting down.
TGTATCTTTATATTTTTCATTTGTTCTCCATTCATACGAAATTGATCATGATTAGATTTCTATATTCATGAATCCCATATTGATAGATTCAACCAATAAAACATGAAAATATTTTTAAATATTGCATCTGTATTGAACATGAACAAACTTTTTTTCTTATCATTATTCCCTGAGCAATAAAGCATACGAATGATTTAAACAACATCTACATTGCAATAGGTATTATAAGTAATGTAGAGAAGGTTTTAAATATACAGAAAGATATGTGTATGTGTGTGCAAATGTTGCACCATTTATACAAGGAACTTAAGCGTCTGTCAGTGTAACTGCAGGGGTCTTGGATCCAATCCCACATATGACACTATGGAACAACTGTAGGCCTTAAGATTTACTTAATTATATTTTCATTAAAACAAAAGTCCCATTTGGAAGATACTGCAGCAATCTAAATAAGAAGAGATTGCTGATGTTAGCAATAGTAGGAAACAGAATGAGGAAACACCTTCCATAATTATTTAAGGGTTGCTTTTAAAGACTAAATGGCAAAGTTGAGAAAGAGGCAAAGGCACAGAACTAAAATCAAATTATTTTCATAAATAAGAGGAATACAAAGGACTCAGCTATAAACTATATAATAATACATATCATACATTAAGTTTATAACCATAAATTTGAATGTGATATAGATAAAAATATCAAGAGATCACAGAATTAGATGAATGTTTATGTTGTTCAGCCCCTTAGATAATATTATACTTACTCATATATTTATGACTACTTATTGAGGCAATTCAAATGCCCAAACTGTAGTCTGGAGCAAGAGTTCAGAGTTCATATTGTCACCGGACTAAATTGCAATATGTTGTGCTTTGCTGGAGGTATGCCTATTATTCTCTGCACTAAAGAACCACAATAACAAAATGGTGAGGTGATTCTGGATAAAAATTCAAGATTTGTGCATAAAGTCATGGAATATGGCAAAGCCATCAAAAACTGGGGACAAAGCAGGAGATAATGTTAAACTTCAAGCAGAGATCAGAACATTAAGAAACTTCTATCCTAAAGAGAGACTGTCTTCCAGAAAGTTGGACACCATGAACTAGCACAACAAGACAGACTGATGACAGGACCCTATTCATATTTTAGAAGCATCATTAATCTGCTGATGATGTGGAAAACACAAAGGACAAGTATACAACAATGTCTTCATAAGGCTCCGATTTCTACTAACACTGGAAATTGTACCCAATTCCATATTTGTCCATTTCATTTGACAGAAGACTTCTTGGGAAGAGGCACCTGTTCCTGTTCTGTTTTTGTATTCTCTTGTCTATCACTGGTCATGAGTCCTAATTGATAAATAATAAGCATGTGTATAATAAATCAAGAAGCTCCATTTGGAAGATACCTTAGTAATCCAAATGAGAAGGAATTGTGAGAGTTAGTAATAGTAGGAAGCAAAATGAAGAAACACCCTCCAGAATTTTTTAAGAGAAGATTTTAGAAGACTGAAATGTAAGTTGAGAATGAGGCAAGAATATAGAACAAAATTCAGATTCTTTTGCTAAATAAGATAACTATAAAAGGAGTCAGACTAAAATGGACATAAAGATCTGCACTGAACAATCTGTATTTAAGGCATAGTTATTATGCATCTTTACAGATCAATGCGTATATCTGAGCTGTATGTAGTTCATAGAAGAGAGAAACATTATCATTAGATTGGCTGATTAAAGTTTTCAGTACTAGGTATCAAATCCTTATTCTCAAATTTATTTTGAGAAATTTTACATATTATCTGAATAACACACACAAAAAAAGATAAAATTTGTATTGTTGGTATAGCTTTCTTAGAATAAGGGTGTTTTTGCCAGTTCCTGATGCTACAACAATATACTTGATACTAGATGATTTACTAACAATGAGATTATCTATCAAAATCTGGTATGTGGGAAATTAAGATCAAGGATGGTGCCCTGAACCTCATTTAAAAGTGCACTTATCCTTTTCCTGAGAACAGAGTGCTCATGACTATATCATTCCCACAAAGCCCCACCCCTTACTGTCACATTCAGTGTGAGGTTCCCAGTATTTAAGTACTTGGGATTTTTGTAATTGGAATTGAACCCAGGGCCATGCAAGTGCTGTACTACTGAGTGACATCCTCACTCCCTAATATAAAAATTTTGAAGAGACACATGCAATTCAAACCATAGAAAAAGTTTTTTTTTTTTTAATTTTGTTTTGCACACTGGTGTTGTTTTTTCAGTGTAATATAAGTCAGTCCCATTTATTATTAATATATCAGTTCTCTATAGGAATCAACTCTAGTTATTTTCTTTTAACATTCAAACACAAAATTGCCAATTGCTTCCTCAATGGATAGTTAGTACTCTACAGAGAAAAATAAATAAGTTTACTGAGATAGCCCCATAGGTAGATAGATATCTGTTCAATCTAAGAAGCAAACGATATTTCCATTCTCCTGCAGGTGGGCTGAAGGCTAGTCCATGAACAGAGCAAAAGTACTTTATTAAATAACTGCCAAACTAATATGTAAGTATGTGCACATCTTCATTTTTGAGGTAAAATTATCCCTCACATCTAGAATAATTTCTAAAATTTAAATGAACTTATTAGTGTGAATCAATCATTTAATGTTTTCATTTCTCCTGAGCATAATATTAAAAATTCAAGCAAATTCACACTTTTAGGAATGATGGCTTATATCTGACTCAAAAGAAGATGACAATCTTTGGAAAATGGTTGTGCTCATTAAATTACCAACATATAAACAAATTACCTTGAGGTGCATACTCTTTCTTTCTTTGTTAAATTATCTTGATTTAGCTACAAACTGCATACAATATTACTATTATAAGAGTTTGAAAAAGAGAGTCTGAATTGCTCAGAGATAGAATGTGTACAGTGTAATGCTTGGACAAACCTATGTAGGATAGTTTACATGCGTGAAGTCCCAGCTGGAACCTGAATTGTGTTTATCCAAATAATTTTGGGTAATTTAATATCTCAGTTTTCCTGGTGAAGAAACATGCCTACCAGAAATTTGTTTATATTAGAAACCACGTCTCCTGGGATAGAACTCATCCTGATGTGAACAGACAATCGCATAGCATCCTATACAATAGGGAGAAGCTGTTGGAAGCACACCTCATCGTTTTACATCCTTAATAGTCCTTGTCTGTCTATAGTATCTAAGTCCTATTGTATATGACTATAAGATGGGGTATGCTTTCTCTTTCTCTCTCTCTCTCTCTCTCTCTCTCTCTCTCTCTCTCTGTGTATGTGTGTGGGTGTGTGTGTGTGTGTGAGAGAGAGAGAGAGATTACAAAAAACTACTAACAAATACATAGTGTTTATTTCACATTGCAATTAAAGTGAGAAAACAAACTCAGTTTTTACATTGAACATAGCAACTATTCAATGACCTCTACACAGTTAGTTTTATGACAATAATTAAATAGCTATGCTGTATACTCCCTCTCCAGTGTACATCTTGTTTTACACAGTTGCTCAGTTTAGAAACAGCAGTGTTGTACTTAATCCCAGGTTCTCTCAGAGTTCTATTGACTGTGTATCTCCATTATTACTCAATTCATCATTACTCTGAATTCCCAAAGCCCCTCCTCTAGGCCACAAGTCTCCTAATAATGATCCTACAAAAGGATGCCAAAGTGATTATAAAGTGGATGATGTTACTTTGCATGAAACCTGTTGAAGACTTTTCATGGCCGAGCACTATGGTCATATCAATCACAATTCATTATTGCCTATGTCCAGTCCTGTGGCAATGTTACTTTCAAGTATATTCCTAGGGACTGGATGTTTTGCCCTCTTTCTTGGCTGTGGCCTCTGACATATGACATGTTTTGATCAGTGAAACTCCACAGTTGTTCCCAAACACAGAGGCTAAAATACAATTGCACATTTGGGCTTTTTCAATTTTGCCTTTGCAATCTACCAAAATATATATTTTGGGGTAACCTGTTTTTTTTTTTTTTACAGAAGAACAAGGAAGGAAAAGAGCAGAACCAACTCCCAGACACTTGATTGAACCCTCCAAACGTCTGACATACAAATAAGCACTTCTTTTATTTATTTATTTCATACATGACATATAAGTACTTGTTGATTAATCATCTGTAACCCACAGAAGCTGCCATAATGCTTGCTCTTGTAAGGCAGCGATGTATTGTTAGTATGTGTTGTTACATGGCAAATCTGTTGCCCAGCTAACTGATGTTAAGTACTGAATCTAACATGAAGTACCAGGTTCCTCATTATTCTTGCATGATGATTTTACTTCTGTATACAACTCTCCTGCCCTGAAACTCTGTCCCGTTTCAGGGCTTTCACATGTGCAGTTCAATATTGTTCCATTGTGTGCCTAATTAGCCACTCAGGACATAGAAATTCTCAGGTGAAAGGTAAATTTCTCCAAGCATCACCCAGAACTCCTTAATCTAATTTATGTACTTCTTTGCCATCCCAACTCCCTCTGCTGCGCACCATTAAATTTATCACTTCTTGTTCAATGTCAATCTTTTCCACTACAAGCCAGGACGACAAAGACCTCTAAGAAAACAGAGACTAAGAAGGACTATCATGTAGCAGACAATAAGTGTACTGACTGGTTGATCATGAATTCTCGAAAACACAGTGCCACTTTGACCTCGTGAGGATGGTAGTACAGCGCAGGGTGTAGTTTTTGCTCAAGACCCACAGTGGTCGAAACAACCCAGCAGCATGGGAATGATGTGACTATAGTTATTATGAAAGGCTCATCATGTGTCATTCACTGTGAAACATGCTGTATAGGTTTTATTGTTTAAATTTTCAATACTCTTTTAAGAAAGATATCATTCACATAAGTACTTAGAGATGAAGAAAATGGAGTTATGTTGCTTTGGGGACTTTCAAAGTTCCTGCAACTATTAAATTTAGGAGGGAAGAAACAGTTTAGTGTTGCATCCAGGAAAATTTAAAATAGAAAGGGAAAAACCTGATGGATTTTGCTATAGGTTGGAGAAGTCTTTCCCAAAGGTGTTTGTGTTACAGGCTTGATATGCAGCCCAGGGCAATGTTGGGAGGTAGTAGAACTTTGAAGGGTGAGGTCCAATTAGGAGATTGTAGGTCATGGGAGCCACGTCCTCAAAGGAGATGGTGGCACTCTAAACCCTTCCCTTTCTGTTACTTCCTAGATGGCCATGTGGTGAGGAGCTTATTCTGCTACCCACTCTTGTCATTATGTGTTGCCTCAACATAGATCCAAAGTAATGGGTTCAACAGGTCATGGAATGAAGCCTACTAATGTGTGAATCAAAGTAAACCCTTTCTTTAAAAGTTGATTATCTCAGGTATTCAGTAACAGCAGATCAACAGAGATTCTCAAGATACAAAGTCTCTTGAAATATGACCTGCTTGATCACAATGCGTCAGTACTTCAAAATCTCTATATGTGAAATTTTATAGCTTACTATTTCTTCAATAAGCTATATTGTCTAATGACAGAACAATGTTTTAAGCACAACTATTACTATTACCATTTAATATATGAGAGTTTCAGATACTAATACTTTGAATTAATAAAAATATTCATGACAACAAAAATCCATAATGTGAGAGAAGGCAAACTAAAATATTACAATGAGAAAAAATTTGAGCCAGATATTAATAATAAAATAATTAACCCTGAAAAAGTAAAATGTGTCAAAAGTCACAGAATAAGAACAGAATTAAAAACTTAAAATAATAAAGCAAGAAGAAAAGTATAAAAAACAGCAAAGAATTTTTGAGTCTATGCAATTTTGTTTTCACATACTTTGAATTGCAAATATAGGCAATAAAGTATGTGGTAATTTTCACTTTATAATGTCCTTGTATTACAAGAAACGAATAAAAAGCAGGAAATTTTATTATTATATCTACATAATATACTGCATGATAACTTGAGTTAATATTTTGTTGTGAAATGTTTACTTGAGGGCTATATTGAAATGCTTGAGGATTTTAAAAAATTACCTGATGGATAGTTTCCCTAAATGCCTGAGTTTGTTTTGCAATAAATGCAATTTTCTTCATTCGCCTAAAAGCAAAAAAAAAAAAAAAAAAGAAAAAGAAAAAAGAAAAGAAAGAAAGAAAAGACATCATTTATCTAAAAAAGAACATAAAATTTCCTAGAATAGCTGTCTTTTTCTGAACTGTGAGTCACACACTTAGAGAAGAAAAAAGATTAAAAGGTATTGTAAAAAATGCTAATATCTATATGAGTGGTATTATAACTACATCACAGAATATTCATTTTTTTTCTACTTCTGTGGAAGAAGTGTCAGAAAGTATTCACTTAATATTTTCAAAATATCTCTTTGGATTTTTGGTAACTTTTCTTGATGTGAAATAGTTGAAAAAAATAACATAAAAAGAATAACGATTTAATTTCTCTTTGAGAGATTTTGTTTATAAAATTTGTATTATGTTAACTGTTATGATTACATATATACTCTAGCAAAAAAATCAAACAAAACCTTAATGAAGTGTGTGTGTGTGTGTGTGTGTGTGTGTGTGCGCGCACAGACACTCAGCACATGTACATGAGGGTCATATACCATTGGGAGAAATAATAGCTCAGAGCTCTTTAAAATGTCCTATCCACATCAAAGACTATTTTAAATGTAAATACTGGCCATAATAACTTCCTTTCAACCTTTACCTTTAAAATATTCTAAAAATCAATGTCACCTTAAAGAATTGAAAGGATTATGTAGATTAAGGTATTTTATGAATTATTATGTGTTAACAATTAGTTTAATTCTGAAGCACAATTATTTTGGAATAGGATTAAGTCCTCTGATGTTTTAGAAAAGACCTGGAAAATCAGAAGGAACTGATTTTGGTTAAGGTTATATTGTCCCTTATTGCACAGAATTCAAATTGCTAAATCAAAGGTTAATATACATGTGCATGAGGGTTACAAATTTCCCCCAGGTAATGTGTTCAATTTAACATTCACTGAAAACCAGTAATGGAGATAAGAAGGAACCCTAAAATCATTACAATAGCTTCTCCTACGTGAGAGAGTTAATGCCTAAATAAGGTACTTTTTAAACTTCAACTTTATTATCTTCATACATCTGTTAACCAATCATATTTTTTTTCAGAATTATTTTAATCTGCTATGTGTCTGTACTGGCTCTTAGATATGCTGTAGTAAAAAAAAGATATTTTATTATTGTATCTGAGCATTTCATAATTTCAACTATTAAAACAACAACAACAACAACAAAAACACCTATCAGACTAAAATAATTTTGAGCAACCTGGGAAGTAGCAGTAATATGGAAAATACTGACTTTTACCCAGGATTAAGAGTGAAGATTTATGGTGTCCCAGTCCTCACAATGGGCATTTACCCAGTATGAATATTCCTTCTGCTCCATTTACAGCCAATAGAGCCTTTCAAATCTGCAGCAGAAGCATGACCTATAGTGGAATAAGGGCTAAGTGGTGAACCCATGTGTGGGATTCCCCCAATGCCTTTATCCTCATTTCAGTCTATGGAGTCCAGAGGTTATCAGTCTGATGTGAATAAAAAGTTTGTGCCTCTTTTTTCTATAAAATTTTATAGTTTGAAAAATATCTGAGTCTGGGTATCTCAGTGGTAGATTGCCTGACCAGCAGGTCTACAAGGACCTGGATTCAATTCCACCATCAAAACACACACATACAAACACTTACATACAAACTTTGAAAGTTATTCTTCTAAATCACTAAGAGGAAAAAATAAATGTCAATTGCTTCAGTGTTGGTCCCACCCATCAATGAAATCTGTGCTTCAGCTAGGGTAGCCTTCCACATTATAAATTATACTTAGGCCAAATGTCTTGATCATGTAATCCTAATCATTTCTACAACTTTATCCCTCCTTGAAACTTCACTTTCAGTCATACTGAACATTGTAGAGTCCTAGGGACCCATTACAATTGTCCCTCTCATTTGCAACAATATTTTCCTTTGACTTTATCCTCTATGCACAGTTTTCTGAAGAACCTCACAGAGAGGGAGACACCCACTGGAGGAGAGATTTTTGAAAATTTAGCTTCTGAGTTTTGCCCAATAGTTATGCTACTAGTTTTGTACACCTCCAACCATTTCTTCCTCATGTCTCAAACTCTTCTAGGTGTTTCTCTGTTGAGTCCAAATTCCTTAGTAAGACCTCTTTCTTAAGCTAGTTCTTAGTTATCCATAAATTTGATCTCTCTTTTCCTATGCTCTCCAACTCTGTTCTTTGTTTGCAGATATTTGTCTGGGTAGTTTTACCCTCTCTTTGTCTGTGAAAGATATTTTCTTTGAAACCTTGCTTAATCTGCAAAGATTGACATATATGGCTCTTCTATTATAGATAGCAGGTAGTCACTGAGTATTTATTTACAAATCAAAGGAATGTTTTGCAGATGTTATTGCTGAAATTTTTTTACACAATAATTCTATCCCTAAATATAAATAATTAATGTAAATATACTTATTTAAAAGAACATGTTGGCAACTTTTAGCTATGTGTCTTATATAAATACTACAATATTATACTCTGACACAATAGTGAGAAAACTCTTATTTACTGCTGAACAGTATATATTTTAATAAGAATGAGAACATTCTGAGCTTCACAATCAACTTTGTGTGGGGGAATCACTCAGAAACTCTAAGGGAAACACAAAAACGCACAGCCTTTGGTAGGTTGGTAATGTCAATTGAAGTAGAGGTGGCTCTCCTTCTGTCTCTGGGATCTACCTGCAGACTCACATGGCCTTGGGGAAGAAACATGGGGAAAAGTACACAAGTACAGAATGAGTACAGATAATTCTTCCCAATCATTTTTCCCTAAACAATCAGTATAACAACTATTTACATAGCAATTGCATTTTAATAGTCCTAGAACCAATTCCCTGAGGCTGCTCTCAGAAACCACCCTACATGAAATACAGTGCTTTTTATTGCCTCTCGTATTCTCTGGAAAATCAAAGGAAATAATTTACCCTGAGAACTTTCAAGCACAGGTGGCAAGTAATGAGAATTAGCTTGACATTCCCAAGTAGCACTGTACCTCCAAAGTTTTAGATTTCTAGTGTAATAAAAATTAGACAGGCTCCCATACCTACTATGAAAGTTTCCAACCTCATCTTTTAGTTTTTTTTTAATTATCATTCATATTTTTATTTATCTTAAAAAATATTGTAAGAAATGAAAAATACAGTTGGTATGTTAAAGAAAAATTTAATGTAGCAATTACCCTTTCACTGATGTATTAACAGGGCAGCATCTACTTCACATGAAACTGCATTTAGTGATTCAGAAGACTGCCTCTCCTCCTTTGTGTGGTCTGTACACTTTACTATAGGACCTTTGGTTTGCTTCTTTAGTATATTAAGGTTGAAGGAGCAGGTCAAGGTGAAGTGCATGATAAAATGCTCAGCTCAGCAAAGGGGTATGAGCAGGAATGTTGCAGTTAATGTGATTGAAACATTTTGGAAAATCTGCCAGGCTTAAGGATACTTTCCATACATGACTATCAAATAAATGAAATAGTTGTATATTATTTACTTTAATAAACTGTTAGAACAAAATATTTAATGTCTACATAACAATCACCTTCTTTTTCGGATTTAAAAATACCTTCTAGACTCATTTCATTGAGTGGGGCAAAATTCTTGCAGTAAAAGTATGAGGTGGTTCACTTGTTCAGGATTCTGCTTGTGAATGCTGCCCTGATTTAATATCAATAGTTTTCTCTCACTCTCCACATGCCACAGTCTGGGTGATGAACACTATTGGCGTATTCGTTGTAGTGCTTATGGATTCTGTACTTCCCTTATCAAATCTCAGATTACCTCGAAGGTCCAGGCTTCCAATGATAGGATCAGAAAATGAAGGACAGTGAAGGATTTGGATTATACTAGTCTCAAAAGTAAATTCAAGAAATTCAGACACCAGAAATGTGTTCAGATGACTTTTGCTTCTCTATAATTTACCAGTGTGTGGTTCTTTCACATTTCACATGATAAGAGTTTGATGACTTGTGATAAATTTCCTTTCTAAAATCAGACCTTACCTTTTTTCTAATGTTTAATTTATTACTAAAGTTATTCATTAAATTAATTGAATACCAACATTGATTAATCATTAAAGTATTTAATTTACAAAATTAACACTTATGGTCCTATCCTGATTTTATGGCAGTCTCATTAAGAATTCAAATGAGCCACTTGCATCTAAAATTCCTTCTTTACAAAAGTATTCTTTTGAGCATCAAAGCTAAAGTAATACACTAAATGGCCCAAATGTGACCTGTATGACTACTTAATTTTCCACAACGTTAAATTTTTAAAAATTCTTAGATAATGTAAAGTTATGCCTGACAATGTCAATTACTGGATCATGAAATGTCACAATTTCTCAGAGCACCAGATGACATCCTATTTGTCTATGATGCTTTGGTCCCCAACATTAGACTTCCATCATCCCAGGATCAGAACACCTCCCCACTGTCTTCTGTACTCCACCTCCCTCAGACATGAGTCACTCCCTTATTTTGCTTGCCATAGCTTTTGAAAATACTATACAAATCTTAATTTCTAGATAAAATATGTGTATGTGTGTTTCCCAGTAAGAGATTACTTATTAATCCTTAAAATTAGTAAGAAGAAATATGTCCACTTATATTTTAGGCCACACTTTGGCAAAAGGAGGAAGTGGATTGGATCTTGGGATCAGATGTCCTGATGGGAAGGAAGAGAAGGGAAGTGATCTCTGAGGAAGAGAGTCCCAGTCTGAAACTGTACTACTGACCGGAATGAAATTAGCAGCTGGATGAGATCTGTGGAGCTCAATGGTCACTCCCAATTAAATAATAATGTGTAATGCTTTGGCTTTGTCATGTGTCACTCCATAGTCACCAAGGTTCAATAATTTTCATACATGACTAGGTGAGAAGGTGCGTCTTTCAACTCAACATATATCTCTCCCACATATTCCAATATTGTGAAGTAGGCAATTTATCAGATAGCACAAAATCATTTTTGAATTAGATGTTTACAAAGGATATGATCCCAGGTTAAAAACTTCAAACCTCAAATTCCACCACTATATCTATAACTCTAATATGTCACTTATACAAACTAAAACATGTTTTTCCCTCAGTTTCAGCTTATAGGTATCGATACAGAAAAATAATAAAAGAATGCTTTTTAATTTTTTTTACTGGGGGGGAAGAAAATTCATACCTTCAGGTATGAAGCTGTAGCTTTAGGAACAAAGAAATAAAATATACATTATCTATTTATTTTATGTTTATATTTATATTGGAAGATAGGTTGACATATATTTATTTTGGACAATTATGTTTGCACCACATTTGTTCAACTAAAAATATTGAAATTATTTTTCTACAAACAGAGTAAGATAATGTATCTTTCATTAACACAAATGATCTTTAATTTGACATTTACTAACCAATTAAAATGCTGAAAGGACATAATTTGTTCTCAAATTAAAATATAGGCAACACATCTCTTAAAGTCCATGTGAACACATTACCTTTGTTGCAGCATCAAAGCAGATAAATCCTGTGCTAAAGTCAATGGTGAGGCCCATTAGATGACTTTCTAGCACACAGGCATACGTCTTGCACTAGACACAAACAGAATAGATACTGTTAGTTTTCATAGGATTGATGGAATATTAATATCGAGGTATATGTGATAGCTCCCATACCAAGCAGCTTATATATTACTTAATATCAAAAATAATTGCATAAGGAGGAGAGTTCTTAGCATGGGCAAAACCCTGGGTTCAATACCCAGGATTGAAAATATCTATAAATATGCAAGCAATGCCTTTTGACACGGCAATCAGAGTATATTCTAACTTTTGTAAATATTTTGGGAGAACAAATAAATAAAAATAATAAAATTTACAATTATACAAATTAAAGATACAATTATACAAATAAAATGTGAAGTGACTTAGGCCTTATGTACAACATGGTGCATTGTTATGTAAATAGGCCAATTTTACTTGCATTTAATTTCAAACTATTATGGGATATTCAAATGATTAATTCACATATAATTCACATATAGAATGTGTGTGAGAGGGAGAATACTATCTCAAGTAAATGTTCAATATCAATCTATACTTCATATTTATTTTTATATTACATATAAAATATACTAATGAATCACATTGTGACTGTAATCATGACTAAATAGATCAGATTCTTTTTACCAAAAAGCCATATACACGTCTTTAAGCCTGATTTTAAAATATTAAGACAATTATAACCATACAAAATTATTCATTTGGAGTACAATTTTTCAAATACGTAGATTAGAGGATATACTTAATAAGCCTCAAAAGTCCATTTATGTGTATGATTATATTTGCTTAATACAGGGGCATCTTGAATGCTTGCCTCCATCCATTACTACTTTATTAAAAGTGCCATCAACATTAAGGGATGTTCAATGCTATACCAGTTCATACTAATTTAGACTTAATTGATTGCTATTTTCAAGTACTGTCTTTTTAAAAAAGAATTTTCCAAGTGAAAACATATTTAGTATAATGCATTATTTTTTTCTAATTAAGTTTAGCATTACAGATTAAATTGCATTGTTTCAATAAACATCAAATTGAAACAAAAATATGCTTAAAATTGAGACCCACTGAAGCTTAATTCTCTAATGTGTAATGTTAATTAAAACATATCACAATTGTACTTAATATTTTTCAATATAGAAATATACATTTATTGTTTAATTTTGGTTATATATATTTTTATGATATGTATGCCCTTTTGGATGACAGCTGTCTATAGCCAAGCAAAAAAACATGCAAATCAAATTAATGCCAAAATTTATTTTATTTACCAACTTTAATGATAGTAAAACATTGAAAAGACAAAAGAAAAACATAATTCTTTATGTAAAAATATTCATATATTTGAATATTGAAAATAATAGTACCAAGTATTCAGCCAATCATGACTAACAAAAAGAAATGGTAAAATCTTAAGAAAAGCTCAAAGCTTAAAAGACATTAAATATTTGGCTTTTCACTTTTGATATATATTTTAATCTGACTCTGTGAGCAACTCAGAATAGTTCAAAACATTTCATGCAACATCAAGTAAGAGAACACAAAACCTGAAATCAAAGAACAGGTCTAAAATATAAAGCAAGAGCATAATTTCACCTCTATCTTATTTTTAAAGAATGGGAAACTTATAATGAAATCTTAACTTCAGATTTATGTTCAAAAATTGATAATTACTATTTCCAAGTGAAGTGAAATATTCCAGATAAATGATAACTCAAATTTGCCAATTCATTTTTAATTAAATTATATTGTAACTTTTAAAAATGTCCTTAGATGTTAACATGTAAAATAAAATATTAGCCAGGCACAGTGGAACATGTTTATAATCCCATAGATTAGGGAGGCTGAGATAGGGGGATCACAAGTTTGAGACCAGCCTTGGCAAATTAACAAGACCCTGTCTCAAAAAAAAAAAAAAAAAAAAAAAAAAAAAAGCTGGTGAGGTAGCGGTAGCTGAATGGCCCCTGAGTTCAGTTCACATTTTGGGGGAAAAATAAAAAAACAAAACAAAAAAATAAACACTGTTTTAAGATGCTTTCCTTCTTTCCATTTTTGACATTAAAACACTTATTTTGGGCTGGGGATATGGCTCAAGTGGTGGCATGCTCGCCTGGCATGCACAGGGCGCTGGGTTCGATCCTAGCACCACACAAAAGTAAAATAAAGATGTTGTGTCCACCGAAAAACTAAAAAATAAATATTAAAAAATTCTCTCTCTCTCTCTCTCTCTCTCTCTCTCTCTCTCTCTCTGAAAATAAAACACCTATTTTACTGATTTGAGACTCTGTAACTATTTATATATAGGAAGAAAAAACTAGAATTATTACAAAATGTCAAATGAACAATTGAACTACCAAAATTTGAGATTTCTCTCTATCCTATTTCTGTGAATGAAATGTCAAGCTGGTGCAACTTGATGTGGTGACTTCTCTTAGTCATCAGAGAAATCAGTTTAATTTGTTTAAAACCATGCATACAACTCTCTTACTATAGGTTACCATACTGGTACATGTAATGTTAAACTATTACATTTGTTTCCAAAATTAAGTGTTCATATATGTATTTAGGTCTTTGATTTATGGATCCATCTGCATGGCACAAATGCATTGTAATATTTTAATTTTGCTACAGATCTGTTAGAGGTATGGGAAACTGTCCCATTTCATGATCTCATGAATTGAGGCTGAAGGCCCTCTGAAGTTTGATCTAGATATGATTATAGCCTGAAGAATTAAATTTCAGTAAATATCTATTGGTTAATTGATGTGAGCAAAATGCATTGGATTTCAGGGGCTAGGTGAATAAAATAATCTCAAGCCACTTACAGCTTAGCCTGGGGAATGGCCCTGTGTCACTCCAATTCAAGACTTAAGAAAGTGATAATATTTTCAAAAGTAGGAAGAAAAAAGGGTTTGTACAGGATTTGTGGAAGGAATCATGATAGTCAGTGAGCAGAACACATCAGAAGTCAGAGAAATGTTCATGGTTCACATAAAAAGTGGGGAACTTTGAAAAAAAGTTTTAAGTGCTATGTATGGTTTTCAAGGGCACAAAAGGCAAGGTTTTCTAGAAGGGCACCATGTGTGAAGGAAGACAACACGCTACAAATTAGGTGGTCAGGTTTAAAGAATGGGATGTGACCTTGTAAACAATGAACTAAAATTAGAGCATTTTCTCTATACGATTCAAAGTAGAACAATGTCCAAATACATTAGAAATGTATTTTTTGAGGATTTTTAGGAAATAGTGTAGAAAGTTAAAGTTGTGGGACAACTAAAATGTTATTCAGAGGTGCTTTATCATTCATTTAAAAATAATGGTGAAATATTGAATGTATTTGAGAGGGAGGTCAGTACTCACTAGACTGTCATTTCATACTGCCGTGAGATTATATGAAAACACTAGGGTTGTGGTTGTGCAAGCCTGGTTGTCACAGGTGCTACCTTCCACAGACTCTCACCTGTATCCGTTCTACTTCTAGAAAGGTGGCTGTTTGGAAGGCTCTTTCCCACTGGGCAAGGTCACACTCTAACTCCACGGAGAAGTAGAGGTCTTCCCCAGACTCGGACTGCACAGTGAAGCAGTGTTTCCGCCGGTCCAGCAGGTCACTGTCCTGATGAAAACCTGGAGTTACACCAGCTGGCATACATCAGTTCATATTGCTAACATGACCAGACTTTGCATCAATCAGCCTTGAACGCAAGGTGCCACCATCAAAAAGATAACACTCTGCTGTCACTAAATCTTCATTAAAAATGGCTGAAGTTACCAAAACTCCAGGCTTGAAGTTCACACCAAATCCATTATTCCTCTCTATTCACACAGATGCATATCCATAAAATAGAAGTTGGGCTTTCTTCCTTCAACTCTTACTGTAACATAACTACCAAGCCATTTAAAACATAAAACTCAAGTTTATGACTATAGGAAAGGGTGATGTACAATCCCGTTTCTTTCAAACAAAGCTGTCAAGACATTGGAATTAAAAAATGCTTACGTTTCTAAAAATACAGATTTTTAAAAAGCTTTATAAACATGTTAGGTTTTCACTGAGTTGATTTTGGAAAACTTTAAGCAATTATGAAAATATTCTCCATGAGAGATGAAAGAGAAAATGATTCTAATTTGTCTATAGCAATTATATTGAATTTTTCTTTAAAAAAACTACATTTTCCTCACTTATGTAACTATATTTCATTGAGTCAAAAGGATTCTGAAATTGGCAATTTCTTGGTCTTACCAGAGTTTTCAAAAAAAGTGCATTCCAATTTTCAGAGATGTTAAAATGTGGAAAAAACTCCACTAAGAATTTATGAAATAGAGTAACCTAATGTAATTTTTCAGATTATAGCTTTTGAAATACATAGCGGTGTACTGAAAATTGCCAAAAGGTTAATCATTGGTGTCTTTAATCATTTCCTTAGATGGAAATGTGCAAGTAAATGTATCATCATAAAACACAGAAAATGTTAAAAAGTCTCTGCTTTGACAGTGATTTTAAAATAATAACTATTTTCTTTTCATCTAACTTGTATTCTTGTAATTGCTGGAAAAGAGATAATAAAAGGCAGTTAGTTACTTCCAGTGTTGCAGAATTTAGCTCTGACACTTGCTGCCAGTATATGCTCAAAAACTAAAAAGAAAATGTGTTCTTTTTGTATTTATGATGTTCCTATGTTGTCTAAATGAAGAAAAAGTAAAAAAAAAATAATGTTCCTTGAGTACACTCCAGAAATAAACAGATTGTAAAGTACTTTTAAATTTGGATCTTATGTCTAGGGAGTGTGTTGGTTATATTAAATAAAAAACAAAAACAATAAACATGCTAATACAATTATTATGTGTCTTTATAAAAATAAGAATATGATATTAATCAGTATAGATTAGGAAGCCAGAGAATTGTTCTTTATGAAGTAAATTTTAAATTGTGGTTAAGATGGCATAGGAGACTGAGGCGGGAAGATCACAAGTTCAAAGCCAGCCTCGGCAACTTAGAGAGTATCTAAGCAGTTTAGTAAGACCCTGTCTCAAAATAAAAAATAAAAAGGGTTGAGAATGTGGCTCAGTAGTTAAGTACACCTGGGTTCAATCTCTGGTACCAAAAAAAAAAAAAAAAAAAAGAGAGAGAGAGCCTAAAAAATGATAGTGGCTAAAAATGAGTAAGAAATTAATATGAAAAATGGAAAGCAGAGAGAGAGGAAAGAAATGGCAGAGGCCTGTAGCAAGATAAGCATATCAGATAGAGCACTAACCTCTAGGATATATAAAGCACTAAAAAAACTTAATACCAAAAACACAAATAACCCAATCAATAAATGGGCCAAGGACCCGAACAGACACATCTCAGAAGAGGATATACAATCAGTCAACAAACATATGAAAAATAGTTCAACATCTCTAGCAATTAGAGAAATGCTAATCAAAACAACTCTATGATTTCATCTCACTGCAGCTATCAAGAATACAAACAACAATAAGTGTTGCTGAAGATGTGGGGAAAAAGGCACACTCATGCATTGCTGGTGAGACTGCAAATTGGTGCAGCCAATCTGGAAAGCAATATAGAGATTCCTTGGCAAACTTGGAAAGGAAACACCATTTGACCCAGCTATCTCACTTCTTGGTTTATACCCAAAGGCTTTAAAAACAGCATACTATAGGGACACAGCCATATCAAGCAGCAAAATTCACAACAGCTAAATTATGGATCCAATCTAGATGCCCTTCAGTCGATGGATAGGGAAACTTTAGTATCTATACACAATGGAATATTACTCAGCATTAAAAGAGAATAAAATCATGGCATTTCCAGGTAAATGGATGAAGTTGGAGAATATAATGCTAAGTGAAGCAAGCCAATCTCAAAAAAACCAAAGGCTAAATGTTTTCTTTGATATGAGGATGCTGACTAATGGCAATTAGTTGGGTGGTGAGCATTGGAGGAATGGAGGAAGTTTAGATAGGCCAAAGGTGAGGGGGGTAAAGGAGGAGGCACGGGGGTAGGGATGATGGTGGAATGAGTTAGACATCATTACCCTAGTACATGTATGAAGATACAAATGGTGTGAACATACTTTGTGTACAATCAGTGACTTGAAAAATTGTACTCTGTATGTGTAATATGAAATGAATTACATTTTGCCATCATGTATAACAAATTAGGATAAGCAAATAATAAAAAAAGAGTGAGTTAATGATGCATTCCAGAAAGTTTGACTAAGCTCACACAAAAAGTGGGAGAGATATTAAGAATTGAAACTTGGGTGAAGAATGAGGAGATGGGTCCAGTTATAAATTTTGCAGTTGAACATAACTGTAACGACAAGCAATTACATCAAAATTTTAGTATATGCTCTATCTGTACTACAGATAATTTAACATTTACACTAACTTTTTAAATTAATAACATTGGCACAAAATTATAACTAAACATTGCAGAATTTTCAGAAACCTTGCCAATTGTATGGGTTTAATTGGCTTTAATTTCCCTTGTAATATAAAATGTTAATCAATGTCATTACTAGCCAGACAATTTTGCTATCTCTTCATTCTCATAAACTACACATTGCAATAAAGTCTCAAAATGACCTTCATGTATAATTTTTCTATTCTCTTGGCGTATTTCTATTCTCATAATTTATTTCAAACTTGATGTAGCATCTTCTATATATTATTCATATACTGAAGCTCTCACAGACAAAGGGTTTTCTAATCAACTCCGCAAATAAAATTTCAACATCTTAGAATACTTGTTTGTCATTTGTTTCTGTTGTTTGTAAGGCACTTCCCATTCACTGACTCACACTATGAGCAGTATGGGCATCAGAGTATTAGGCCCTCATATAGTGAAGGAGAAAACACATTATGAGCCTGCTATAGAGTTAAAGCAATAGGGAGCAATAAATAATTTTTGAGAGAAAGCAGGAAAGGGGAATGTTTTATCCTAGGAAGAGACTGTAGCATCATTAAGAACTTCAAAACTAATGCAAGAGCAGCTACAAGCCTAACTGATGCTCTGCTGCTGCTGCTGAGAAGTTCACAGGGATGCATGGCTAGAAAAGCCACTGGAGCATTTCAGTTAAGAAGCACAAAACCAGCTGCTTGAGACAGAAAGGTGGGGGGGGGATGTTGGGAGTAGGTGGATGGGAGAAGGCCAAAACTGAAGGAAGGGGCCACAAATTTGGAATTCTTTTTCAGAAGTTCAGTGAATAGCGACTGTAGCCCAAACTTTACAAAGGCTTACTTTCAAAGTGATCAACTAAAACCCTGGATTCCCAACCATTGGAATTTCCTCCTTTGTTATCTGTGCCATTTCCAAGAGTTGTGTTGCCATTCCTTGTCTTCAAGTAGCTGCAGTTATTATCAAGTTAATATAAGCAATCAATACTGTTAAGAAAGCAATTAAATTATAACATTCACAATTAAAGATGCATATTAGTTAGAAACATTCATAGCATAATGAATGTTTATGCATGTTTATCTCTAACAGTATTAATGAAAGTGTATCTATACTTGTGTATGTATGTATATATGCATTTTGTATATATATATATATATATATATATATATATATATATATTCTTCTCTCTCCCCCTCTTTCTCTTGCTCATACAATTATATATGATAATAAGATGATCATAACCCAGGTGCTAGCTTAAAGTGTCTGGATTCAAATCTTATCTCTCCCAATTTTTAGTAGGTAATCCTGGGCAAATTGATTATTATATCTCTCATTTACTTCACTCATCTGTTAAAATGAAAATGATTAACTGGTCTGATAAAGATGATTAAATAAGATATTACATATAATTTTAGCTTAATTTTGGATAAATAGTAATTCTAAATTAATGTCAGGTAATTCTGATATCAGAATAGATATTCAATAAAATTAATATGTCATCCTACTCTCCTTTGACTGGCTGTTGGTATACATATATAGAGAGCAGTGCAATTTTAGAAGGGACAGTATTCTCTTTATGTTCAATGTTGGTCAGACCCATATGAGTCAGAATGTATTTTCTTCCCAGTATAAACAATCACTTGGGAATATTTTCTTTACCTGTTGGAAAGTATAATTTAATAATGGCAGTTATACTAAGTTATACTAAGAACTAAACATATCTTGAGTATTATTGGTAAATTTTTCTCATTTGCCTTTATCTATCAGAGTATTCTCTGTTTTATGAAATTTGTTCTAAATTCCATAAATTTTTTCTACAGAGGATCATTAGCCATGTACTACACTTCACAGATCCATGAAGCAATACTAAAAAGAAGCAATGTATTATAAATATTGGCTCATAATACATATTTTCCCAAGTTATTCTGCAATCAATGGGTGTACTTAAAGTATATTTCTTACTATAAGTAATTAAGTAAGCAATGTGTTTTAAATAATTATTGAGTTAATACATATAACCAACCATAAATTTGCTTTACTTAAAACATATAATATAAAAGTTAGAAAAACCTGACAAAAATCAGTGCATTATCATGACGGTGGAGTTCCTGGGTATGTATTTTCTTCCACCCTTACACTACAATTGTTCATCCAGTATGTGTCAGTAAGTCAGTATCCTGTTTTATATTTTTCCAGGCCCACTTATCATTGCCCTAATAATATCTAATTTTATTTCATTTCCTTCAGATTAATGGCATCTATGAAAGTAAGAATACACACGAAAAAAGGAATGGTATCCCTTCAGGGCAAGGATAAACATATTTGTATTATTATGTTAAATGTAAATTTCTTTGTATAACCTATCACCTTACCGATAGGTTTATTAATGTTAAGCTTGATATTGCTCTTTTATGTGAACTTGTAGTGAGTCAGGAAATCACTGATTCATGAGTGCAAAATTATTTAAGCCAAACCAAAATTGTGCCTTTTTTTAATTGAAAAAGAGAAATAGACCTAGAAGGATTTTCTAGCTATAAATTCAGATTTTTATTCTTTTGCAGCTATATGGTAATCATTAAATCTGAGAAGAACAATCATCCTAACAAAACCGAATCTTTTCAATTTATTTAGAGTTAGATCTTTAGGAATGATCAAGTGTTGATCAAATCTATCTCAGGTAGTTTTATTAACTAATTAGTATTCTTATTTTTAATTTTTTTATGAAAACAGCACTCTTGACATTACTGTATATAGTAAAAATTTTTCTATAAATCAAAATATCCTAAGAAATACATGGTATTTCAGAGTCCTGGCTGGAGGCAATCCCACTTGTTGTTCCAAATGTGGCCACTGGAGTGTCACAAACAGCAGGAATGGTGCTGGTCTTCTGGTTCTGTCTTGAAGAAATATTTCAAACAATGCCACATTTAAGTGTCTCCAAAGAATGGAATTCTAATGCTTACCCTTTAATACTTGATATATGGAGTGTGTTCTTCAATGATCTAGTATTCTGTTTTGAAAACTGTTTCTCTCATATAGCAGTTGATATTATTTTTTTCTCTTTCTTCAGATGTAATTTTAATAGTAACTTTTTTAAATGATGTCCTTTTATATTCTTGAGAAAATTATCAAGTTACCTTTCAGCTTTCTCTTATAAAATAAATGAAGTATATTATTATACCTTTCCTCATAGGTGCTGTCTACGCTATTTAATTATCTTGCTATCGTCACTGCAGCCTGTCCAACTTAGTTTAAGTCTCCCAAGTATTCTAAAACATAAACTAGCAGAATGGACTCATATGGGTCTGACCAACATTGAACATAAAGGGAATACTGTCCCTTCTAAAATTGCACTGCTCTCTATATACCTTAGAACATTGTATTAATGCCTTGCCTGGGGAGATGTAAAAAGTGCTGATCATTGTGGGAAATAATATCTAGCCATAAAACCTCTCATAAAATATGTTCAATTAATACCACACTTTGTCAGATGAAGAGAGGTGTAGGGGCCAAGCTATTCAATTAGTACTCATTAATATAGATGATACAATCTTTGGCCTGACTTCAGAATTCCATTCTAAAATAAGACTCAGGATTAAAGAACACAATTTTTATCCTAGATTCATGAGATCCATCTTTATTCACCCTCATTTTCACTTAAACAATTATAAATAATTGTGAAAACACTTTCAATCAGAGCTTAAGATTCCAGATATTCATTATTATCTCAGAATTTATATTATTCTTGGCCTATCACAATATCTATAGTACTGAATGTTGTTGATATTCAATAAAATATGTATCACATGCCTGCTGTGTACTAGGTGCTATCCTAGAGTACAGACATACCACTGAGCAAAACCATTGACATCTGTGACTTGAAACCATGAAACAAAACAAAATGCTTAACTGTAATATGTCAATGACAAAAGCCAGTTAAGAGCTTTAGAAGAGTGCTGGCCTTGGGAGGCACTACTATTCATACAGCATGAAAAGATGCAACGTGTGGGGAGAGCCATGAAGACAAAGAGCATGAGTCAGGCTGGGATTGTGGCTCCAAGGTAGATTGCTCGCCTACCATGCCTGAGGCACTGGGTTCGATCCTCAGCACCACATAAAAATAAAATAAAGATATGGCATCCACCTATAACTAAAAATAAATATTTTTTTTAAAAAAAGAGATTAAGACATTTGGGGAAAGAGGCCAGAAGTCCAACAAACCCAAGGCTGGATGTAATTAAACATGATAGCGGAATTGGGGTGAATTTTTGTGCAGGTGGCAAGAGACAAGAGCAGACAGAGGAAGGCTGAGAGGCATGCAGTGGTAGACCTCTCATATAGTGCCCCCAAACATTTGGGTCTCACTTTGAGTGAAATTGGAAGCTAGTAAGAGGTAAGAGTTAAGACAGGAGATAGGGTAAGAAAGAATTAGACACAGGCTGGAGAGTGCCCCAGCAGTGATGTGGGATGTATTCTGCTGATCTGCCAGAAAAGGGGCATATTAAAAAGAAATGTCAGGGGTGACTCCAAGGTATGAGACAGGAGCAAGTGGAAAGTTGGAATGGGTGTTAGTTGAGGTGAATGGTGAGGGCACAGGAGCACATAATTGAGTTTGAGAATTTTATTAGACATCTACTCACGACATTCAGGAGGCAATAAATGCATTTGTTTGGAATGCACGGTTGAGTTCTAAATAAACTCAGAATCATCGGCAGATAAGTGGCATTTAATGAAATGAAATTGGAAATGGATTGGGAATACCAAAAGAGAAAATTTCCACAAAGTACTATGAGGATAATTCTCAGGAAGTTTGGTCCTCCCCTGTCATTTTTCTGCAAAAACATACAAATATCAAAGCTTATTTCAAAAATATATTTTCTTTTACAAGCCCAAAATAACATTAATTTTTTTTTGGTTTTAAAAATGTCAGTTTTTTTTGTTAAAAAAGTCAGGTTATATGATAAATATAAGTACAGATTGCAATGACTAACCTAAACTATATAAGTTGCTAATATATGTACATCCAATAATGAAATATGTTTTAATTTGTATAATGTTGTAGGAAAAGTAGAGACTATGTGAAAAACTGAGCATAAAATAATTTAGAACCATAATTTCCACTGAAGTAAAATACTCCTTCATCTCCTTTTGTGTGTAATTCTTTTCCATTCCTGACATTTTAAAAACTATGTGTTAACATGAACATTGTATTATTTTATGTTTTAACATAAATAAAATACAAACATATACCTTTCTAATGGATTTTATGTAAATACAGAATATATGGTATTCTTTTGCCAA
Organism: Spermophilus citellus; assembly: GCF_964194105.1. Taxonomy (NCBI): domain Eukaryota; kingdom Metazoa; phylum Chordata; class Mammalia; order Rodentia; family Sciuridae; genus Spermophilus; species Spermophilus citellus. Next base: position 24,503,897 of record NC_138194.1, on the reverse strand, counting down.
AATATGTTTTTATTTCTGCACTCAAATTGATAAACTCTTAAAGTCTGTAATTGATGCAACATTTATTATATTAGCTCTAAAGTTTTCAACATATATTCACTATGTCAATTTATCTTGTTGAGATGGCTATGACTTTATTTGGGGGAAAAAAAAGCATTTCTCCAAAATCATATATATATCAGGAGACAAATCAAACAAAATAAAGTTAATTAGGCTTTAAATTTTACTTAAATTCTGTTTGCAGGTTATTGCTCTCTAATAAGTAAACCCCCATCCTGAGGGGCATTATGATGGAGTGTGAATAGACAGAAATCTTTCCACCCAGGTCTGTTGCTGTCTTTTACGATCCTGTGTCAGCTGAGCTGACGCAGTGACCTTGCCTGACTCTGGTAGAACCTTTGTTCTCACTTCTGTTCATCAGTCCAGGGCTTTCTTGTCACCAGTGCCCTAGCCAGCTGCACTTAATGACTAGGGTTCAAATTGGGGCTGATAAAAAAGAAAGACAAAAGAGAAAGGGTGGCTTGGAAGGGCTTTGGCAGAGTGGTTGACAGAGTGATGACAACTATGCCCTAGTTTGTAGCACTTGTCCCTTTTATATTCCCGTGTGTGCAAGTTATTGCTTCTCCAGGTGAAAAGAATCTAAAAATAATATTTCTTTTGTCTTATTCATAGTCCAATGAAAAAAATTAAAAAATCCTAAAAGTTGTAGGTATTAGCAAGTTCTATGTGATTTATTCTCTTTGAATTGTTATCTGAAGCTGTTCTTTAAAGTGGAATTCACTTCCATTTACAATACCCTACTGGTATGCAGGTTAAGCAGATGGATCAGAAATTTTAGGAACTGCAAAGGATGGGGTCATTACAATCCTCAAAAGAGTTACAGTTGAGAGTGGTGGAGAAGGAGTAGAACAGAGGGAGTGAAGAGACCAGGGTTATATTCCTATATCTGTCTACTCTTCACTCCATGCAACATAAGACTCAAGCGATACCTCCTGAGTTCCCCTCTGCTCAAATAGAGGCATCTGCACATGATGTCCATGGAGCATATGATTCTGACAAAGACCTACAATTTCTGAAAAAGCCTGATCTCTGGTTAATGAGGTATTCTCAATTTCTCTTTCTATACTATTTGAGGTCGTGATGGAATGTACCACACCCAGATAAAAGTGACCTTCAAGAGTCAGAAAGATAATCAAATGCCTGGCTCACACGAAGTCATTCTCTTAATTTTGAACACTGGTCAAATGACTGTCTTCTGATTCCAAGGATGGAAAAAAACAATTCATTCAAATATTTACTGTCACAAAGGTAAAACACATTCTGGATTTTTAGATTTGCTGGAAAGTTATATCACTCAGAAAATGGTTGTGGTGACTACATTGGGTAAAACTAAAGATATTCTTTTGTTGCACACAATTGATACCACTTCAAGGGAAACCTACATCTCAAGAGTAATTTACAGTTTGAAATTACTAACACGTATTCAATACTTATTAAGTTCCCCATTGAAGCATACTTATTAACAATGCTAGTCCCACACTGCAGCTATTATTATAATTCTTGACTTAAAAATGAGGATCCTGAAGTAAATATAATTAAATAATATAGCAATGAAATATTGTTGGTAATTATTAAGGTCAACTTCAAGCCCAGGCAACTTAATATTATTGCATACTATTAACATGACACTGCTCTTTCTCTCAACTAAATAATCTAGCAATCTGTGTTGATCAGACATGTAAAAATGAAATAATAATGAGTACATAATGAATGGCTGAAATATGAATGCACTTATGGAAATTAAAATTCAAAAAAATTATTTCTATAATAAAATAATAACCATAGTAAATATATTTCTAAAGTTTTGGCTTATACACAGTCCATAGTCTGTTATTCAGAGCAAAAAGAATTTAATAGGTTTCCAGTGATGATGAAGCAATGTTTAATATTATTTCATGTTTTGATAAAAATGTTTCAAAGTTAGCATTATTTACAGAACTGTAGAACCAGTAACTTCATTACACTTAATTTTCTCTCTTTCTCTCTCTCTCTCTCTCTCTCTCTCTCTCTCTCCCACACACACACACACACACAGACACACAGACACACACACTTGACCACAGCAAATTAGAATGCTATAGTTTTGTCAATCATGGTTCTTTTTTTTTTAAAGTTACAAACAAAATTGATTTTGATAAAAGCCAACTACGGATGGAAATAATTTTAAAAGTAAAATTCAAATTTCCCTGGCTTTATTATTTAGGAACATATCAACTGAAAATATTTTATATCTTTCAGATGTTGATCAAAGACCCTTTTCTAATAATCTTTAATAATTTACCAAGCCTACAAGAAGGAAAATAAACAATGAAACCTAATTCAATGGTTAAATTTAGTAAATGAGGGGCTGGGGTTGTGGCTCAGAGGTAGAGTGCTTGCTTAGCATGCATGAGGCACTGGATTGGATCCTCAGAACCACATAAAAATAAAATAAAGGTATTGTGTCCACTTACAAGTAAAAAATACATGTTTTAAAAAATTTAGTAAATATTTTTTTTCCAAAACCAACTTTAAACAGCATAATTAACCTGCTGTATTTAATGTAACCTCATAGTCCTGTAAAACTACATTTTATGAGTATAACCTGGTAAGGACTGAGTAGCATGGTCTACCAAGTCAGGTCCTCGTATTCTCTGTCCGTAGCAGTTACTTTGTGTCCACTAATCACTATCACATCTCAAACTTTCACTTTTTCTTCTTTTGTAAAGAAGTATCTTAAGTAACAGAACTGTTCATTTAATTCTTTACAATACACAAAATCTAAGTATCAAGAAGTATAAAATATTTGATCTACATAGCAGAACTCATATAAGAAATATATATGTCAATATCATTATAAAGAAAATAACAGGAAAAAACGGCAAGCTATTCTAACAAAAGGAGAAGATAGTTGATCAGAGCAAAGGTGCACAATACAGTTGCTCCTCAACTTAAGATTCAAGGGGGAGGAAGACTGCTGGCTTCTCAGAAAAGTGGATGACTCAGTGAATTCAACTGCAATTCAACACTGGAAAGTCAAATAATCATGGAAGCATAGTCAGAAACTTTGAGCAGAAAATGAAAATTAATACATTAGAGACTCATCAATGTGGCTGGTGGCAGTGGTGATAATACTACCAGCCCATGGCAGAGGGGAGAGGAAGCATGTGAAGAGAAAGAAAAAAGTGCACCTAATAAAATTGACTTAGGGAAAACTGTGGAATAGACCCAGAGACAGTGGGGGAAGTTGTTGAGTGGAAAATGGATCACAATCCTTCAGCCAACTGTAGAGAGTTGCAGCAGGAACCACTTTCAAATGGCCATCCTGAGGTAGCAAACAGTGTCATGATACCCAAAGCTCATGAAGGAAGTTGCTAGTCTGACCCTGTAGTCACCTATTGTGTGTTTTAGAATGTGCCTGGACCAGCATGATAGAAACAGGTGCATAGAGGACTTATACCTTGGGTGATACAGGCTAGGGAAGTTTAGAGAGAGTCCCCTTTTTGACTGGTGACTCATATGAGAATCTGGGAAGATGCCAGTAACTGGTCAAACAGGCACATCCTCACTTCAGGTCTAATTCTAGCCAATTCACCTCATTGGCAGTGGAATATGAGAGACCTGCAGAGGTGGAGACTCCCTACCTTAAGAGTAGATTTTTGAAGAAGTTCCTGAGACCCAGACACTCAGCGGAGATTGGCATCTGCCTAGCACCAGGGACTGTGGATCTAATCTCAAGTACCCTCTCACAGAGTTCGAAAGAATAGCCAAGACTAAATCACAGTTGTTGAACTTCCAATTTAGAACTCAGCTACAGCCCCACTTCTGGGAGTACATGATTTGTTTGTACTCCCCAGTCTGACAAATACCATATGGTAAGATGGGAAGCAGAGAGTTACTTCAACCAATTTTGGCTCCGGGACACAACATCTGGGAACTTGCTGAGAAACACAAAGAAGACATCCCCTAGCCATTGGCCCAAATGTTACAGAGCTTAAGGAACTACCACTTGACCCAGCCATTCCACTCCTCAGTCTATACCTAAAGGACGTAAAAACAGCATACTACAGGGACACAGCCACATCAATGTTTATAGCAGCACAATTCACAATAGCTGAACTGTGGAGCCAAACTAGATGCCCTTCAGTAGATGAATGGATTAAAAAATGTGGTATATATACACAATGGAATACTATTCAGCATTAAAAGAGAATAAAATCATAGCACTTGTAGATAAATGGATGGAGTTGGAGAATATAATGCTAAGTGAAGTTAGCCTATTCCAGAAAACCAAATGCTGAATGTTTTCTCTGATATAAAGAGACTGATTCATAATGGCAATGGGGTAGAGCATGGGAGGATTGAATGAACTTTCCATAGAGCAAAGAGGTAGGAGGGGTAGGGTGGGAGTATGCGGGTAAGGAAGATGATGAAATGAGATGGACATCATTACTCTAAGCTCATGTATGAAGACACAAATGGTGTGACTATATTTGCGTATATGAAAATTGTGCTATAAAAAAGGCACTATAGCATTAGCAATGAACATCTGTTTTTCCCAAAACAATTGACTACTGAGAGAAAACAAACCATTTATTTCTTATTAAGAATTTTTTCCTATTCCTCTGTCTTTTTAAAAATTTAAATATTATAGGTCTCTTATTTTTTATGTTTTTAAATTTTTCCATTCAACTTGATTGTGTGTATGCATGTTTGTGTGTGTATGTGTGTGTGATTTTGCTACATGAATAGATTTAAGAATATATATCTGTATATTCTCATATATAGAGATATGTATTCATATTTTTTTTCATTTTAATTGCTTTTTACTTCATCTGTTTATTATTTAGCCTGTTTTTTACTTTAATGGGATAATATTTTGTGTGGGTTTGTTTTGTTGTTTTATTTTATTTGTTTGTATTCTTATTTTTTTTATTCCTTTGTCACTTTCTTTCCCCACTAATAGCCCAATTTTCATGTTTCCTCTTTCTTTATTTTTAAATTTTATTTATATTCCTACTTTATAGCTGTCATTACTTTCTCTCTCCTGCTTAACCTCCTTTGTTCATTTTTTAAAAATATTTCAAACTTTCTCTTGCCTTCCTACGTTATTTTCTCCTCACTTAACTAACTATAATCTACTCTCTGATAGAAATATATGGTTTTGTAATTCCTACCCCATTTATGTAGTGATTATTAATACAGGGGAAAACATAGTTGACACCTGCTAATTAATATTTGAACTACTTCATGATTGTTTATTCTTAGTACTGATAATGAAGCTGATCCTACCATGCTCTTCAGGTGGTAGGTAGTGTAATAGATTTCAAAGCAGACACTGGATATTTATGTTAAGGCTTTAAAATGATTTCTAACAATATTGATATTACTTTCCTTCCTTTTCTCTCAGAAGAGCTGTGAATTAATTGGGAGATGCAAGTTTATAGGGTACAGAGCCTACTTCTGAATAATACTCAAAAATCAGTCAAATAACAGCAAAACTCACTCCACACACAAAAGGGCCTGACCGGGCCTCAGCAATACTTCAACACATAGATTAGAGGAGAAAAAAACCCTAAACCAACAACAAGGCCCCAAGTAGAAACAAGTAGATGAGGATGTCAAGTTCCGCTGCTGGACATCTATTATACAGCAGAATCAGAAAGAAGTCACACACAAAAAAAAGAATTATACACCAAAGGACACACATATAAAAGAAGAAAAGGACTCCATTTTAACAGATGTTCAAGTCCAAGACTTCTGAAAACATACAAAAACAGGCAAACAAATCTTCCCCCAAATTTCATAATCCCCTAACAAAGGAACTGACAGACAGGATCGGAGGAAATCCCAGAGAAAGACTATAAAAACAGATTGTTAAAATGTTCAGTTAACTAAAGGAAGATCTAAAGAACAAAGTAAGAGAGAAAATTCAAGAGATGAAAGACCATTTCAATAAAAAAAAATAGAAATACTGAAAAGAAATCATAACTACAATGATAAACACAATGAATAAAATTAAAAATTCACTTGACAGCATCATCAACAAATTAGATTGCAGAGTAAATAGAATTTTGGTCCTTGAAGACAGGTTTGAACCTTGAGGATGAGGAATATGAACTTGAGTATTCATTATGCAGTAAAGGAGACAAAGTAAAAGACCATGACCAGAGAGTACAGGAACGTTGGGGCATCATCAAGAAATCAAATTTGAGAGTCACTTGGATAGAAGAAAACATAAAAATAATGGCTTCAGGCATGAAGAATCTCTTCAGTGAGATAACAACACAAAAGGATCCTAACATCAGAAATGACATTAGAAATCCACATATAGGTTTCACATATAATTCCAAATGGACAATATCAAAGAGAAACCTCTCCAAGACACATCATTACAAAAATACCTAACACAGAAAATAATGAAAGAATATTAAAAAGTGAAAAGAAAAAAAAAGCCATGTCACATTTGGAAAGAAAGCAATAAGGCTCATTTCTGACATCTGTATCAATGAATACTTGGAATGAGATAGTCCAAGCTATCTCATAAAATTTGTCTGGCAAGATTGCCATATCCAGCAAAGCTATCTTTTAGAATGGATGAAGGGATAAAAACTTCATATGATAAGAATAAACTAGAATTCATCACTAAGCCAGTACTATATAAAAACAAACAAAAAGAAATATTTAAAGATACACTACACACAGAAGATTTCAATAACAAACCCCACAATTTCAGATAGATAAAAGACTCTAGTAGAGCAACTAAATAAATGAAAATCAAGACTAAAGTAAATATAGGAAACAAATTAAGTGTCAGGAAGTTTCAAACATCTATCTGTAACTACATAAAATGTATTTGGACTCAACTTCTAAACTTAAAGACATAAATTGACAGAACAAATTAAAACATGCAGGGACACAGCCACATCAATGTTTATAGTAGCAGCACAATTCACAATAGCTAAACTGTGGAACCAACCTAGATGCCCTTCAATAGATGAATGGATTAAAAAAATGTGGCATATATACACAATGGAATATTACTCAGCAATAAAAGAGAATAAAATCATGGCATTTGCAGGTAAATGGATGGAGTTAGAGAAGATAATGCTAAGTGAAATTAGCCAATCCCCCAAAACCAAATGCTGAGTGTTTTCTCTGATATAAGGAGGCTGATTCATAGCGGAATAGAAAGGGGGAGCATGGGAGGAACAGACAAACTCTAGATAGGGCAGAGGGATGGGAGGAGAAGGGAGGGGCCATGGGATAATTAATGATGTTTGAATTTGATTCTCATTATTATCCAAAGTACATGTATGAAGATATGAATTGGTGTGAGTATACTATGTATACAACCAGAGATATGAAAAATTGTGCTCTATATATGCAATAAGAATTGTAATGCATTCCGTGTTATATATAAATAAAAAATAATTTAAAATAAAAAAATAAATTAAAAACAGCATGCAACACTATAATTTTTGCAAGAGAGTCATCTCATAGGCAGATACCCATAGGCTGAAGTAAAAGGATGTAAAATATTCCATGTAAATAGAGTTTAGAAACAAGTAGGAGTAGCAATTCTCATATGTTACTAAGAAGATTTCAAGAAAAATGAATCAAAATATACAATGAAGGCCACTAAGAAGATATAACAATAGTAAATATTTATGCCCCAGATGTTGGTGCACTGAATTACATAAAAAAAATACTTCTTGACACTAAGTACCAGAGAGACCCCAATGTGAAAATATTGCATGATTTTAATACACCACTTTCACCAATAGGTCATCCAGACACAAAATAACAAAAGATATTTCTGATCTAAATAATACTATAAATCAAATGGACCTAAGGGACATCTGTACAATATTTCACTCCAAAAATCTGAATTCACTTTCTTCTCAGCAATTCATGGAATATTTCCCCAAACAGACCATATTGTAAGTCATAAGACTTAAAATTAAGTCTTATCAAATGCAAAAATAAATGATTATAAAGTGTATAGGATCACAATGGACTAAAACCAGAAGTCAAAAGGAAAAAAATTATAGAAACCAAAGAAACACATGGAGATTGAAAAAATATTATTTTAAATGATGAATGGTTCATAGAAGAAATGAGAAAATAAATCAAGAAATCTTTGGAAACAAATGAAAACAGAGATACAATATATCAAAAAAAAAATAACATGGCATTCTATCTTTCCAATTCAGTTCTTCCTGGGGAGTGGGAAGGAGTCTGTTCTGTTATCCTTCAATAAAGCCTTTTACTTTCTACTCAAACAAACAAACAACAACAACAAAAACCTTATCAATAAAAAACCTGATCAATAAATGGGCAAAACAGAAATTTTTCAAAAGAAGAAATACAAATGGCCAACAAATATAAAAAAAAAATGTTCAAACAATTCTGGCAATCAGGGCCATGCATAGAAAAAACACAAGGAGACCCTATCTCATAAACAAATAGTATTTGGGTCCTGCTGTAGATTGAAGGGGAACAGATTCTTGCAACATGGGAGTTTTGTAATTTTTTTATGAAGAGATTGCCACTGACAGCCACTTAGTTGAGGGAAAGAATAGATCATTAATTACATTTTGGGAAAATCAGATAGGATTTTGGTTTATTTTGCATATGTGTGACTTTTACCCCAAATATTGAAAAGCATTATTAGATATCTTCTGCATATTCACATCTTAAAAATGCTTAAAGACTGAATTCTTGCATTACCACATCCCATTGCTGAGATACACACACTTGGCTTACACATGAACCTTCAGTTGCTTTAGAAACTTCATAAAAATATTATAAAGATATAAATTTTAAAAAAATAAAGGCCAAACTAATCTTTTGGGAATTATTAGAAAGGTTACAGAAACCATATATAATAAAAAATTCATGTTTTTTTCACACCTGACATAAAAATGCAATGTAAAGAAAAAATAATGATGTGTGAAAGAAAATGAAATGTCACTATAGAAGGACATTCTAAAAAGATCATAAGTCTCCTGTTGGAAGGGAAATTAAAGCAGGAGAGGAGTATTCATCTATGATTCCTTTGAGTTTTCCAGAGCACAAATAGGCCAAATAAACCAATTTTGAAAAATGAGATTTAATTAATTAATACACTGGGGCTTGAAAGTTGTCTTTGAAAAATAGAAGTTCTCTATATAACAGATGGTAAATTTATGGAACTCATTGTCACAAGAGAGTATATGTTAAAATATTAATAAATGAAAGAAAATGTTATAAAAATTAAAAAACAAAATCATGTTTTTATCAATGATGGTTACTTTGTTTTACTAAGACAGGAGGCTGGATTTAAAGTTACTGGAACTGGTATTATGGACAGCAGAAATGTCCTGAGATGTTTTCTTTCTGGTCTTCAACTGAAACCTTCTTTCCACCCAGAGCAACAACACTACAATGTCATGTTACAGCCTAAATAACCTCTTGAAAATCACCAGGAAAATAAAATTCCTTTATCAGAGGAAAAAATAAATATTTTTGAGAAACTTGGATTTTATGAAGACATTAAATATTTTATGGCAGTTTAATTTCAAAGTGTAAATTTGAAGACTACAAACCACCATCATTTTAAGTGACAATATAATGAAAAGCAATAAAAAAAACTTAAGAAGTCACATCATTTAAAAAGTGCCATCTGATACAAAAATGTACACAAAATGTAGAAGCATCTTTTTGACTAACATGTTCTCTTTGAAGAGTTACCTTTTTTCCTAAAGGACTAACTTCAGAATCAAGTTGTAATCTTTCTGCTAATAGTCATTTACACAAAGTTTCACTGTAGATAATTCATATAAATTAAAATGTTCTGAAAGCATTTCTGTCTGTGATTAACCTTTAGCACATGTCCAATAACACAATATACTTTGATAGCATATATTATCTTTTACATCTCTTTTTTGTTATAATGGTATTTATGACTATGTGGAATATATCACTACTATCATATATGGATTATAAAAATACTCCCTAATTTTGTAGTGTGTCTTTTCTGTTCAGAATGCCAACAGTGGTAGTAAAATGAATAATATTATGTTTAGCATTCATGAAGTAGAACAATTAATAAAAGATATGAGAAAATATATTTGATATCAAAATGTGTCATGAATAAACCTTATGATATGTATGGTTTTAAAATGTGATTGTTGCATTATATTTTAATTATAGAAACAAAGGTTGTTTTTTTCTTATTTATCTTTTTATTTATTCCACTGTGTGTGTGTGTGCATGTGTGTGTGATGCTGGTGGTGGTACCCAGGATCTTGAATCTGCTAGGCAGGTGCTCTACCACTGAGCTATGCCCCCAGCCATTTGTATTCGTTGTTCATAGCATTTCTTTTTGGCTATTCTTAATTTGAGCAAGGTTTTAATCAACATTGTCCTGGAATATTCATTACTATCTTGGTTGCCTTTTAAAAGGCATTTCTATCATGATTACCATATTGACTCTATTCCGCAAAGGTTTATTTTTTCTTACGTCTGTTTTGCAGTTCTCTTTATTTAGCAACTCCTGGAATGCAATGCTTTTAAACTGCATTTTGACCTACAGAACATTCACATGTGAATTAGAAGACTCATTCCCTGAATGATTTAATAATTATCAATATGACATCTTACCACCTCCACCTCCTTACTTCAGCATGCATTTTCCACAAATGAGAACATTAGGACATCCACCCACATAACTACTATACAACCATAAAACAAGCAATTGGACTTTACATTTTCATCTTATCTTTGTCCTTCATCCATAACCCACTACTTCAGAATAATCTGCTGCATGTGGATTCTCTCTTTAGTTACCTTCAAGAAAGACAGTGCCTTAACCTTCCCCTGCCTATATGAGGTTGACCCCATTAAAGACAAAAGGATGTTTTGCAGAATGTGACTTATCTGGGTTTGTCAGGCATTTCCTTGTGACTACCCTTGATTTGGTCAAATCATATTTAATTTTGTTAGATGACATTAGATTCCCTTTTCTTGGATTAGATTGGTCGTTTCCTCCTGGTTAGATTCGGTTGACACAATTTTAGTAGAATTGTCACAAATCTGCTATTCTTCTGTTGGTAATATTCTACTATCAAGCTACCAGAAAAGCATGATTTGTATTTGTCACATTAATAAATGGTCATATTTGTCTGTATATTCCAGTGGTACTATCCCCCTTGTCCCCTGAAACTTACCTTCTCCTTTTGTAATAGGTAATTTGTGAGGAGGTACTTTGAAACTGTACAAGTACCCTTCACCTTATCATGTTTTCCACTTATTTATTTGTATAGGGTGAATTCATGGTTCCTATTTTATTAACAGGATTAGAAACCATTACGCCTATATTTTTTTAATCCTAGATTTGTTTACTTTGTCACAGAATTACTTATCAGTGTTTATGTGGACAGAGAAAGAGGCCGTGTCCAACCGTTGTAATAACAAGGAATATTGAGACATACTCTAAAATTTACATCTTTGCATCCGATATTTACTAGCTCTGAGTTCTTGAGTTGTTTATTTACTTTTCATTTTTCTCAGTTTTCATATCTGCAAAATGAGAATAATAATAATTAACTAATAGTGATGTTGTAAACATTAAGCTAATTAATATAAAAAGCACTTGGGACACTACAAGCTTACATACTTGTAAGCTTCATTTAGGTTTTATTTGCTGTAGCTTCATTATCAATACATCTGAAGATGCAAGATTTCCCTGATTAGTGGTCCCAGAACAGATGTTCATGTTCAGTGTTCCAGAAATTTAAATTTACCTTTAAATTTGCTTCATCTGAGAGATATGTTTCTGGGAGCAGACATCTACAATTTATGCCATTTCTTTAACACAAGACCTCATGGGAGTAGATGGTGGGATTATAGAAGATGACCCTTCAGTATTGATCACCAACCCCAAGTATTTGATTCTGTCCTTTTCTTCAATACAGTTATTCCCCAACAGTGTTCTTGACACAAAAGGAGACTCCAGAATATGATCTGGTGGTTTAGGAAAATAACCCAGTGAGTACTGATTGTAATGTCCACTTCTCTGCTCAAACACGAGATGAAGTTTGCCTTTGAGCAGATGAATCCTCAGAATACTATTTTGCAATGTACAATGTAGTACCGTAAAATACAGAACACCACAGTTGTGCTCATTCATGGTGGGAGAATTTCTTATATAAAAAATGAAGATTATATTTATATTTTATTTGGTGTCTGAGGAAATTTATCTCCAATCTTCAATTACCCATGTAAAGACTTTCTCAAAGCAATTAATAGGCCTTAATGATTTGTATTTTTGATATCCTTCCTACCAGCATGTGTTGGACAGTGAAGCCATGTTCAGAGGTGAAAATATTGGATTTTGAGATCTGTAACCTCATTAGTGGATAAACCCATTCCAAGGATTAATAATTTGAATAAACTACTAGAAGATAATTAAAGATAAGTGAGCATGGCTGGTGGAGGTAGGTCACTAGGGTTGTACTCTTGGGGACTATATCTTGTACCTGGCTCCATATTCATTCTCTCTCCCTCTCCTCTCTCTCTCTCTCTCTCTCTCTCTCTCTCTCTCTCTCTCTCTCCTTCCCAGATGTTCTGCCTCAGACTTAGAGCAATGGAGTTTGTTAACCATGAACTAAGATATCTGAAACAGTGAGCCCAAACAAAACAAACAGAACAAAACAAAACAAAAATACTGACATTTCTCTTCTAAGTTGTTCTTGTCAGGTATTTTGGTCAGAGCAATGAAAATATAGCTAACATGTAGGCTTATGACAAATCTTATGTCGAAAATCAAAATAAGAAGTACGCTTTGATTTTAACTTGGTTGGAGTGTGGATACATAGGCATACTCAGAAATGGGTGATGACTGTATAAGCTGCTACTGCTTTTGTAGAAGGCAATTTGGATACATAACTCTAATATCTTCAATGTATTAAAATATTTTTCTACCCAGGATTAAAAATTAAAAATTTAGATTGAATAAAATGACATCATTTTCATAAAAATCTTTAAGAGAATATCAATTCTTAGCTAGTTACTATTTTTCCTTGTGTGTTAGTCAACTTTTCATTGCCATGCCCAAAATAACTGATAAGAATAACTTAGAGGAGGAAAAAATTGTTTGGGGCTCATACTTTTATATATCACAGTCCACTGTTGACTGCCTCTTTGCTCTTGGCCCAACATAAGGCAGAACTTCACAGTGAAAGGTATGGTAGAGGAAAGCTGTTCAGCTCATGGCGATAGGGAAGCAGAGAGCATGAGAAGGAAGAAATGAAATAATCCCCCATGACATGATCCCAGTGACCTACTTTCTCCAGCCATGCCTCTTCTGCCTCCAAATACCACCCAGTAACCCATTCAAATTATTAATTCATCAAATAGGTTAATCCACTGGCTATGGTAGGTTTCTGATACTCTAATCATTTTGTTTCTGAACATTCCTGCATTAACACATGAGCTTTTCAAGGGACACCTAGTATCCAAACACTTGTGTATTTATTTACTTAATATGCTGCTACTCTAATAGAATGAAAAAAGTGTAAAAAGTGCCAATGTCTGCCATTTTTTCCAGACTTAAAACAAGTGTTTAAGCTACCTTATATATTATAAAAGTTAACAATTTTCTGTTAAATAAAACATAATAATTGTTGTGATATACCTGAGAGTAAGAACAAATGGGGAAAGAAACTTCATGTCAAATTAAGAGATTAAATGAATTAATACAGATAAATGATGGGTTAGAAAAAAAATCTATGAAAGTTATTGGGGTTTTTTGAAGTTTAACTGACAGAATTCATAGAAAATATTCAAAGTGGCTACTTACATTAAAACATAGATCACAAACTGCATAATTCTATTTTTTTTCCAAAAACATTTAAAGGAGAAATAAAATATTTAGTGCTTGTAGATGTTAGAGTGTCATATATCATTTTAATACTTCTTTTTTTAAGAGAGAGAGAGAGAGAGAGAGAGAGAGAGAGAGAGAAAGAATTTTAATATTTATTTTTTAGTTTTCGGTGGACACATCTTTATTTGTATGTGGTGCTGAGGATCGAACCTGGTCCGCACGCATGCCAGGCGAGCGCGCTACTGCTTGAGCCATATCCCCAGCCCTTAATACTTCTCTTAAAATTGTAGTTATTTAAAACATTATAGTAAAATATATTAAGTTTAAATAGAATATTTTAACATGGTATTACAAAACAACTTAGCTACTTTGAGAATAGGTGGAAAATAATTTAAGCCTAAAAATGAATACAGAAATGAATTCTAGATTGTTCCTGTGAAAAAGTAATTAGTGCATGGATAGGGAGTATACAAAAAAACATTTGTTGAAGTGATTAATTCCTGGAGTCCAACTTTTTCCTTTCTTCTGCCTCTTCCTTCCTCTCCTCCCTGTCCTTTCTCTTTCTTCCTATTAATTCTTTTGCTAAAAATATATATTTAGAACTCAATTCAGTAGCAGATTTGGTTAAGTATTTCACAAAACTAGGTTTGGGTTGGACCTCCTTTTCATGTGCGGTTACATCTTGCCTTCTTTTGTTAATAAGACCTCAAGTATTTCAGGACATTCTTCAACAATTAGTCCCAATATAGAACTTAAACCAGGCAAAGTATTGATTAAGGAATGAATCGTATTTTTCATTAGATCTTGCACTATAGACAACTTCAGGTTTAATCTAAGGTTCTTTGTGAGGAAAATATTTCGAAACATTTCTGAGGTAGTTATATCTTTGCTACTTTGACTTTAGAGAGTTCTGATACACTTGGTTATATGTAAATGTTCCAGGATTTCCTATATTAATGACTGTTTAGGAGGCGGATAAACATCTAGCATAAAACAGAGGCGACTCTTCTTGGTTACAGAAATAAGTATGATGACATGGAATGATTTTATTAAGCATCTGTGGAACTTCTAGTCTACAGCAAAATGGCCAACCAGAAGCTCCTGTTTTTTTTTTCCATCCCCACTCCAACAAAACCCCAAACAAGGAATAAACACCTATATTTCAACCAGAATCCAGACACGAGAACAAAAAATAAGCAGTTGGAATCCTGTATAGCACAGAGGCAAAGGATGGCCATCTATGTGAAGAAGTGAAATTCCTTGCTCTTTCTACCTCAACACTTTCCTTGTGGTCAACTTGAGATCAAGAAGGTCTTTTCCCTGACAAAACAGGTAAGCAAGAGGAGGCAGACAAACTCTTTTATCTCTGAAGACATGAAAGTCTTCACTAAGAGAGTTCTGATAGGCTTTGAATGTAGGTGACGGAGCTCCCCAGAGTTCACAGGCTGAGCTACCTTTAGAGAAGAAGCTGAAATGTCACCTTCTACTTGAACCTATGCTGCTGCTGTGCTGGGCCATCTTGGAATCAGAACCAGTACTGGAGTGGTTTCTGCTTTGGGGGTAGGTACCCCTTGATGAGGCCAACACCGCATGATGCGCACCCAGTAGCAAGCAGACCTGCAGCTCTGCCTCATGCTCTAGGGCCAGACTACCACAGAGCAGACCATCCTTCCTTCCAATGACTGAACTCCCTCTTCTTAAGGTCAAGCAAAAGTGATGCCTTTCTACCTGGGAACCCAGAACTTTAGTCAACCAGAGCACTCACATCTCCTGCACCAGCCTCCAGGTTACCTCAGACCTCAGGCACAGGGGAGCAGGAGTGCTCCAGAGCACATGCAGTGCCTCACACCTCGCGCAGGGACCTTAAGCCTCAGCTACAATGGGGCTGCTGCTGGTTGATCCCACCAACATCGCTATCAAGGCAGGACCCCAACTTCTACTGGTGCTAAGCCTCTGGCACAGAAGTACTCTTTCACCTCCCAGTACACAGAGCTCCATCCTTAGATATCTGAAGGGTTTGTTGACTCATGTGGCTCCACCTTCTAGGGCTAAACAGATACAGGAAAGCTTGTTCCCCTGGGAATCATAGCCTTGGCTGAGTTGAACCACCACACCCTCCAGGTCATAAAGTCATGGCACCAGCCCACTGTGAACTGGGCTGGGCACCCACAGTCCAATCTGCTGATTCTCTCTGGAGAAGGCCATCGTTGCTTCCTAAGCTGCAGTGGTACTATTCCTGGAATTGCTGATACCCCACCTGACCTCACAGAGCATAGTGGACCCTTGTGTCCCACCATCCCAAGTTCCAAAGTCACCACTGCATGCAACCCCATGTCTTATTGGTTCTGGGTCCTGAATTACATCTGTAGCCTGTTCCCTGGAACAGCCTCCAGGGGGTCCCTTTCTCTCCAATCTGTGTCAGGATTATGTCCTGAATCCCAGGGTCAGAATCACAGTTGATGCCAGACTCTGAGTACATATCTGAGTTGCTGGATGTGCCTCATAGCAACAGACTCTCTTAGTAGGAGAACTATATTTGTGTGTGCTGTGGACAAAGAATAGGTACCCCAGCCACAGGTGCTGCGATAGTTTTAAAAGTCTCTGAGCTCAACAACCTATTTTCACAGCTGTTCCAAACACCCAAGTCCTGGATCCCAATCTTGTTTTGAATGCCTGTGAGTCATGTCACACTGAATCCCCCCACAGTATTCCCTACCATGTTGAATACATGGTATTCAATACAAGGTATTGGTATTCAATATAAAAATTGGTATTCACTACCAAAGCCCTCACCCTAGTAACTTATGCAGCCACTATCACTGCCACCAATTCCTGTAGCCTAGAAGACAGAAGTATCATTGGCCATAACCAACAATGATCAACTGAAAAAGCTCACAGAGACCACAGCACTACATCCATGTGGAACTCGGGGCACCACATGTTGCCCCACCACCACCATCAGGCATCAGGTGAAGATATGTAGGTAAAAATCTTTGCAAACAAAGAGCTACATTGTAAAATCTGGAATCAGATACGTGAACATCAATTAAGTGACACAAGAAACGTGAAAAGGTGGGGAAACATGATTCCACTGGAGGAGCACAGTAATTCTCCAGTAACTGACCCCAAAGAAATGGAAATTTTATGAATTATTTGAAAAGGAATATAAAATAATAAATATGAAGCAATTCAGTGAGATATGAGAAAACACAAGATTCAATGAAATCAAGAAAATAATTCATGCTTTGAATTAAAAACTCAACAAAGAGAGATACAAAAAAGAATTAGAAATCATGAAGAATTCAATTAATGAAATAAAGATACAATTTAGAGTTTCAATGTTGGAATAAATCAAGCAGAAGAAAGAATCTGTAAACTCTAAGACAGAGTCATTTGAAATGTCTCAATCAAAAAAAAGTAAAAAGAATTAAAAAGAATGAAGACAATGTACAGGACACATGGAACACCACCAAGTGGAGAGATATTTTATTCTGGTAGTGCTAGAAGAAGGGTCAGAAGAAAGGAAAAAAAAAGTTCTCTTAATAAAATAATTGCAAAAAAATTACAACATCATTGGATACATGAAGCTCAAAGTTTCCCCAACTGAGATCCCCTCTGAGACACATTTTGACCAAGCAGAGTTCAGAAACAAAGAAATGTTGTTTTAAAAAAAAAAGAAAGAAAAGAGAAGAAAGAAAGAAAGAAAGAAAGAAAGAAAGAAAGAAAGAAAGAAAGAAAGAAAGGAAGGAAGGAAGGAAGGAAGGAAGGAAGGAAGGAAGAAAAGTGGTGTCAAGTCATTTATAAGGGGGTCCCCTAGGCCACCAGACAATGGGATAATATATTTAAAGAGCTGAAAGAAAAAAAAATAAAAAAAATACTACTTGCCAAAAATGATAGCTGTAGCAAGCAAGGTAATTCTTCAAAAATGCAGGAGAAATAAAATCTTTCACAAGCAAGCAAAAGCTGAAGGAAATCATCACTGCCTTACAACAAATGCTTATAGAAGTTCTTCAAGTAAAAATGAAAGGATGATAATTACTATTATTAATGTATATGAAAATATAAAACTTACTGATAGAAATAAATAGACTGTCAAATACAGAACAATCCAATACTGTAACTGTGATGTTTAAATCATACATATTCTAGTTTAAAGATTAAAAGGAAGAGTTGAAAATAACCAAGACTTCACTTAGTTATTACCAAATTCACAATATAAAAATAAAAACTTTGTGTGTGGTGTAAGAGTTCAGAGTTTTTATAAACAATAAGCTGTTGTTTTCAGCTTCAAGTGGTAGATTATAACTGACAGAAGTTTTTTATAAGCCTCGTGGTAACCACAAAGCCAAAAATAGCAGATACACAAATGATAAAGGGGAATCAATGCTTAGAGATAAAGGAAATTATCACCATGGCACAGGGGAGAGGAAAAAAGGAGAGGCAAAGAAAGGGTAAACTAGTAAATTATTACCTATCAAAATAATCATAAATACAAATAAATCTTATAATGGAAGAAGATATGATTGGCTGAATGGATTAAAAACCATGATTACATATTTCTATAAAAGATAGACATAACCTGTAAAGGAATACATAAATA
Organism: Spermophilus citellus; assembly: GCF_964194105.1. Classification (NCBI taxonomy): domain Eukaryota; kingdom Metazoa; phylum Chordata; class Mammalia; order Rodentia; family Sciuridae; genus Spermophilus; species Spermophilus citellus. The sequence goes on along the minus strand of NC_138194.1, from coordinate 24,485,388 downwards.
CAAAGTGAAGAAAGTAGAAGGATATATTCCATGCAAATAGTATCTGAAAGAGAGCAGAAGTGGCTCTATTTATATATGATAAAATATACTCCAAGTGTGAAGTTATCACATGAGACAAAGAAGTTCACTATTTAAGTATACATTAATTAAAGTTTTTAATTCATCAAGTTGGCATAACAATTATAAATGCACCAAATATTGGAGCTTGTGAATACATAAAGCAAACATCTATGGACATGAAGAAAGAGAGTAATATAATAATACCAGGGATAATTCATACTACATTGAATAATGGATATATCTAGATAGAAAATTAATAAGAAAATACAGAATTCAAATTGTCCTTTTGATCAAATGGACTTAATATATGCAGAAGTCTTCATCCAATAGCAACAGAGCACACCTTTTCCACCAATGCACATGGAACATTCCCCAAGATAAATCATATGCCAGTCTATAAGACATGCTTTAACAAATTTAAGAGGATTAAAAATCATATCTGCAATCATTTCAGACCAAAATGCTATAAAAGCAGATATACTAACAGGACAATCTTTGGGAAATTATTCAATATTAGGATGCTAAATGACATGCCCAAGAACATTCAATGTGCCAAAGAAGAAATAAAAAGAAAAATAGAAAATCATCTTGAGACATATAACAATGAAAGCATAGCATACTCAAACTTGTGAGATGCAGCAAAAACCATGATAAGGAATAATTTTATAGGAATAAACGCCTTTATTCAAAAGAAGACCCTAAATAAATAGTTTATCATTATGCTTCAAGAAACTAAAATAATTAGAGCAAACTAAATTCAAAATTAGTTGAAAGAAGAAGATAATGACATTTTGAATATAAATAAACCAAATAGAGGACAGAAAACTCATAGGAAGAAACAATCCAATTAATCAATCCAAACTGTCAACTCCTTAATTAATTAGTCTAACTATGAAAAAAGATTCAAATAAGTAAATTAAAAAATGAAAGTGAAGAAATAGACTCCTCAGAAATTAAATACATTGAAGAAAAGATAAATTAGTGGAAACATGTTCAATACTCCTGAATGAGAATTAATATTGTACAATACCCATACTACACAAGGCCACATACATATTCAATGTAATCCTTATCAATTTCTGTTAGCATTCTTCACATTAAAAGGAAATATAATCTTAACTTTCATATGTAATAATAATATTAATTCCAAATGATCTAAATAATTATGATAAAAAATCAGTGTTAGAGACCACACTCCTTGATTTTAAATTATATTACAAAGCCACTGTCATTGAAATAATATGGTATTGGCATGAAAAAATAAATAAAAATTAGTCCAGTGGAACAGAAAAGAGAGACCAGAAGTAAGACCAAAACCACACATTGCCAACTAAGGTTTGACAAGGGCACACAAAAGGTACAATGAGCCAAGGATAATTTACCCAGTAAATGGTGCTAGGAAAATTGGATTCTCACATCTAAATCAATCAATCAATCAATCAATCAAATTGGTTCCTTTCTTATACTATGCACAGAGCTCAACTCACAAATGCATAAAATATCTAAACATAAGACCAGAAAGTATCAAATGTGCAAAAGAGAACATAAGGGGAAGACTTCTGGATATTGGCCATGGTGATTTTTAAAGATATTACATCAAAAATGCAGACCACAAAAGTCAAAATCAATGAAGGGGACCACAAAAAACTAAAGCTTCTCCACAGTAAAGGAAGCAATCAACAAAATTAAATGGCAAGCTATGGATTGGGAAGGAATGTTTCTATAGCAGGTATCTAAGAAGGGGCTAATATGAAGCATGTGTAAAGAAATCATACAGGTCAATATCACAAACAAACAAACAAACAAAAAAGGAAAAATGGGTAAAATAAACCACTGTAGATCCCTACACTAAGTGAAATTGTCAGACACAGAAAGACAAATAACCATGTATTCTGTCTACCTTAGAAGAATGGAATGAAACAGTGGTCACTAGAGACTGAGAAGCCAAAGCCGAGAGGGATGGAAGGAATGTAATCAAGGGGCAGCAAAACACAGTTGGAGAGCAGAAATTAGTTTTGGTTTTCTGTTGCACAGTAGGGCAATGATTGGTCATAATAGCCTAACGTATCTCAAAGAAAGGAAAAGTCTCAACACATAAAAACAATTACAGTTTGAAGACATGGAGAGGCTTAATAACCTAATTTTACTATTACACATTGTGACATGCATTGAATCACCATTATAGACCTCATAATTATGTATGAATAGCAAGTCTGCTCGGCATCACTAATGATCAGAAAAAATGCAAATCAAATCACTACAAAAGTTCACTTCATACCTATTTAGATGGCTATTATCAAATAGCCAAAAGAAAACAAATAGTGAGGTATGGAAGAAAGGGCACTCTTTACACAGCTGGTAGCAATTGAGATTGGTACAGTCATTAAGTAGAATAGTATGGGTATCCCCCCCAAAAAAAGTAAAATTAGAACTCCCTCATATCAATCTCACTTTGTGCATATAACTTAAAGTAATATAACCACTATATGATAAAGATACCTTCACTCCCATGCTTATCAACACCCAAGATGTGAAAAAACTCAAGTATCAACAATCTGTTATGCAGAAATGGATAAAGAAACTGGCACATTTTTAAACTGGAATGTTATTTACCTCTGAAAAATGAGGTTCTGTGTGGTAAAGCATGAATGAGTTTAATGGATATTATGCTAAGTGAAAGTCAGACTCAAAAAAAATTCATGAGCAAACTTATATGTGGAATCTGAAATAAAAAAGTCCCAAAACAATGATTTAAATATGCAGAAATAGATAACAAGATAGTGTTTACCAAGGATAGGAAGTGGGCAAAAATGGGGATATATAAATCAGAGGATGCAAAGTAGCAAATATAGAGAGTGGACAAGTCTAGATCTCTAGTTAATAAAATAATAATGTATATAGAATCATGATAAGTGAGTAGATTTTAGCTGACCTTGGTACAAAACCCTAAATAAATTGCTAAGCCACATTATAGATGTAAAATTTTCACTAGTTTCATGCATCTCCTATGTCATGTTATAGACTTTAAAAATATCCAATAAAATAGTTTTTAAAAAATAAGGAAACCAATATTCTTTATTCTTTAATTTAGTCCTATTTTAACTTATAAAAAATTGCAAAAATCAATGGGAATTTTATAGAATTCATAGACCTGTTATTGCAATAATCTTGCATTTCACATAGAAAAGTAATTGATTTGTGGTAACTGTAAGCTTTTTCAGATACTCAGAGAGTTAGTCAGATACTAACATAAAAAATACAAACAAGCTGTGCCTGATGGTGCACACTACGATCCCAGTTATAAGGGAGGGATGTTACTGTAGGAGAATTGAAAGTTCAAGACCAAGCTGGGTAGGTTGCAAGATTCTGTCTCAAAATAAATTTATGCATGAACTGCTGGTGTAGCTCCAGGACAGAGCTCTTGCCTAGCATGTGCAAAGCCCTGGGTTTGATCCCAGCTAATTCAACTCTCTGCTTTTCCTGGATGAACTGCTACAAAGCATCTCTTGGTCCATCTCCAACTGAGGAAGTACAATATATGATTGTGTGTTATTCTGCATTATTCTCTGTATATTTTTCTGCATTCTATATTTTCTGTACACACACACACACACACACACACACACACACTTTGTTTTCTTTGTCTCAATATTGTCTTTCATTTATATCTCTGGATTGCTCATTTTCAGAAAGTAACTATGAGCACCAGAACCATCATTTTCTGAGGAAGCACCATTAAAAGAACTACTACTTATTGCCCATACCTTGAGAACCTTGCACATAATCTCATAAACTGAGAATGTTTTCTCTGCTCGAGTCCAGTCCCAGGTAGTCACCTTTAAAATACGAGGGAAAAAAAGTCACTTTTTTTTTTTAAAGACAGCTTCTATTCCCTCTTTATTTAATTTGCACAAAATGGTCCATGGTAAGTGAAACTTTAACAGATCTTTTAGTCTCTCTATTTAGGAAGTTGTTTTCAGAAGGTTTCCTTGCATGATTTTGATTTATCACTACTCTCTTCCTTTTCCAAATAACTTTTTATGTCATATGCAACAGTTTCCCTTTACTCAAAGTTTTTCATCTTATAAATAATGTGTATATTCTCTACATTAAGTATTTATATTCCACATAGACAATTTTTTTTCTTCGTTTGCTATCACCAAATTCGATTTTTAAAAGGCATGATTTATGTTAGAGGTTCTTTCAAGATGGCTTAAGATACTATGAAAACATCAGCACTAAGAAGAAATTGATATGCTTATTTATGTTTGAAATAGATTTGTCTAATCATAAGATTATTCAGTTAGAATGGTAGCAAAAATATAAATGTTTGTGTGTGTGTGTGTGTGTGTTTCTGAACTTTGAATTTCATGGAGAAACATTCACAATATTTGCATGTCACATTTGAGAATTCCCAGATACTCTGTATTATTTGATCTGAAAGTAATTGGGCTGGCATTTAGTATTTATATTCAATAAATATTTATTGAATGTCTCTTTGTCTATAAAGCACATGTTTCCAAAAGCAATAGGTATTCCATTCAATAGATATTCACACATATTTAGTACAAATCCCAGAGTATAGAATATAGATTATCAAAAATTCCATAAATTTGATTTAGGAATATCTATAAAAACAAACTTTGACAGTAATAACTAATAGATCACCAGAATGTATTTTGATTTTTTTTTTGTATTTTGATTTTTACCAAGAACAAAACACTCTAACTTAAACTTTTAACATTACAAAAGTTCACTAAGTTGAGAAAGACTAAGCACTGACTTGGATCATTCTGAGGTTTTCTTACTTTTACTTGTTAATAATAAATTGAAAACTTATTGTTAGTAAAACCCTGACTTAGCTTTGATAGAGAATGTGTTCCTCCTACATGACTGTAACAATGTTTACCTTTGTGTTTACCAACTGTTTATTTGTTTATGCCAGGTATATTAAATGGGCTCTTTTTTAAAAGTCTCTTTGGGAATATGAGATTAATAATATGAGTGTTGGTTAATATATAAAGAACATTTAAAATCACTTCACTTTCATTCATTTTAATACATTAATTTTTAAAATGTGTGTTTGATAAACAAAATACAGTGAAATAGCTTGGAAATATATTTTGAAATGTTATTGATGTCTTCATGGGATCTTTTTAATCAGCATTAGGATTTTATTCATTATTTATCACATTTAATATGTAAACAGAAACATCTTTCAAATTTTTCAGAGTTTAGAAAACCAATATTTAATGCAATAATGTATATATTTAGCAGGTTATTTCAGGAACTTTTGGGTTGGTTTGCATTCTTTCCTGTATCTTATTTTCAAAATACACCCATAGTATTTTACTTGGTATCATTCAGATGATGTCACTCTGTTGTGGCAAGATTGGGGGAAACCCATAAGTTTGGATAAAGACACTTACTGGTGGTGCTGGAAACTTGTACAGACACGAGCCCCTCAGGGCTAGAAAAGTCGGGGAGTACACACGGTCTTGGAGTGGGTCCTGCTCCCGTACTTCACACCAGCCCATGTAGACAATCTACAAGGAAATTAAATACAAGTGACTATCCAAAGAGCTCTTTGTACTCACCTTAAATAAGAGAATGTGAACCTTTGATGAGTTTACAATATAATCCCTTATCAAGTGCTTATTTATGCAAGACAACCTGGCATAAATTATATTTTCTACTTTTCTACCAGTTCCTATGATTAAAAAAAAAATATTTCTAAGAGTCTATTGGCTCATCCATTGGTTTTGCAATTAGTGTCATTTTATTATATGCAAATGAGTTCTCAATACAAAATAAGTGAGTCAAGGAGGAAAGTCAGAGATATACTGTGTCACAATACTGCTAGAAGGAGGCCTCACATGAGCCCTGTGGGAGTGATTCATTCTAACCATTGAGTTTAGATGAATACAGAATGTGTTAGCATTGTTCATACCTCAGACGGCACTGACATCAATCTTCACCTCTAACTCTTAAACATAGGTAGGTCAGTTTCCAAAAGAAAGTGGTGTTATATTGATCATTTTTATCTTTCCATTATTGAATTGTCATTGGATCAAACAGATACCTACACATTTATCAAATAAATATTGCATTACTGACAATGTGTTCACAAGACATTTTATTTCTCTTTCTTAGCACAACTCTATGTGGGAAGTTATACTTCCCAACTCATATAATTCACTTTGTTTTCATGGTTGGTAGAGTTCATCCTTCTTACTAGAATTTCATTTTATGTTATGATACCTGTTATAATCAATAGGATATTAATTGAGAAATGTACAGTTGAGCTTAGTATATTGTGCTTCTCTCATTAGAACAAAAAAATACATACAAGATACAAAACAGCAGGTCAGAACAGAGCCCAATATACAGTATAGAAACATGCCCAGTCAACTCCAGCCTGGAGGCTAACACCAAGCTATCAGTTACTGTATCCTGCCTACTTTGGGGATGGTATGTTATGCAGTATTACTAATGATAACTAACTTACAACAAAGCTGAAATAAAATTTTTGTTTATTCATAGATTGCATCTTCTTTCCATTACATTGTATTTACTCTCTAAAATAACTGGATTCTCTAGTTACATAAGTTCGCATTATAATAAAGCTCTGAAATATAAAATCCCTTACTTTACAAAGTAAGGAATTATGATATAAACCAAATAGCTTACAAAAGAAATAAAACTTGTTACAGTTACAATAGGAATTTAGTCCAAAAACCTTGCCTTTTAAATTTTATTATGTGTTCTCTAATAATTCTAATGCATGCTCTAAAATTTATTTTGTAATAAAGCTATTCATATGGTTGATAATAATATAATAAAAACCAGGTATAATAATTATTTATTGTATATTACTTACACAACATTTTGCATTACTTGCATAAGGCATATTTGTGGGATAACATCAGAATTTTAGAAGAGTAAACTTACTAGCTGACCATCCAATAAAGAAAAAATGACTAAATTAATTAATTAAATTAATATCTTAATATGTTAGAATAACAGTCATCATGAAAGATATGATTAATTTCCACCTCTGGTACTTGTGCATTAAGTGATTCAGATAACTCACCAAGTAAAATTGGTTTGGAAAAGTGGGGAAAATTCTAGGCTTAAAATGCTAGATATTTTGCAATGAATTAAAATAAGGAGAAAAATTCACAGTAATAGGAAGATTGAGAAAGATTAATCATGAATCCACACATGAGGTCAACTTTAGCCATCTGGGCACGTTCAATATGGAAATATTACATAAGAGATGAAGCTGCTTTAGCTCATGCTTCTCATGAGCTGAGAGGTAAATTGTTACAGTCTAGGGTTCTCTAGCTTTGTAGGCCCAAGCAAACACACCTAAATGCTGGCATCCTTACAACAATACCAAGGTAGAAGTCATAAACCATTGAAAAGACTAGGGCCAGGTTCAAGGGACTCAGATAACCTGGGGAATGTCAAATTTGCAGAGGTTTGTGATGATCCTAGCTCTATCCTCCCAGCTCCCAACTAAAGAATTTGAATTCTTCTCAGGATGTTGGTAGTATATTACGTTTCAATATATTTTCATAAAAACTTTCCTGGAATATGACCAAGACCCTAAGAATATAAAGAAATAAAACATCACAAAGGTCAGGTATGAACAACAAAATTTATAACAGAACCCAATAATTCCAGATATTAGATTTTCTGTCATAGACATTAAACTTAATTTTGCTTGCTATGTGCAAGAAGATAAGATAATATTTTTTAGTCGTCAATGGATCTTTAAATTTTATTTATTTTTTATATGTGGTGCAGAGTGAGAATCCAACCCAGGGCCTCACACGTGTCAGGCAAGTGCTCTACCACTGAAACACACTCCAGCCCTAGAACACAAACAACTCCAGTCCTAAAACACATCATAAATAGAATGTCTCCAAAGCTGGATTACTGTAGGCAAAACACTTTTCCCTGCTAGTTTTTCTAGTCTTGGCTCCCAAGATGTTGGCACACATAGCCACCTTGGCACAAACACCTTGTGGTATGGAAAAACTCAAATTTATCTTTCGGTCTTCCTCTCCCTCTCTGCCATCAGTATCGACTTAACTCCCTTAAACTCAGACCTGTTGGGACCTGACTCCCAAGAAATGGTTTTGTCAGTGTGTCAGGGAATCTGGACTTTGCAGTGATATCACTGAGATAGTGTCCCTCAGAAAAAACAGCAGTTCATTTTCTAGATTGTGAAATTTCAGATTAATAATTTTTGTCATTTTTACTTCATTTCCTGAAATGGTGGGCTTGTGAAAAGATGTTAAACAACATGCAAAATATAAAATATCAACCCTCATTCTAAACTTTCACTATTCAGAGCATTGAATGAAGACTTCATTGGGTTTTATAATGGCTTTCTGATTTTGATAGTCCATCCAAGAAGATAATTTGAATGTTGTTGTATACTGTTAAAAATTGTCTGCCCATGTTCTGCCTTAAATACCATGATTATGTATGAAAAGTATCTTTAATAAAGCTGGATACAGTTTGGTTTGGAAAAAAAGAAGAAGAAAAATGATAGCAAATTTAGACTTCTACACACAGCAAAATTATCTTTTAAAATAAAATTCAGACATTTATACTATGAGGAGTTAAAGTAATGAAAATCAAGAGTGAAATAATAATTATAGTAGTTTCTTTAAAGAGGGAGATTTTTTTTTCAAAATGCAGGAGAGAAGAAGGAGTTGAATGATTGATAATTTTTGCATTGATTTATTATTGATTGTAACAATATTGCTTATGACAAAAACAAAATATTCAAGAAGTTTTGGTAAAGCTAATCTTATTTCCTTGACCTGTGTTGGAAGATGATTTAAACATTTAACAACATATTTGGGTAGTCAAGGATTAATTTTAAAATCTCTAAAGAAAGTATTTCAATAAAAAGGTAATTGCCAAATTAATTTCTTTGTGAAAAAGTATAGAAGAGTAAGTCAATAGTATTGAAAGTTTTTGGAGTAAGTACCCCTTAATATTCTTAAACTATGGGGAGTTATAAGGATTTTTTTTCAAAACAAAGTGGGTATATTTTTTACTCTTTGCCATATTAAAAAATAAAACTAGTAGTTAAAGCATATGCTTTTCCATAAAAAACAATAAAACCATATATCTAATGCAGATGACATAGTTTATGAGGAAAAATTCTCAGAATAATTAGCAAAATAAGTACATTGTTTACATTAATGTTTGCTTCAATAGAAAACAATTTCTTAGGTATGTGTGAAAGTCAATTTTCTGGTGATAACAAATATCAGTAAGGTTCTAGGAAAAAAAATACACTTCTGAGATAAAATACACATGTCATCTACATTATATGAAAATAATTTTGCCATTGCAGGTAAAATATTGAAGAACTTCCAACAGTCCCTAAAATACATGCTGGGAACCGCTGTAAAATGAAAACTTCAACCAATATTGTCATCTCTAGTGTAACTACTTATTAAACAATAGACAAAGGAAAGCACATCTGTGAAAAGTGTAAGACATCCAAATGAACACAGGGAAAAATACCACAAATATTAGACAATAGTAGTCAATCTAAAAGAAAGCCAGAGGGGGGTAAAAAGAAGCAGAAGTGTTGGAAAAGTGAAAAATGCATACTAAGGTAGTAGAATGCAATCAATGCAAGATATTAATTATACTACAGGTAAACAGGGAGAAAATTTGCTCTGATAAATATATTCATTCTGCACTAAATAAATAAATAATGTAAAGAAAAACACCATGACAAAACTTTTTCCTATCTGTATAAGGAATACCTAAATTATAAGAGTATAGAAAGTTGTTAAAAAGAATAATGGGCAAACATACACCAAAAGAATACAAGCTCCATATAAACTGGTCTGTAACATTAGGATATAGAATTAAGGCAAGAATCATTTCCAGAAATAAAAGGGAATATTTCATAATGCTGAAGTATCAAATCTATGAAAAAATAGCAATATTTAGGTTTCATGTGTCTGAAAACACCCTTTTAAAACATATAAATCAAAATGCAACAGAACAACAAAAGAAATAGACAAGTGCATAATCATAAAAGGGGTTTAGCACAGTTCACTGAGTAACTACTAAAAGTCAAAAATACACTGAAGAATGAAAGTATTTAACAATCTAATTAAGACTGTCTAGTTTCTTATGCCTAAGATACCAGGTTTTCAACAAAAATTTGAGTACAATTTTTTTTTGAGTACACTGGAAACTATGAGTAAAGAATATATATATATATATATATATATATATATATATATATGATCATATTATTATATTGGGATAATAAAGCATGTATCAGGTAAATTTTAGCATTGAAATAATTTGTGTTCTAAGTATTCTAAGTAGAATTAGCAAGCAACAAGAATAACCTCCCCTACCCAAATAGTTGAAAATTTCAGCAACATATGATATATGTGTTATACAAACCCTTATAATGTCACAGGAGAAATCACAAATGATGTTAGAAAATAGTTCTAAACCAAAAAGATCATGAAATGTGACACATCAAACTTCAGGGATTCAACAAAAGAAAATATTCTTAGAATTTTATAGCCTATATGCATGCATTCAATATGTCTAAAAAATCCATAACTTAGGGATGCAAATCAAGAAGTTAGAGTTTAGGAAAAGAGAATGAGGGTTAGAAAGAGAACCCAAAACAAAGTTAATAAAAAAAGAAAGAAAGAAAGAAAGTAGGTACAGACCTTAATGAGTAAATAGAAGGTATTCAACAAAAGCAAAAATAATTATTTAAAGAAAATAATATTAGTGGGAGGTCAAGCCCAGCAGTCCAGATACACTCACACCAGCCTCGGTAGGGCCAGGGTGCACAGCAGGCCAGGCCCATCCCTTTCCTGGGCAGAGCAGACACTCACCAGAGCCTAGCCTCTGGTGCAGGGCTGCCTCCTCTGACCAGCAGACTACCACTGGGAGGTTAATCCTGGTGGCCCAGATTTACCCATTCCAACTTACTCAGGTCCCAGATCCAGGATGCAGTAGCATCCACTGAGGGACACTAGCAGGGTCTGGAAGCCCAACATCAAGATGAGGTACAGACAATCTGTAAGGGTACTGCAAGAATATAGGGAAGAAACTGTGTTGAGAGCCACAGCCAAGTTGGGATGGTACCTGGCATTTTGCCAGAAGGAGTGGTTGGGAGGTGATGCCAGCAAGCCATTGGGATGATGGTGATTAAGTTAAGCTGTGTATAATTATTAAGATAATGACTGATTGCTGTCACTGGATGATGCTAAATTCAAACAAGCTGTGTATTCAGTTGTGTATATAAACCTCTGCTGTCCGGCAATAAGGAGGCTCCTGCTACCTCGGGTGCCTGCTATTTTTGAGTTCTTGCGGAGTTCCTGTTGAGTTCCCATTGGTTCTCTCAGAGTTTCAGTGGAGTTCGAGAGAGTTCCCATGGGGTTTGGGCAATGAAGTAGTTCCTGTTTGAACCTACAAGTGGCTCGTGACCTCCCGGATATTTTGTGCCCAGCCAGACTGCGGCAAAACTGTAATATCTCTAAAAATAAATAAATAAATAAATAAATAAATAAATAAATAAATAAATAAATAAATAAATAAATAAAACTGTAATATCTCAGATCCACACTGCGAGAAAGGAAGACACATAGACAACATGAAAAAAACAAGGGAGAAAAATGCCACAAACAAACAAAGACACTATAGTAACAGAACCTACAAACAGGAAATTTGAGCAAATGTCAGAGAAGGGGTTCAGAAGTTTCACAATTAAAATTATCTGTGAATTAAAGAATGACCTAAATAAGCAAATACAAGGAAAAATTGATCACTCCAACAATGAGATAAGAGAGCAAATACAGGTAGCAAAAAATTACTTCAAGAGAGAGATAAAGACCCTGAAAAAAAAGTTAGAAATCCTTGAAATGAAGGATACACTAAATCAAATAAAAAAACTCAATAGAAAGCATAACCAACAGACTAGATCACTTGGAAGAAAGAACATAACATAATGAAGACAAAGTTTACAATCTAGAAAATAAAGTTGACCACACAGAGAAGAAAGTTGGAAACCATGAATAGAACATTCAAGAATTATGGAAAAGCATCAAAAGACCAAATATAAGAGTTATTGGGATAGAAGAAGGCACAGAGTTTCAAACCAAAGGAATGCACAATCTCTTCAAAGAGATAATATCAGAAAATTTCCTAAGCATGAAGAACAAATTGGAAAATCAAATACAAGAAGTTTACAGGACACCAAATGTACAAAATTACAACAGATCTACACCAAGGCACAGTATAATGAAAATGCCTAGCATACAGAATAAGAACAGAATCTTAAAAGCCACAAGAAAGAGGAATCAGATCACATATAGAGGGAGACCAATTCGTATCTCAGCAGATTTTTCAACCCAGACCCTCAAAGCCAGGAGATCATGGGATAATGTATAGCAAACTCTGAAAGAAAATGGATGCCAACCAAGAATCCTATATCCAGAAAAACTAAGTTTTAGATTTGATGATGAAATAAAAACCTTCCATGATAAACAAAAGTTTTTAAAAAATTACTACTGGAAAGTCTGCACTACAAAACTTCATCAGCAAAGTATTCCAAGAAGAGGAAATGAAAAAAAAAATGATGAAAATCAGTAGAGGGAAGGATTACACTAAAGGAAAATTTAACCAGAAGAGAAACCAAGTCACGTTAAACACCAATAATAAACAAAAATGGCTGGGAATACAAATCATGTCCCAATAATAATTCTGAATGTTAATGGCCTAAACTCACCAATCAAAAGACATAGACTAGCAGGTTGGATTTAAAAAAATGACCCAAAAATATTCTGCCTCCAAGAGACTCATTTCATAGAAAAAGATATTCACAGACTGAAGGTGAAGGGTTGGGAAAAATCATACCACTCACATGGTCTGTGGAAGCAAGCAGGGGTTTCCATCCTCATATCAAATAAACTAGACTTCAAACTAAAGTCAATCAAAAAGAATAAAGGAGGACACTACATACTGCTCAAGGAAATCATACACCAACAAGACTTAACAATTATAAATATATATGCCCCAAACAATGGAGCATCTATGTTCATCAAACAAACTCTTCTCAAGTGCAAGAGTCAAATAGACCAAAACACAATAATTTTGGATGACTTTAACATACCTCTTTCATCACTAGATAGCTGAACAAAGAAACTATAGAACTCAATAACACAAGCAATACCTTTTTTAAAAAAAAAAATTTATTGTTGGTTGTTCAAAACATTACATAGTTCTTGATATATCATATTTCACACTTTGATTCAAGTGGGTTATGAACTCTCATTTTTACACCGTATACAGATTGCAGAATCACATCGGTTACACATCCACTGATTTACATATTGCCATACTAGTGTGTGTTCTATTCTGCTGCCTTTCCTATCCTCTACTATCCCCCCTCCCCACCCCTCCCCTCCCCTCTTCTCTCTCTACCCCATCTACTATAATTCATTTCTCCCCCTTGTTTTTTTTTCCCTTTCCCCTCACTTCCTCTTGTGTGAAATTTTGTATAACTCTGAGGGTCTCCTTCCATTTCCATGCAAATTCCCATCTCTCTCCATTTGTTGATTCTTGTTATTAACTCTTGTGCTATGGGTGTCCTATTAAGGAATTTGGAGCCCGACCCCACAATATGCAGATCGGAGCCAAGTTTTTCTTCTTTCAGACGCAGAGTCTCTGATTTGATATCAAGCTCCTTGATCCATTTTGAGTTAACTTTTATGCATGGTGAGAGGAGGGGATTCAGTTTCATTTTGTTGCATATGGATTTCCAGTTTTCCCAGCACCATTTGTTGAAGATGCTATCCTTCCTCCATTGCATGCTTTTAGCCCCTTTATCAAATATAAGATAGTTGTAACTTTGTGGATTAGTCTCTGTGTCCTCTATTCTGTACCATTGGTCCACCCGCCTGTTTTGGTACCAGTACCATGCTGTTTTTGTTACTATTGCTCTGTAGTATTGTTTGAAGTCTGGTATCGCTATACCGCCTGATTCATACTTCCTGCTTAGAGTTGTTTTGCTATTCTGGGTCTTTTATTTTTCCATATGAATTTCATGATTGCTTTATCTATTTCTACAAAAAATGCCATTGGGATTTTGATTGGCATTGCATTAAACCTATAGAGAACTTTTGGTAATATCGCCATTTTGATGATGTTAGTTCTGCCTATCCATTAACAGGGTATATTTTTCCATCTTCTAAGATCTTCTTCTATTTCTCTCTTTAGGGTTTTGTAGTTTTCATTGTATAAGTCTTTAACCTCTTTTGTTAGGATGATTCCCAAGTATTTTATTTTTTTTGAGGATATTGTGAATGGAGTAGTTGTCCTCATTTCTATTTCAGAGGATTTATCGCTGATATACAGGAATGCCTTTGATTTATGCGTGTTGATTTTATATCCTGCCACTTTGCTGAATTCATTTATTAGCTCTAATAGTTTCTTTGTAGACCCTTTTGGGTCTGCTAGGTATAGAATCATGTCATCTGCAAATAGTGATAATTTAAGTTTTTCTTTTCCTATTTTTAAGCCTTTAATTTCTTTCATCTGTCTAATTGCTCTGGTCAGTGTTTCAAGAACTATGTTGAACAGAAGTGGTGAGAGAGGGCATCCCTGTCTTGTTCCAGATATTAGAGGGAATGCCTTCAATTTTTCTCTGTTCATAATAATGCTAGCCTGAGGCTTAGCCTAGATAGCTTTTACAAAATTGAGGTATATTCCTGTTATCCCTAGTTTTTCTAGAGTTTTGAACATAAAGGAATGCTGTACTTTGTCAAATGCTTTTTCTGCATCTATCAAGATGGTTCTTATCTTTAAGTCTATTGATGTGGTGAATAACATTTATTGATTTCTGTATATTGAACCAGCCTTGCATCCCAGGGATGAATCCTACTTGATCATGGTGCACAATTTTTTTGATATGTTTTTGTATCCGATTTACCAGATTTTTATTGAGGATTTCTGCATCTAGATTCATTAGAGATATTGGTCTGAAGTTTTCTTTCTTTGAATTATCTTTGTCTGGTTTAGGAATCAGGGTGATGTTGGCCTCGTAGAATGAATTTGGAAGTTCTCCCTCTTTTTCTATTTCCTGGAATAGCTTGAAAAGTATTGGTATTAGTTCTTCTTTAAAGGTTTTGTAAAACTCTGCTGTATACCCATCCGGTCCTGGGCTTTTCTTAGTTGATAGTCTTTTGATGGCTTCTTCTATTTCCTCAATTGATATTGGTCTGTTTAGGTTGCTAAATCCTCCTGACTCAATCTGGGTAGATCATATGACTTAAGAAATTTATCGATGCCTTCACTATCTTCTATTTTATTGGAGTATAAGGATTCAAAATAATTTCTAATTATCTTCTGTATTTCTGAAGTGTCTGTTTTGATATTGCCTTTTTCATCCTGTATGCTAGTAATTTGAGTTCTCTCTCTTCTTCTCTTCATTAGCATGTCTAACGGTCTGTCGATCTTATTTATTTTTTCAAAGAACCAACTTTTAGTTTTGTCAATTTTTTCAATTGTTTCTTTTGTTTCAGTTTCATTAATTTCAGCTCTGATTTTAATTATTTCTTACCTTCTACTTCTTTTGCTGTTGTTTTGCTCTTCTTTTTCTAGGATTTTGAGATGAAGTGTGAGATCATTTATTTGTTGGTTTTTCCTTTTTTTAAGGAATGAACTCCAGGCAATGAATTTTCCTCTTAGAACTGCTTTCATTGTGTCCCATAGATTCCAATATGTTGTGTCTGTGTTTTCATTTATCTCTAAGAATTTTTTAATTTCCTCCTTGATGTCTTCTATAACCCATTGATCATTCAGTAACCTATTGTTTATTCTCCAAGTGATGCATGATTTTTCCTTACTTCTTTTATTGTTGATTTCCAGTTTCATTCCATTATGATCAGATACGATGCATGGTATTATCTCTCCTTTATAATGTCTAAGAGTTGCCCTGTGACATAATATATGATCTATTTTTGAGAAGAATCCATGTGCTGCTGAGAAAAAAGTGTAACTGCTTGATGTTGGGTGGTATATTCTATATATGTCAATTAAGTCTAGGTTATTAATTGTGTTATTGAGTTCTATAGTTTCTTTATTCAACTTTTGTTTGGAAGATCTGTCCAGTGGTGAGAGAGGTGTGTTGAAGTCTCCCATAATTATTGTATGGTGGTCTATTAGACTCTTGAACTTGAGAAGAGTTTGTTTGATGAATATAGCTGCACCATTGTTTGGAGCATATATATTTATGATTGTTATGCCTTGTTGGTGTATGGTTCCCTTGAGCAGTATGTAGTGTCCCTCTTTATCGCTTTTGATTAACTTTGGCTTGAAATTTATTTTATTTGATATGAGTATGGACACTGCTGCTTGTTTCTGAAGTCCATATGAGTGATATGATTTTTCCCAACCTTTCACCTTCAGTCTATGTATGTCTTTTCCTATCAAATGCATCTCCTGTAGGCAGCATATTGCTGGGTCTTTTTTTTTTTTTTTTGATCCATTCTACTAGCCTGTGTCTCTTGATTGGTGAGTTTAAGCCATTAACATTTAGGGTTATTATTGAGATATGGATTGTTCTTCCAGCCATATTTGTTTATTTATGTTACTTAACATGGTTTGTTTTTCCTCTTTGATTATTTTTTCCCCTTTACTGTACTACCTCCCACTGTTGGTTTTCATTATTATTTTCCATTTCCTCTTCCTGTAGTGTTTTGCCGAGGATGTTTTGAATTGATGGTTTTCTAGCTGCAAATTCTTTTAACTTTTGTTTATCCTGGAAGGTTTTAATTTCATCTTCCATCCTGAAGCTTAATTTTGCTAGATACACAATTCTTGGTTAGAACCCATTTTCTTTCAGCGTTTGAAATATGTTGTTCCAGGATCTTCTAGCTTTCAGAGTCTGTTGAAAGATCAGATGTTATCCTGATTGGTTTACCCCTAAATGTCATCTGCTTCCTTTCTCTTGAAGCTTTTAAAATTCTCTCCTTATTCTGTATGCTGGGCATCTTCATTATAATGTGTCTAGGTGTGGATCTCTTATGATTTTGCACATTCGGCGTCCTGTAGGCTTCTAGGATTTGGGATTCTGTCCATTCTTCAAGTCTGGGAAGTTTTCTTGTATTATTTCATTGAACAGATTGCTCATTCCTTTGGTTTGGACCTGCATACCTTCCTGTATCCCAATGACTCTTAAGTTTGGTCTCTTTATGCTATCCCATATTTCTTGGATGTTCTGCTCATGGTTTCTTAAGAGTCTCGCTGAGCTGTCTATGTTCTTTTCAAGTTGAAATACTTTGTCTTCATTGTCTGATGTTCTATCTTCTAAGTGTTCTACTCTGCTGGTAGTATTCTCATTTGAGTTTTTAAGTTGGTTTATTGCTTCCTGCATTTCTAGGATTTCTGTTTATTTTTTATAACCTCTATGTCCCTGTATAGTTGATCTTTTGCTTCTTGGATTTGTTTATGTAATTCATTGTCGAAGTGATCTTCCATTGTCTGATTTTGCTGTCTAATGTCTTCCTTGAGACTCCAGATCATCTAAAGCATGTATATCCTGAATTCTTTATCTGACATTCCATCTGCTGCAGATATTACCTCTTCTAACATTGAGTTGACCTGCATTGCTTGTGGTCCTTTCTTTCCTTGTCTTTTCATACTGCTCGCATTACTTTCTGCTTGGTGAAACTCTTGTGGTTTTGAATTTTCCCCCTATATATTTATATTGCTCTTGTATAGTTGCAAAGTCTCCCTTGCAGGGGTGGGTAGCGGCTGTGCTCCTCCTCCAATTGGGGTGATCTGTCCATCCTGGCAGCGGGCCGCTGGGCCCCTTCTCCAGGTTACATGGTCTGCCTACCTTGGGGGCAATGGCTGGGCCCCTCCTCAAATAGGGGTGATCTGTCTACCACGCTGGCGGGCCGCTGGGCCTGTTCTCCAGGTTGCAGGTCTGCCTACCTTGGAGAAAACTTCTTATTCTATGTAATGTTATTTGTATTTAAAAAAAGAACAAAAATAATTTACTTGCTGAATTGTTGAATTTTCCTTTAAGGTCAATAACCATATAGGCACACCTATTATCATCACTAGTGATCAATCTCAGGTTTTAGCCCATGTGGTGCACAAAGAAAAGAAAGTCATTAGGTTTAGAAGAAACATGAAGTCATTATTTTTTGTTGATAATGAATCTAGATACAGAAAATAAATCAAATATATAATTATAAGTAATATTTAATGTTTAATGTGTAAATTTTTATTCAAGAGAAATTATGTTACTTAAAACACTAAACCAACAGTAAAATAATAAAAATTCAAAGTGAGATAATAAACAACAGTATGACCTATGACAAAGAAACACAATCTAGTAGAAATATGGGCAATAGTATTAATGATGCTTGTCCTAAAAGGTGTTTTGACTATTGGACTTCTGCTAAGCATTCAGCCAAAGTGCTCATAAACAAGATCCAACTGGAAAACCTCATGCATATTCTTTGTATATCTTTCAACATGGCTACAATTAAAAAGACAAAAACTACCAAGTTTGTGGGAATTGTAGCAATATAAAAGTTCTTCCACAGCAGTTGGTAGCTGGAGGCTTCATCTGTAATATAAACTGAACCCAATTGTGTACCCAAATGTAGGAGAGCACACATACAAGAATGTTTTCAGCATCTTACTGAGTAGTCCCAACTATGCCAGAGTATTTAAAAATAGGAATAAATTGTGTACCCACCGATATATATTCTACAGGTTCGTATATATTAATGGACTATGATATAAAAGTATACAAGTGAAATTATGTAACAACATGTATAAATTCCACAGAACATTACATTAATGGAAAGAAGAAGACCTATAATAACACATATTTATGAGTTAATTAAAGTGAGCTACAGTTATTTTAAATGCATTCTTGGTTGGGAAAAGAAAAAAAAATGTATAGGAAGGCAAGGCCATTATTTCTTAAATTATTAGTATAATGGTTACTTTAGAAGAGAGCTAGACAGTTGTACCTGGGGAAAAATCAGTGGGAGACGACACCTCAACTAGCAGTCTGCTTTGCCTGACCTGGTTGGTAGTGACCAGGGGTTTGACTTTCAAATAATTAAACTCTACATCTGTGTTTTACGTACTTTCTGTATATGTGCCGTACTCTGGACATAGTTCTTCTCCCAGAAATTAATGTGCTGGAAGCTTGGTCCCAAAGGTAGCCATATTGAGAGGTGGGGCCTAGTGGGAGATAATTAGGTCATGGAGACTCCACCCTCAGAAGGAATCAAGACTCATATTGGGAGAGTGCGTGAGATTTTATGAAAATGGATTTAAACCTCCAGATTGGATTATTAAAAAGAAAGTTTAACTTTCTCAGTGATTCTTGTCCTTCCTCTATTATGATTTGATATCATCTCCCACAAGAAGACAGAATAGGAGGCCTTAAACAGATACAGCCTCCTGATTTTGAACTTTCCTCCTTTCAGAACCGTAAGCTAAATAGACCTCTTTCCTTTGTACATTTCCCAGCCTGGAACATTTGTTACAGCAACAAAAATTGAACTAAGGCAACATGTATAATATTTTATAAAATCTCATGTTTAAAATAGCATATGGCATGTATCAATAATAAATGTTTTATAATAGCATTTCCTTAAAATAGCACTCAGTTCTGTGAGTTTCGTGGGAAGAGAAAATTCTGACAAATATAGTTAGGTTGCCCTTACATTCTGGGGTCATTTCAATGGAATGAAATTAGTTATTATGAATTATATCATATTAATCATCATTTCTAAATTAAGTCAGTTATAGTTTTTATTCAATTTGATGAAATTTACAGCTTCTCTCATTATGACTCCTCAGTAATGACAAAAAAATTAAAAAGGCTTGCATGATACATAATCTAGACTAGAAAAGATTTAAGACTCTTAAGAATGACATTTGAATTATTGTCTTCCAACCCCTATAATTTGCTTCAAGAAGAACTATTAAGGCTCTTGTGTAGTTATTATTTAAGAAACATTATCATCAGATATAATTTTGTTATTTTGAGCTGAGTGTAGTTTTTGGGAATGAGCTAAAGATATAACTAGTAAAAATGGGATTATCAGATCTGTAAGGGTCATTTTCTCACACCCTCTGAGCCAAAGACTCATCTTTTCATTTACCATTTATTTCTGTTTTCATTTTTATGCCAAACAAGAAAAAGGAGGTCTTCTCAATTGTGCAGAGATGCCAAAGGTACTTTTCATTTTTCATATTTTCTAAGACTCAGGTAATATATTTATATTGTTAAAGAGACATAAGACCCTTTAATAAATTCTCTCTAAGTGTGTTATAGCATATAATATTTCTAAAGAAAAAGCATATCACGATATCTCAAAAAATGTATAAAATGGCAAATACAGGCATACTAGAAAAGGGATATATTACAAACAACTTGAATTAAAAGGAAATCATTTCCTACGATTTTTAGATAAATACTTTGAAAGCTTGCCTACTTTAATGTGTTATTGTCTTAAAACATACCTGACAGGTGAAACCTGTAATACGACAGCAACAATTATTTTCAATTTATTTCATTTTTTTTCCTTTTTTTATTTTAATTTACTTTTATAGTGCTAAGAATCTAAACCAGGTCCTCACACATGCTAGGCAAGCTTTCTAAGTTTTGCGCTACATCTGTAGCCACATTTTTAAAATTTTAAAATAGACTTTAGTTTTCAGAGACCTTTTGGAATCACAGTAAAACTGAATGAATAGTACAGTCCACACATACCTCTTGCCTCCACAAACATGCAGCTGGACCACATCCCTATTCCTTCCAAGAGTGCCATCTGTCTGTTTTCTTTGGGAGGTGTCTATTCAGAGACTTAGTCTGTTTTTAATCAGGATATTCCTCTTGTTATTACTTCATACCAGTTCTTTGTATTTGGGGGTAACGGGTCTTTATCAGATATATTTTTTTAAAATGTTTTCTCCCAGTCTGTAGCCTGTATTCTCATTCTCCTGACAATGTCTCTCAGAAAATGAAGTTTTCCCTCTCACAGAAGTCCAGTTTATCAATTATTTCCTTCATAGATCATGCTTTTTTGTTTAATAATTATCACCATACCCAGATTCATTCCTACCTACATTTTCTCCTTTGTTTCCCTCTAGGAGTTGTATAGTTTCACATTTTACATTTAAGTCAGTTATACACTTTGAGTTGCTTTTTGTAAAGGATACAAGGTGTGAGTATAGATTTGTTTTTTTCCTGGGAATGTTTCAGTTTTTGTGGCACCATTCATTAAATAGACTATTTTATATTGTGTTGCCTTTTTCTTTTCATTTTTCAAGATGAGCTAACCATATTTGTGTGGGTCTATTTCTGACCTCTCCATTCTTTTCCATTGATCTATTTATCTGTTGCATCACTGATAATACATTTTCTTGATTACTGTAGTTAATAGTAACCCCTGAAGCTGGGTTGTGTGAGCAATCCAACTTTGTTCTTCAATATTTTTTTGGTTATTCTGAGTCTTTTCACCATTTCATATAAACTTAGAATAAGTCGTCAATATCTGCAACATAACTTGCTAGGATTTGATTAAGATTGGAAACACTTTTTATGATCATATGTGTATATGTAGTGTCAGTTTTTGGAGGACAAAAGGAAGAAAGGGAGGATGTGAGATGATTTATAAAATAAAATCAGTATTGCAGGTAACATCCTATTCAGAATCAATAACAAAATTGGAGCAACTGTAAAGCAAATGTTGATTCTAGCAACAAAATTTTTATAACTCAGTAAGACCTTTGGTTTTATGAAGACATGTTCAAAAATTTGTAATTTTTCTTTTAAACCAAGGTGAAGACAGACAGTATGCTTATTTGACCTTCTGAGAGTGTGGCTTCTGGTTCAGCAGCATAACCAGTAACTTCTAGAAATGCAAATTCATAGTCCCTGTCTCAAACCTACTGAATCATGAAGGTCCTTTGTTGGGGGGGAGGGTGGGACTAACTCACAATGCCATACACAGTCTTTGTATGATGTTGACACTGTGTCTAGCTTGGACTGATATTTATCCCCATGTAATTATGTTACATTCTCAGCAGTTGATAAATCTGGGTAAAAACAAAAACAGTGTTTGTTGCTTAAGACAGAAGAAACCATAATGAGACTCTTCTGGGACTTAAAAGAGAAAAAGAATCGTTGTGCTCTTCGTATTTTCCAGATAGAACAATGGTGGACCAGCTTGCTGTTGATGAATTCTACCCCAGGGACCAAGAAGAAAACAGGAAAGAAAATTTAAACGGATGATAAAAATCTCTCAGAGATCATGACAATGTTACCAAGGCAACAAACACTTAAGCACCATGCTTCCGCTGCAAAGGAAAGCTCAGAGATGAGTCAACTTCACTGCCAAGTTCTCCTTCTGTAGTCCTTCATTTTATGATAGCAGCTTCAAAGGGTTAAGTAGCACATGTCCGATTTCAGCGTCCCCAAGAAAAAAAATCAAAAGAATAAAATGTCTCAATAAAAATGAGTCAAGTCATGCCTCATAAAGACTGGAGTCTAGTTCCAAAGCACTCCATCCTGATTGGGATAAGATCAATTGTATTTATGATTTATTTTTTTTCCAGGAATAAAAGTGAATTTTGGAGGAAAATAGCATCATTGAGACACACAAATTATTTCCATATATTTATATACCATGTCTATTCACGAATCAATATGTATGAGCCATATAAGCAGACAAAAATAGAATTCAGAAAACCAATAGGTGAAAGAGAAGAGGGAAAAGGAACACATGCACCTAAGGGATTCAGACTTTGGATGTATCAGGTACAGACTTAAAAACAATTATGATTTTAAAATCAATTTTTCATTGTTGGCACAAAATTTATACATTCTTAATATGTATACATGCTTATAACCTGCTTAATATGTTCAAACATTAGGTGACTAAGTTAGAATCTTACACTTGATAACTAGAAACTACAAAATAATAAAAATAAATATCTACAAATGTAATTAGAATAACAAATTATGGGCACAAAATTTATGGATATTTCAGAAATCTCTGCATATATAGGTGAAGAGTGTGGAAAAGCTGTGAATTTAAGTCTTACTATTTACAAAATCCAAGAAACATAGAGGTCCGTGTCGATGTCAAAACCCAAGTTTTTGCTCCTTTTTCACAGGAGGTTAAACCTTAAAACTAAAAGCAGCTGCAAGTAACAGATGTTTTTTTTCCAGGCCACAGTCATTTCAAATGCCTACAGAAGGCAAGAGGATAATAACGTCAGAATCATTTGCCAAGGAGTCCTGATTTGGTGGCACCCTCAGTCCACTCCCTGCAGGGCTCCAGACTTCATCTCAATCCCTGTGTCAAGGAAGGGCAAGTCTGGGTCTCCAGTTACTGTCCTCCTTGTTTCACCTGGTTTCTTATTTTTCCAGGCAGTAACCTCAATCACACAAATTCAGTTGTCTACTTCTAATATTGTTTCCAGGAGAGCACTGACAAAACTGTGCCTATACTGATATTACTGCATGTACATGACAACCACTGTTCATTTTGCTAGTACCTTTGCTCTGCATCTCTGCAGCTACCCCTGGGCTGGGAGCCCTCTGAGGCACTCTGGAGTTGAGCTAAGGATTGACTAACCCCAATTTCTTTCCTTCCTTCCTTCCTTCCTTCCTTCCTTCCTTCCTTCCTTCCTTCCTTCCTTCCTTCCTTCTTTTCTTTTCTTTTCTTTTCTTTTCTTTCTCATGCTCTATTCTTCTTTCCTTGTTCTCACTCCTAGTCATTGAATGCATTCAATTCAGATATTCTACCAGGACATGTCTTATCACATCCTTTGATGATATTGGGCATCCCAGTTCACCCTCTGGGGACCACGGGTTAGGCTACTCTTATTTCTCCAGGGTAGAAATCAAACCCTTTCCCTCATTCCCTTCCAAGAAATGCCCTCTGTCCCCAACTCCATTATTATATTCTGTCAACCACTTTTTCATGCCAGGCCATTTTATTTCTGTTCTTTCCTAAGACTTTTGCTTGAATTCATATTTCTTTAAGGTACATCTTAATAAAATGAATTTCAAAGAGAGGTTCAAAAGGAAAAGAAGTTAGAAAATAAGCTGAATATGCTCTGAGTGCTCTGGTACACTCAGAAGTAATCTTCACTTTGGGTAGAAGGGCACATGGTTGATTGGGAGTTTACAAATGAACCTATGGTCATTTTTATATCAGCTGTGGAAAACCATCTCCATTCCCTCCTGCCAGCTGCCTCCCTGAATATTACTGCTGAGCCAGCAATGACTGCAGCAGCACAAAGCCCCTCAAATGGGAGACCACTGCAATTACTCTGATTTGTCACCATAGAGGGTTGGCTATAAAGGCTTCTTTCAAGACACTGAAATTAAGCAGTTTGGGGTGATGCCAGGGCTTTTGGAGAGTAGCAATCAGGAAAGAAGAAAAAAGATTACACCAGTGTCAGCACAAGAAAGCAGGTAGACTTGGCAGCAGGAGCCCTATGTGCTAATAAGAAATA
Source organism: Spermophilus citellus (assembly GCF_964194105.1). Lineage (NCBI taxonomy): Eukaryota > Metazoa > Chordata > Mammalia > Rodentia > Sciuridae > Spermophilus > Spermophilus citellus. Next base: position 24,460,743 of record NC_138194.1, on the reverse strand, counting down.
GGATGGCCATTTTCTGGCCAACTGTGATCGTGTTATCTGAAATATATTATTTATTTCAGGTTGACTTTGAGATTAAAATATTCCTAGCCAGCTTGATTCAGAATTGAAAACTTAAGGTTGTTTGCTTGGATTTTTGTTGAGGGAAGTAATAAATATAATGATATCCATGGCTTTTGCATGTAAACATAACATTTTCAGATGATTATAAACTGAACAGCAACAACAACCAATGAAGTTGTTCATGTAAGCCTCTGTCATAATCACTGAGGATAAAGAGTGAACTAAATAGGAAATGTAAATAAGATTCCATGTTAAGAGACTGAGAATGAAACAAACAATAAGAAGTCCTAAAGGAAAAAGGAAAAAAAAAGTAAGCAAATCAAGGAAGAAAAGATGGAAAGTACTAGGAAGTGAGTGGGTAAAATTTTAAGACAAGGTTTAAAAAACCTGAATTACCCAGATGGGTATCTGCAAGAAGAACGTCATCACAGCGGAGACAACAAAGGCAAAGACAGAATGCAGGAACTTTTGGGGGGGAGGATGAGGCCACATGGTTTGAGAAAACTGATTTTAATAGGAGAATAGTTGATAACAAGATAAAATGGAATGTGACTTGGATGTGCACAAACTTGTAGGCCACTGTGAGAGCTTTGGCTTTTAATGTGAGTCATATGGCAAGAAATTGAAGGGTATGAATAGAACAGCGATGGAATTTTGTTGGTGTTTGGACAAGAGGCCCATTGAAAATGTTCCTGTAGCAATTAAGTTGAGAGAGATAAAGGCTTGAAGTAGATTGGGAGTGAAGGAGTGTTTAGAAAGTGGTTGGACTCTGGATATATTTCGAAAACAGAATTTTGACATGTGTGGTGGAAGAAAAAAAATAGAAGATAAAAAAATATGTAAGGGTTTTGACCTTTGCAACCAGAAGAATGGAGGATACCATGATGAGATGGGAAAGGATGATGAGCACATCAGCTTTGGAGGGAATATCAGAAACTTAGTTCTAGACATTTTAAGAGTATGGTGAATTTAGAAACAAAGTAGAAATACAAATAAATTTGAAGGACTATTCTAGAATTCAAGGCAGTGATCAAATCTTGTGCAGAATCCTGATGCACTTGTTTAAATACTGGAAACTGGAGGAATGTGTAAAAAGAGAGGAAACTCAACAAGGTCTGGGTACAGTAGATGTTTTGGGGTAGGTGAGAAGATGGGAAAACAACAACCGTACAGGAGAAAACCCAAGCAGTTCTAAAGTCATGAAAATAAAGTGAAAAGAAGGTGATCAACTACACTGAATGACATGGACAGTTCCATGTTCATGAGAACTGAGACTTGGCATTGGGGTAAGCAAAGAGGGGCTAGTTCATGTGTGACCTTGGTAAAGGAAGCTGCCACAGTGTGCTGAGAGTGAATCATTATTGAATTTGGTTCAAGGGAGAATAAAAGGAGGCGAATCAGAGACAATGAATACAGTCTCTCCTTCAGTGAGGTTTGCTGTAAAATAAGTAAAGGGAGGGGTGGTCATGACAAAGATCAGCTGAGAGGGAAAGGAGGGAGGGGTGGAGCCGTAGGTATGAGCCATCCTAATGGCTCTGAGCACACACAGTTCATTTCCAGCCACAGCAGAGCAGAGAAGCAGAGAGCCGGGCAGATGTGTTCCGCTCTCCCCTGCTTGCTTCAATTTTCTCAGTGAAGCAGGAGGTAAAATTATCTTTTGAGACTGAGGATGAGGGCAGTGGCACTGAAGGCTTAAGGAAACAGCATAAAGGCGTTAAAAGAAAGGGAGAAAACAGACTGGGGGAAAATAGAAAAATTACTGGGCTACGTTAGGAGCCTGATTGAGTTCAGTGATTATGAGTATAATGTGAGACAGGACACGGCACCATGTCTATCTTTTCAAAGTCATATTTAGTTAAATAATGACAGGTATATAGGAGAAGGAAATTTAAATTTAGTCTAAATTATTTTTTCCCGAAGGGAGAATAAGAAGTAAGAGAGCTGAGCATAAAAGCCAGGGAATGACAATGATCATGGAATTTAAGTCGGGTATGTAGTGTATGATTAATGAGATAAAATTAAAAGGATGGACCAAAAAGTCGAAGTCCACTGGAGTATTGGGCAGTTTGGGTGCTAGAGGAGAGGCTTTAAAGATGTTTTAGTCAGTTTCCATTTTCTGTTGACAAAATACCTGAGATGTAAACTTCAAGAAGAAATCTATTTTTTGTTTGTTTGTTTGTTTTATTTTTGTCATTACTTCAGAAGTTTCAATCCATGGTGGGTTGGTTCCATTTGTTTAGGGCCCAAGGTGAGGCTGAACAGCATAGAGAGAATACATGTTTGGGCCAAGCTGTTCACCTCACTGTGGTTCAGAAGCAAAGAGAGCAGAGGATAGGCCTGGGTCCCATGTTCTCATCAAAGGGCATGCTCCCCAGGGCCTAACTTCCGTCTAAGAGGCCGCACCTCCTAAAGGTCCCAACACCTCCCAATAGTGCCAGAGGCCAGTGACCAAGACTTTAGCACATGGGCCTTTGGGGGACATTCTGTATTCAAAGTATGACAGAAGGTTTGAAATTATCACTCTAGGGCAGAATATTTGAGATTGAAATCACAGTCACAAGGGTAGGATATGAACACAGGAATATGTGGTTAAGGATATGTGAAACTCAAGGTGATTAGATATAGGAATGTCTGTGTTTGTGTATCAAAGGACTAATGTTAGAGATAATTACAATGATTCAGGAACTAAATTATTACCTGTTGAACATATATCTGTAGATGTCTTGGACAATGGATGGTGCAGTTGGATTGTATATATGTGTTTGTGTGTGTGTGTGTGTGTGTGTGTGTATGTGTGTGTGTGTATGTAATGGATGGATGGGTAAATGACTAAGAAATGGGAATATTTATCCATCTTTAAATTCAGTAACAAGAAAACTTCAGGAATAAAATTAGATCTGCAGGACAAAACAATTCTCCACAGGAAAGCCAGGTTTCAATTAGTGCAGGAAAGTGGAAAGAATACAGATTAAAGAACTAGAGGGAAAAAAAGGTTCTTCAGATGATTGGCCGTGTTTTTATAAATGTATTTAGCTCTACTATGTTCAGAACATGAAAGTGGGAAAGGGAAAAATGACATTGAACATATAAATAGAATTAGGCAAGAAAATCTATCCCTCTTTATATAGATAAATGCACAATAAAATAATTATTCTTCACACAGTTAAATTTTTCATTAGGAAAATTAATTAATTTATATTATCTAATTAAATTTCACTTTTGCAGTGCTGAATCAACTTCTCAAGCAATTTTGCCAAATTCATTTTTTTGATAGTGGTATTAAAATGTGTTCAAGTCCACATTAACAGTACCCAAGGAATTCCATGATCAAGTAACTGCTAGAAGAGATGGGCATATGGGGATTGAACATGAAGCAAGAAGATCTAGAGTGTCTCTTCATTTATAAAGAGCAGATACAGATGGGAAAAACTTTGTTGGTAAATATCTATGGAGAACCTCAGGATAATTTGTTGAAAAGACCAAAAATCAATTGTACACTGTCATAAAACAGTGTAAGACATTATTTGTTTATTATCACAGATTTCAGTTTATAAATATGTGGTGTGGGGATTAACTTGAAACATTATTTGAATCTAAAAAGCATGTTTTCAAATACATATTACTGTAGCAGAGGTGTAATTGAATATTTTCCTGTCAATAATCTTCCAGTGAGACATTGTAAGCATGATTACAGATAATCTGTTGGGAAGAATAAAAATGTTTTAGTACCTTAAACAAATAAATGTTTAAATTTATATGTAAGCAATAAAGTCAAGTCACATTTGTAACAATTCATTTTAATGTCATTGCTACTTTGGCATTACAATTTTTTTCCTCCTACATAGTTTTTAAGAAGAACAAAAAAGGATGATGTTATATACAAAACATTTCAGAAACCTGTATTAAAGAATAAGAATAAGAAGCAAGGAAGCAAATTACTAAAATCTGAGCTTAGCAAGGCTGTAGACACAATTTCCTATTCTGGTAAAGGGCAATGACTAAAGAAACACTGTGAAAACAAACAGGTCATTGAAATAGAGCAGTTGGCTTTTTCTTAACAGCATTTCTTTCACTAACAGATTATTTTGTAACAAAATAATTAGCTTCTCCTTCCGCAGAATTTTAAACTTGAATTTCCATTTAATGTATTCCACTTTTGCATGAATAATACATTCTCCTTAATATAAGGTTGTAGTTAGCATAAATTCTTAAACAATTAAAATATAAACAGTAATAATTGAATAATTTAAAAGATTAAAACAACAAACACGATCAGCTATCATGTTTCAGCTTTCTGAGCATAGAAGTTTTTTGATAATTTCCTTTAAATAAACTGATGGTAAATTTAGGTCTAGAGAGATGTAATCCACATGTATAATTACATTTATGTTTTCATAGAAATCTGATATTATTTTGTTGGTGCTGATAAACTGTTACCATTTTACCTCACTCTATTTTAAACTCCAATATTAGTTTTCAAACAAATGTTCAATGAGACAAAACAGTGTCTAACTTGAAAGGGTTTTTTTCCTGCTGGAAAGAATGTCTCCTGACACACAGGATGGTTAACTCCTCTTCTGTTGCAGAGGTGGGTACTCATAGAATCTCAAGAACAGCACAAGATTCCAAAAGTAGCTGCTTTTATTCCCTACATGAATATCTCAACACTTTGAAAGGCATTTCTCTTAGATCAAGGTGCAATTTTCTCATCTCAGCTTTATCCCATTTGAGTACTTTTTAAAAAACTTCTTGGAACACTACTACTTAATTTTTTTTCATAAAAATCAGCAGAAGACTAGTGTGTGTGTGTGTGTGTGTGTGTGTGCGCGCGTGTGCATGTGTTTGTGTATTACTGGGGATTAATTCACGGGACTCACACAAGTTAGGCAAGCTCTTTACCACTGAGCCACTTCCATGGCCCCATACGATAGCTTAAAATCTATTCTAATTTATAAATAATTGTCGACTTTTGTAACTTATAATGGTACCTTCTTTCCAGATACCAAAATCTGTCTTAGTTTTCTGTTGTGGCTATAAAAATATTTCCACAACCTATGTACTTTAACACAGCACAAATTTATTCTATCACAGTTCTCTTGGTCATAAGTTTGAAACAGGTTCTACTGAACTAATATTTAAACATTAGCAGGCTGCATTATTTTCTGGGAGCTCTAGAGAAGAGTCCATTTCCAGTTTCCTGAGACTACTTTTGTTCCTTATCTCATGACCTCTTCCTCCATTTTCAAAGTCAGCAACATAGCATCTGTGTCCTGCTTCTATGATTCCTTTGTCTCATTGAGAGTCTCTCTCTCTTTCCCCTACCCCATCCACTCCCTCTGCCTTTCTGGTCTATCTCTCTCACACACACTTTCTCTACCTTCAGTCCAGAAAGACCCTCTACCTTTAAGATTTCATGTGATTACATTTGATACATCTGAATAATTAAGGATAATGTCCCCATCTCCTCAACACCCCAAGATCTTCAACTATTCTTATATTTGGAAATCCCCTTTTCCACATAAGATAACATTCCTAAGGAAAAGGGATTTTGATCTTCTTATTATAATATTGACAATCCATTTGTTGAAAGAAATATAGGAAGAATCAAATTTTGAGAAAATGTGCTTGAGAAATTTAACCTTAAAATATTAGTGAGATTTAAAGGAATTATTTCACAGAGAATTACATGGTTTGATTTTTAGTTAATTCTCATATCTTAAAATACTTTGACAAAATAATATTTAGATAGATAAATTTGAATAGTTTTTTGAAAAACTAAAGAAACTCAATGCTGATAGGACTAATTTAAATAAATATTGCACATCTTTCTTTCATCAATAAGGTCATTCAGAAAAAGATAATGCAAATGACTGTGTTTCACTTGCATTAGTGATAAAGTAAGCACAAAGCATTTGCTAAATGTTACATGAAAAACTCAAATTCAGTACCACTCATGTACCACAGGTTGCACAAAAAGCTCTGGTGGAATAAGATTGAGGACAACTGGGTCCTAACCCTGTTTCTAGAATTTTCTTGCTTTATGAATTTGTGTAAGCCATTTATTCATGACTATATGTTACACTCCTTGAGAATAAGGAGCATTTATTCATGGTTGCCTTAATTAGAACCTAATGAAGTTATTACACAGAGATAACAGAAAAAGAGGTTATTGAATTAAATTGACCTTTGGGTCTTTCTCTCTCTAAATGAGTAAACTCAAGAATTCCGAATGCTAACTCTAAATTTAAAAGTTCATAATTTTAATGAACATGATTGCATAACAAGAAATTTTAATCATCATAATACATCTGATCCTCGGGTTAGCAAGGAAAGATACACTGAGATTTGAAATAGTTTTGGTAAGTAAGAGTAACAATTACACTTAGATGTCCTAAGGGACTGCATTTCCCATAGTTTTTTGCAGTTAAAGTATGACCATGTGAGCAGTCTGTACCAGTGCAATGTGAGCTGAAATAATTAGTGCACTTGCAGGCTAGGCTGCTCTAACCTAATCTTCTTCTAATCAGATGCATTTGGTACCAATACTCTGCCAAATATAGAGTTGCAAGACACATATCCAAACTACAGTGTGGAGGGAACATGTTTCTACCAATCAGCAACACCCATCTTGGATTGTTAGGTGAGAAAAAAAATAAAAGTATACAAAGCTTGAGATACTATGCACATTGTAGTCTATTTGTCATGACTGGTTTTCTTCAATTAATATAATAATTAGATAAATCAGTATTGCTCTAGTTACTTTATTTTTCTCAGAAGATAGAAGCATTATAATAATTCTTTAAAACTGCTTGTATGTTATAACTATGTCCTGGTCTACCTCAGGAACCAACATGTAATATCCTTTTAAAGCCTTTTAATTGCCTTATTTGTTTAAGTAGATGATATTTATATAAATTTCTCCTTAACTTGTTACATCAGTACTTTGCTGGCTGCCTAAACTTGCCAGGTACTATTCAGTTTGTAGGAAATGAAATGATTAATCCAGTCAATGAACATGCTTTGGGATTGTTGATTGTATCAGTACATTATCTATTAATATATAGAATATCCATATCCTCCTAAAATTAATATCTTGGATTCCATTGCCCATATGAGAGTAAATGGTACCTTGGAAGATGATTGAGTCATGAAAATGGAGCCATCATAAAAGGGATTAGTGCGTTTATAAGACAGAACTCAGTTCCCTCATATCTTCCACATTTAAACTAATCTGATGGCCACCTATAACCCAAGAAGTGGGCTCTTAACAGACACCGAATCTCTAATTACCTTAATCCCAGACTTCCCAGTCCCTAGAACTGTAACAAATAAATATTTGTCATTTATAAGTCATCTGGTATATAATATTTTGATAAAGCAGTATACTCATGAAGTTTCAGTAGAATCTACAAGAATTACTTAGAATTTTTGAAGCATTAATTTGTCTGTCAGGGGTAATAAAAAGCTGAAATTTTCTTGTGAAATTTAACTTAATGTGTCCATCCCTTGCATAATTTACTCTTCCTCAGTGAGTAGGAACCAAGACTAGGAAAGATGTCACTTTTATGCATATGCAACTTCACAAGGCAAAGATGAAGTCATATGGCACCTACAATTAAAGTTCCTAAGTGGCTGACTTCAATTTAATCAAACACAGTGTTATCCTATAGAAGCTTATTCAGGTAAAGCATTTAGAGGAGATTGGCAACACCAGGGACACATGCCCATGGATTGTAAAGAACCAAAAATCACCTCGTGGAAAGGGCCAGATGTTAGGGAATGGCAGGCAGCTTCTAGAAGCTGAGGGCCTCAGTCCCACAACCTGAGTCGGATCCTTCAAGAAGGAGCCAGGCATCAAATGACATTATAATCTTTGCCCAAACTGTAACTAAAGCTTTGTGAGACCCTGAGCTGAGTGCCCAGCTGAGCCAGGCCTGGATCACTGTGAGATAATAAATGGTAACTAGTTATGCTGAATTTTGTATTATAAAGCTAATAAAGATCTTCATACTGCAAGTAAAATGCTGTTTTCACAAGTACCTAAAGTGTGGGAACAGCTTTGGAAGCAGCAAGTGGGTGCAGGGTCTAAAGACTTTGAAGAGCATAATAAATAAATCCTAAATTCCCTTAGAAATAGACCTAATCAAATTTGATGATTAGTAGAAATCTGGACTTAAAGAATCTTATTATGTTGTATAATTTAAAATAGGACTATTACCCCAGAAGTTCATGCGTTAGGCAATACAGAACGGAAATACAAGGGCTATAACCTCATCACTGCATTGATACCTGAATGGATTAATAATGTGAATGAACTATAGGGTGGTAATTATAAGATGGTGGGATGTGACTGGAGGAAAGAGGTCACTGGGGATATGACTTGGGGACTGTCTTTCTGTCTTTCTTTTTTTCTTTCTTTCTGCTTCCTGGCTTCCCTGAGGTGAGTAGCTTTCTGTAGCCATGCCCCACCATCATGAAGTTTCTCCCTTAGAGCTAGCTGATGAAGGAATGAAACCTCTGAAGCTTGAGGCAAAAATAAACTCCCCCCTCTAAGTTGCTCTTGTTGGGTATTTTGGTGATGACAACAAAGATCTCACATTCTGGTTCAGTTCTAATGTAAGGTAGCCAGCCCCCCAAATCTCCCTTGTGAAGGCAAGAATATTCAGAAGTGAAATGAATAGACTATGAGAGCTGTGATCTTATTAGTCCATCTTAGTTTCCCTGGATTGAGTGTATGATAACTGTAGGCAAGTGGAGTGTCGCTGGGGGAAATGGGTCACCAGAGGTGTCCCCTGAAAGTGGTCACCTTTCCTGTGGCCCTATCTTCGACTTCATCTGTCTCCACTTTCTGGCCACCATGAGTGGAGTAGTGAACATCCACCATGCCTTTTCACCATGATGTTCTGCCTCACCTTGGGCCAAAAGCAATGGATTTGGTCCACCATGGACTAAACCTCCAAAACTATGAGCCTGAATAATTTTTTTCCTCTCCTAATTTGTTCTAGTGGGGTATCTTTGGTCACAGCGACAGAAGGCTGGTGAATACAGACACTAGGAGTGTTTGAAAGCAAGCGTGGTGAAATTGTATTCTTTGGTTATTTGGGCAACACAAAAACTAGAAGAGTAAACCTGGTTATCTACCTGTGGAGATTCCCAAGCAATATGTTGAAAGTGTTGCCTGGTTTCTTCTTACTGAAAAGAATAAAATGCAAGAAGAGGAGAAGAGAAAGACTTCATGGAAACTATTAAACACAAATGAAACCAAGCTGGATGACTTTTCATATTCTTTCTTGTCTACAAAGCAAAATACACCAAAAGTTGGACGGATTCTGAAATGTAGACACAGAAAATACCCTGGGTGTGTGACTCTTCAACCTTTTTGCAAAAATCTCATAAATATGAAATTTTCACACAGAGGATACTTTGCAGAGATTACAGATATGACTCAGGAATATTTTAATCAAATCAGAGGGTATCTGTAAATATTAAAAGCATTGCCCCTCATCCATGTTAGAAGTACTCCAAGATAGAGAACTAGCTGAGAAATATCCATGGCTTCTGTCTAATGGAATAAATAGTCTTAAAATCAACGACAGATTCATAATTAAATAAGAAACTTGTTTCTACAGAAACTGTCAGCTTGAACTACAACAGGAACATATATAATGCAAAATGAGAGGACACTAATTCTACATTCTGTTGACAGAAACAATCTAATAAATCTTCTTAGCTGCAAATCCATGCTACATTTATGAAAAAGGAAAGGGTGACTTACAGTGTGGAATCAAGACCCAGAGGTACAGTCAAGTTGAGAGTATTATGACTAAGTCTTGAAACCCAGTCCAAAAAAATCTACTGTTTGCTAGATTTCAGAACTGTTATGGGCCAGTGACAACTTTTGCTCTTACATTCCCCACTATTTGGATCCTGATATCTATAATTGTCATAATACAGGATGTTTCCTATTGTTGTTTGTGTAGTATTGAAGTGCCGCTTTAGGTTCAGATGTACATAGATGAACAGGACTTGAGACCCAAGTTGTGTTTCATGTATGAAGAAGTCTCATCTGTGCATGGTATTTTGAAGTATGAAACAATAATATTTAGAAGAGACTTTGAACTTCCAGCTGATGTCACAATGGGATGAGAGTCTTGGAAACGCTTTGAAGGGTTCAGTGTATTTTGCATTTGACCTTTTGTCAATCACTGGGGGCTGGAGTACAGATTGTGAGAGGTCAATCCTGATAGGTGGAGACTGTGATAGGCAATAGGTTGGGGGATTATGGCAGAATACAGGGATGCAGATGGGTATGGCTACAAAAGGTCAATGGAAAGGACTCTAGAGGGGATGGATTTTCTAGTATCTTGATTGTTAGTTATACGTACGCTTACACATATTTTAAAATTGTCTGGAACTAATTACATGACTATACAATCTTTTGCAAAAATCTCATAAATATGAAATTTTCATACAGAAACTGTCAGTTTCTGTAAAACTCTACAAATTTACCCACAAAAAAGTAAAACTCAAGACATCTAAACAGTATGTATGGATTGAATGAATGTCAATATCTTTTTTTTTTGTAATACCATGCTACAGTTTTGCAAAATGATGCCATTTGGGGAAACAGGTAAAGGTACACGGATTCTTTCTTTATTATGTCTTATAACTTTATGTGAATCAATAATTGTGTCAATAAAAAATTCAGTAAAAACTTGTTTAACAAGATAAAGCAACCTGGATAAAAAGCTTTTGTAAAAAACCTAAAAATGAGTTCAAAGACCTACTGCACAAGACAGGGATCACCTGGCTTCCAGATGAGTGGCCCAGTCACTATGAACATAAGCAGTGGTTTCTTCCACAGTTAGTGGAGCCCAAATGAGGTCTTTAATCTGCCCATTGTATTTTTCCAAAAGGCATATCAAAGAGCTAGGCTACTGGCAAAAGACAGTCAGTATAAAATATAGCAAGGTTTATTAAAGGAAGCATTGGCAAGAGCTAGGAGAGCAGTCTGAGTCTGCTCACTGAGGGTAATGGCCATGTCTGTGTTGGCTCAGCATAGCTGCTTCTAAGACTGAACAGATATGGAACCCAGTAGGCCCTTTCAGGCTGAACCATCAATGACCCAAGCCCAAATATTTAGAGCAACCTCTGTGAGCATAGGGTTCCACTGAGCTGGTGGCTTTGTGTCAGGTAACATAATGGGGGATAATGTTTATCCCCAAATGGAAGCTGTCACTATTTCAAGAGCCAGATAGCTGTGCTCTTAAATCTCATTTCCATTTGACAAGTGTCGCTTGTTGAATCCTTCCCACCTTGTTAGTCATGGGGTCTGAGGCTGGCCTGCTCCAAAATGGAACTGTCAAATTGCAGTCATAAAGTCTACCTGGGTCAGTTCAATGGCAGCAGGAGAAAAAATGCTGCTTTCAAAAGAGTGTGTACCTGGTGATTGGGTCAAGGAGGCAATGAGTCCATAACCTCAAAGAATGCCTCTGAGTAGAGGCAGCCTCCCTTTGTTAAGAGATTCCCATCAGAAAAATCAGTTACAGCCACCATTAACTCAGAAGGGGTCATGCAGGTTGCAGAGCTACAAAAGCTCAGACTCTTCTGTACATGTGGCTATTCTCAGTTAAGAGTACCCCCTCTGACACTTAGGAGACTGACAAGTGAAAGCTTATAATACATCAATTCCTGCTATATATACAGATATAGAAGTAGATACAAAAGCACATTGAACTGGCCTAAAGGGCTTAAACATGGAGGAGTGCACATGCTTTCTAATGCTGTTTGTTGAACATCGTCTCCCCACAGGATCAGGTATGATGATAGCAGGGGTACCTGTATCAATAAAACACTGCAATTGTGAGTCCTTCCCTTTCCAAAGCTCAACGCACATTTGGATGGTTATGTATTAGCTCCTTGGGAACAAAAGACTTAGAACCATCCATGCTAATAATATTTCCCCTTGGGGAAGCTGGGATCTAGGAAGAGAGCTGAAGAGGAATTAGAGCACAAAGAAAAAGATGCTGTATGTTAGAAATGAGGAACATTTACATTCCTTTCTGAGAACAGCTTTTGCCATTCACTCTAATTCTGTCATCCCTCAAGTAAGCCAGGTAAATTCACACTATTCCTACTGTCTCCATCCATTGTAGGCATGAATTTATCGTGTATAAATGCTCATGGCTGGGGTGTATCTTAAACTTTACTTGAATAGAGTCAGAAATGTAGGCCATCCCAGAATAACTCTATATATTTGAGGGTTAAGGACTAATAGTTTGGTCAGGAATCTTCCTCAAGGGCAATCAGAAGCACTCAGTGAAACATTCAGGAGGATGTTTTTGAACTTAACTCCCAGTATTTTGTCTGACCTCTTACTCCTCATTAGCAGGCAATCAGTGAGGAGAACTTTATAGCCTATAGGGGGGGATCAATTTCAAGAATCAGTGAGGAGAACTTTGTAGCCTATAGGGGGTGGCTCGATTTCAAGAATCTATTTGCTATCAGTACCCATGGCTTTCTCTCAGATCTAATTAATCATTCGCAAGATGTTCATCCTTCTTCGTCTAAGGAGCAGATCTCTGTCTTTCTCTTGGCCTCACTGCCAAAGTATTGTGGGCCATGAAGTGTCACAGATGTTACACATGAATAAATTACCCTATCAGAGATTTATGTATACTGGAAGAAGACATGAATATTCTGGAATCAGAGACAAAGGACTTTGTTAATTTTTTTTTTTAAGAGAGAGTGAGGGAGGAGAGAGAGAGAGAGAATTTTTTTTTAATATTTATTTTTTAGTTCTCAGCGGACACAACATCTTTGTTGGTATGTGGTGCTGAGGATCGAACCCGGGCCGCACGCATGCCAGGCGAGCGCGCCACCACTTGAGCCACATCCCCAGCCCCAGGACTTTGTTAATTATGACACAGTAAACATCTTAAACATCAGTATGTTTTGTTTGATGTGTCTGCACACAGCACACTGCATTAACAGAGAGGATTGCTGAGTTTAAGAGACCCAAATATTTTATAATGGTCTATAAGCATGCTTCCACTGCTTTTGGGTAAAGAATTATCCCTATCTTCCAAGACAGTAAGCAAACCAACCCTTTCCTCTGAAAGAAAACACTCTGTTTTCCAACAATATTTCCCATGCAAACATCCCTGAAAATAATGTGGAGCAAAGAGTTTCTGCTAATAAAAAATTTAGATATGCAAAAGGCCAATAAAAATGTTTTTCAGCTATTGATTTTCATTTTAAAAATGAAGTATTTCTTGCTTTCATTAGAGTAAAATATCTTATGTCTCTACTAATTTATCCAACAGATGTTCTTACTTCCAATGACTTTTGACATATGTAGACTTAAAGCAACAGAAACACAGACCACAGAAAACTTCAACCTCATAACTGTCTTCTTGGATACCCCCTTACTTGATTTACTCCACTAAGATCTTGCTGATTATCTTAACCTGTTTTCTGTCACTATTACAGAAATGCCCAAGACTTGGTAATTTGTAAAGCAAAGATGTGCACTTTGGCTGTGCTTCTAGAGGCGGGCACATCTAAGAGCATGCCAGTGGCCTCTGCTCCCTTTTTATGAGGGTCTCAGGTTGCTTCAACTCACTGCAGAAAGCAGAACGTTAAGCAGTGCTTTGAAAAGAGGCAAAACACAAGAGGATGCTTCACTTTTACAACTCACTCTCACAGTAACTAATCCGTTTTAGTGAGAGTGAGAATTCACTCCCAAGAGGTGACATTAGTTCCTTTGTGGATCCTCATGACTCAATGCTCTCTAAAGGTCCAACCACATCTCAAATATCATCATAGTGGGGACCAGTTTCCAGCATGAGTTTTGTGGAGATAATTCATATTCAAACCAAAGCACAATCCTATATGGAACTGCCAATTCTCACTTTACATTTGGCATTTATTTTCCAGCATTATCCTCACTACAGGGTTTTCCCTTTCTTAGTTCTTAGGTAAATGCCTGTCTGATTCTAATGGGCTTACAGCCATCCCACTTGGGAACTATTCTTACTAAGAGTATAGCAACCAACATCATTCTAGATCTACAAATTAATAAATTATTAATTAAAAACAAATAGCCTTAACTTTCCCTTGTCATATACCCACATGTTCTTTACGAATATACGAATGACAGTCTATTTCAGTTTCTGTATTTGGGTTCACTTACATTTTGCTGGTTTTATAATATTTAATGTATAACCTGATTTAGCATTTTTGCTTATTTATACTTTTCCATGATAGAAAGAGCAAAAAATATATAATTTTCTTACATATGTAAAAATAAAAAATCACATGACATGATATTTATTTTATCGTTTATTCCTCCAATTCCTGACCCTATAGTGAACTTTTACTGTTTGAGTGTAACTACAAATGTAAACAAAGTTTACCAGATACTTGTGTTTCTTGACCTACTTTGTTCTTCAGAGAGCATATCTCAAGTTTGCAGAAAATTAGCCAGTGTTCAAAAATATGTTTCCTAAACTACACAGAGTTTCTGTTTCATGTGACTTGAATTTAAAGTATTTCATAATGGTAAATCACTTAACATGTTAATTCAGAGTTAACCTGAGTTACATGTTAGTGTGTTAAATAACAGCAAAAAAAGTCTAGATTAGTGAAGTATAAAGGAACCGAAAATTGTTTTATTGTCTGGATCATCAAAAACTAGCAGAAAGAGAACTGTCGTAGTAAAGAGATTCTGTACTATAAGCAATATGCAGCATGGCATCCATTCGTTAAACCTCAAATGGGATGAACCAGTCTCTTAAGCCAACGTCCCAACTATGCTTTTCTCTGGTTCTAATCACTTACATCTCCCTTCATGTATCAAGGGGGATGGATTACACAATTTAGCCAATTAAATCACACCCAAAAAGTGATAAAGGAAGCAGAATATAGCAGTTGTCTTATCTGCACATTACTTAAAAACATAAATGTTTTCACCGGTGGGGCTTGTCTTAGCCTTTTCTAATTTGCCTGTATAAATGTAATTATTCCCTTGAATAAACCTTTCAGTTATGGGACTCAGAGTTGCACACTGTTAATTTGCTGAGGTCAATGAAATATTATAAATTGTTCCAAAGTGTAGAAAGAATGTTGCTCAGGCAAGCATACACAATGAGTTCTGGTTAAACTAGATTCAAATCCCTACAGTGAAACATAGTCAGGATCGCCACTGGTGCTTATGAAGAAACAGTGTTCAAGAAAATATCCTATTTGCTCTTGGAACACTTGTGCCTATTTACTGTACTGCGAAGAAATAAAACTTCTCTGGATTCTTGAGTGCTCTCATATAAAGCTCCAGCCTTCTGAGAGAGAAAAAGGTAAGAATGTTTGCTTTTACTTCTATAGAAATATGTTTCTTTTCATACACCATGAGAAGGAAATCTGTAGCTATTTTTTTTTCTCTTAGCAACTCTGATTTGAGAACTCCTGGGAAGGCCAGATGGTTGTAGCCCAAACTAAGTCTCCAGACTTAGTCCTAAAGGTGCCTGGAAAACTAGGTGCTCTTTCCCTGGATATGCATTTTAAACAGTAGAAAGCTCAGAGATTGGAGACATCTTGGGGTCATAAACCAGAGCCATCTGTGTCTTATCAGTCTCTTGGAAAGACATTTATTTAACAAAAGTTTAGGCAGACAGTCAGAATCCCTTCCATCCTGTCTCCAAGTGACCATCTGTCTATCCCTCCTTTCAGGAAAATAGTGGGATAGTTTTCTTTCATCTGTTTATAAGTTAAGGAAATCTATTGTTCTCCACCATCTCTCTTTAAGTGATATAATCTAACTCTCAATTATAAACATTTTTTTGAACTCTCGTATCACCTGAAGATCTAGGTGTAAGTGACTGGTATTGATGTTACTTTGACCACAGATCTGGTTGTATCAACAAAGAACTTCTTTCCATGACCCAGGTGTCTCATGGTTCTGTATTGTCTAGCTGTCTCATAATCTTTCAAATAAGTAACATCTAGACATTTGCGATTCTTGAAAAACTGATGATATATTTATTATGTGTGAAACAATTCTGTGCTATCTATATTTATATAACCTCATTCTGCTTTAAACAATCCCTTTTACAGGTAAGCCCACTAGAGAATAGAGTTCAGGCCAACTTCTAAAGACATCCAACCAGTGATAAATGAAAGGAAGAGAAACTTGTTTTGCAATATTCCCAAACCCTCAGTGCAACTAGGAGCTCACAGCAAATGATTTTCTGCATTCTATTCTGTTAAAAATTCAAACTAAGGTAACCTTAACACACTTTCTGTTTTATTTAAGAAGAATTATTATACAATATTCTTCTTTATAGCTCAACAATAGTTAAATACAGATTTAGGCACACGTTAATATATTCTACCTCATCCTATATTTCGTGATCTTGTAAAATATGCAGAACAAAATAAGTTAAGCCTTTCATAAATCCCTGCTTAGCTTATATCACCTTCCTGAGTCATCAACAACATGCCTTGTGGAAATTAAATCTGAGAAGTAACTGTACAAAATTTCATATATTAAAGAAAATCAACTGATTGGTCAATTGCAACAAATATCCAGTACCCACCAGGCATAGGCTCTGGGTATATGGAGAATAGTAGTATGCATTTTGTTTGACACAATAGCTAATTTCATCAGGCGGTATATTTCCCCTTCTGCACATTTTTGAATTGTAAGTGGTAGTAGTTAAAATAAGTAGAGCATTTTAAAAAGGAGAGAAAATAAGGGTTGTATGATATACATGACCAGAAATAGTGACAAAACGAACATGGCTCTGAAGTTGCCAAAATAAAGTGCTCTGTATCAACCTTACACAAATGTAAATAGAGCGGAGATGTGCTCTGTAAATAGAGGCACCACACATGTAATGTCAAGGATGTGAACATTCCCTCAGCTTCTAAAAATGGTCAATACCATTGGGGATATGTTTAAATAACTTCCACTTGAAATCTGCTAAGTTCTAGATACACTCAGACATAAATTCCTTAAATAGCAAAGTGCTTAACTTGTGTTCAAAAGGTGTCTTCAGAATCCAGGCAAAGAGAGTTTGAATCTGACTTTTCAAGAATGTACATTAGCAGGAG
This sequence comes from Spermophilus citellus, assembly GCF_964194105.1. Classification (NCBI taxonomy): domain Eukaryota; kingdom Metazoa; phylum Chordata; class Mammalia; order Rodentia; family Sciuridae; genus Spermophilus; species Spermophilus citellus. The sequence continues at coordinate 24,443,574 of NC_138194.1, read as the reverse complement.
AAGTCACTCTTTTAGGTATGACCTATTGAGATCACAAGTTCAAACTCTTCCCAGAGAACATGATTATTCTCCACCCCGCAAAAGAAACCTGCAACCTGTGAAGAGCTTGAGTATATAAACCTTCATAAAAGACAACCCAAATTCCCCATCTCTCTCGAATCAATAAGAATTTTCTTCCCCACAGCCTTTTCCTATACATTTCCACAAGACCAACAATTTAGGGAGGCAGATTTGAGCTTTTTTTTAAAAAAATAGTCTAAAATCTCCATGACAGTCATCACTCAATAGAAAGCTTTTCTTCCTTTTGCAAAATCCAGAGCCATAGTCCTGGTTCCTATATGTTTTGGCAATGAGTCTTTGTATCCTATCAATCACAGAAGCACACAATGTTGGCAAACATTGTTTATCTTACCACAGCTTTGTATTAATTATTACAGTATGATTGTTAAGGAGTTGTTAGATGCAATGATACATTAAACTATTTCATTAAACTAATCTAAATAAAGTTTAATGATTTTCTGCATTCTATTCTGTTCCATAGACACATGGATTTACCAAAACTCCTCCTTTACAGCTTTGACCAAGCAAAATTCTCCTTGTTTGAGGAAACAAGTACAGTGATATTTCTGTAAACATGCTATAACAAAGGATAAGACTACCAGAAAATTTTACTTCAAAATAATAAATATCCAACAAGCAATATTGCAATAAAATTTAAATCATAAAAATTGCATGAGTTAAAAAAATAGGGAAAATCCCTCTCCCCTAGAGACTAATAAATCAAAATAGATCTAGAGACCCTAAATACATAAGGTAGTATTGTAAACTATTCTCCCAAAAGATGTACATTAAACCTCAGAACTTGTCCATCTTATAACTGAAAGTGTGTACCATTTCACCAAGACCTCCCCATTTCCTCCATCCCTCCTGACTCCGAATAACCACCATTCTACTCTCTGCTTCTAAGGTTTTTACTTTTTTAGATTCTACATATAAATAAGATCATGTAGAATTTGTGATTCTGTAGGGGAACAAATCAGATCAGTGATGACTACTAACAGTGGGAAGATTTGAAGCCATCTAGTGGGTTAACTTGCCCTTTGCAAACTTGCTTTTTGTTCTCTTTACTTTACCCAAAATTTTAAATTTTAAAGGAAAGCTACAACTAAACGATTAACTTCAGAGTCAGTCATTCTTGAAAAAAGGAACAAAAGAAACAATGGTTATAAGATCACCTAATTAGTAATCTTTCTTTCGGTTTATAAAAAAGGTACATATGGTGACCTACAGATGACATCAGAATGTACATTAAAACAATGAACCACTGCAGAATTAATGATTACTCTGGTGCCCATCCAATTGTGGTAAAAATACACTTCTTTAAACTTCCTGTATAATATCTTTGCTTATGATTGTAGGCTAAGATGGTCTTTAGGATGTGAAGTTAACCTTTTTTTTTTTTTTTTTTTTGATCAACTGGCTCTTTATAATAAAGTTCTCCCTTTGCCATTTCCTTGCCTCCTGACTAATTGGCCACCTTCATGCAGGGAGCAGACAAAAGCTTTGCAGGTCAACAGATTGACTAGAAAAGGATGAGGAATGAACTTTCTAGGAAGCTGATAATGTTCTATATCTAGATAGAGTTCTGTGTTCCATAGACACATGGATTTGCCAAAACTCAGAAAATGCACCTCTAAATTAATGCATTTCTTTGCAACTTTTACTTCCAATTCAAGATATGTAAAATAAATAGATAAATAAATAACATACATTCCTTATGCTATGCTTGGGTTAAAACTACCTGTCATATGAGCATATCGTCTTCCAGGAATAAGTGAACAAGAATAGATAATCTTAACATGTGAATCCATCTTAAGAAAATAAAAAGTAGTAAAGAAATTTTTGATCAGACAGGCCAATAAAGAAAATTTATATAAGCAAAACAAACAAAAAAATCAACACAGCCCAGTTACTTATACTGTAAAATTTGATATGAGTAGATAGTAATGTTCTGAAAGAATATATGAACTTTAATACAATGGTTCGCAATGATATTGTGAAATATAAACTTGAACTTTGTTATACTTTTCAGCAAAGTTTTTCCGAAAATCCCAGGGATCTTGGAGTGATAAAAGTGTCTTTTATGTGCTAATGAGATGACTAGTGACTTGGAGCACTAGATAATTTCCTAATAGGGACTGGTTCCCTGAAAGAGCAAGACATGATTGGGACTTTAAGGTTTCTCTAGGAAAGGTCTTGTTGCTCACTAATGACATATAATGTAATAAAACTTCCATAAAAACCCCAAAACGACAGATTTGGATGAACCTCCCTATAGTTGAACACATCGAGAGTGGCATAGCCAGAAATGACATTCAAGTTTCCAAACTTCTCTCTCACACCTAACACCATAACTTTCTGCCATTTGGATGTTGATGTGTGTCCTTTGTAATATCCTTTATAATGAACTGGAAAATATAGATAAATTGTTTCCCTGAATTCTCTGAACCTTTCTAGAAAATTAAATGAAGCTGGGTGTGGTGGAGCTTTCCTGGAATCCCAGTGGCTTGGTAGGCTAAGGCAGGAGAATTGTGAATTCAAAGCCATCCTCAGCAATTTAGGGAGGCCTTAAGCAACTCAGGGTGACTGTGTCTCTAAATAAAATAACAAAATGGGCAAGGTATGTGACTCCATGGTTAAGCACTCCTGGATTCAATCCCCAGTATGAAAGAAAGGAGAGAGAGAGAGAGAAAGAGAGAGAGAGAGAGAGAGAGAGAGAGAGAGAGAGAGAGAGAGAGAAACACACAAAGAGTAAATTAAACCTGAAAAGGGGGTAAGAGGAATCCCAGTGTTAGCTTCTTGTTGCTGTGACCAAATAAGTTGACAAGAACAACTTAGAAGAGTGTTATGGCTTAGTTATGAAGTGTCCCAAAAAACCTCATGTGTGAGACAATGCAAGAAGGTTTACTGGCTAATTGATTGGGTTATGAGAGCCTTAAATAAATCAGTGAATGAATTCCCTAATAGAGATTAACTGAGTTGTAACTGAAATCAAGTAAGGTGTGGTAGAAGGAGATGGGTCATGGAGGGCATGCCTTTGGGGTTTATATTTTGTCATGGTGCGGGGAGCTCTCTCTGTTTCATAGTGCCATGCTCTCAGCTGCTTTCCTCTGCCACATCTTCCACCATGATGGTCTGCCTCACCTTGGGTTCCCCAAAAATGGTGTCAGTCATCTATTTGTGAACCCTCAAATAAACTTTTCCTCCTATAATTGTTCTTCTCATTCTTTTCAGGTCCTTTAGTTGCAACAGCAAAAAAAAAAAAAAAAAAGACTAAAACAAGGAGAAAAAGTTTATCTCAGTTCACAGTTTGAGAGGACCAGTCTATTGGCAGCTGACTCCACAGCTCAGGGCACAGGGTAAGACAGGACATCATGGCAGAAGGGTATGGTGGAGGAAAGCTGTTTAGTTTATGATAGCCAGGAAGCAGAGAGAGCTCATCAGCGACAAAATAAAAACGTCAAAGGCATGCTACCAGTAACCTATCTAGTCCAGTCATGCCCCACCAGCCTATAATTACCACCCATTAATTAATTCAAATTATTAATGAATTAAATAAATTATTCCATAGATTATGTTACAGTTTTCATATTTTTAAAATATTTTCCTCTGAACATTCCTGTATTATATCACACTTGAGCTTGGGGAGAGACCTCATATTCAAACTATAACATTTCATCCCTGGTCCCCAAAAGCTCATGCCCATCTCACAATGCAAGATACATTTAGTTTACTTTTCCAGCATTTCCCAAAAGTCAAAGTTGAAAATCTCATGAGATTCAAGGCAAACTCTTAGCTGGGAACCCTTGTAAAGATCAAAAGCAAGTCTTATATATCCAGTACATCTTGGCACAGAGTAAACATTTTTATTCTAAAAGGGAGAAATAGGAGTACAGAAGGAAGAAAGTGAATAAAAGCAAGACCAAATTCCAGCAGGGCAAACAATCTCTAACAGCTCCACATTCTACATTATTGGCATCTCTTAACACCAGGAGTAATGTCTGAAGTAAAAAAAAAAAAAAAAAAAAAGCAAGATTCAATCCCTTTTGTCTGACTTTAATCAATTGGTGGAATTTAAGAATATAAAATGATAAAACATTGATATACTTTAAGAGAGTTAACTTTATAAGTGAAATAATCTATAGTGGCAATACTTTTGTAGAAAATTAGTTTCCTGGAAGATCGATTTGAGAAGATAATTTGTTCTTTTTTGTCCTTTTGTTTTAAAATTGACAAAATAATTAGATGCATTCATATTGTACAATATCATGTTTTGATATAAACATGGAAAGAGAAATGGCTTGAATCAAGTTAATTAGCGTCTCCATTACCTTAGTTTAATATGAGTGTAAGAAGTGGTGATGGCACCTTTAACAAAAAAGAGTGTAACATACCCTTTGTAATCCATATCAGTCTGCCACATTTGGAGCAATGCTTGTAATGTGTTTGGAGTCACTTTATTTAGGTTCTAGTATCTAATCCTGTCAGTGATTAGTTGTGTGGTTCAGCTTACTAACTTCACCTTCTTGTGTTGTAGGATCCCCATTTGTACTGTGGAATGGCATGGGATGATAAATGTAGTGAGGTTAGGAAAGGCATGTGGTTATTATGGTTACACTGGAGAAATTTATGATTTTAACAGAAAAATTGTCCAATTAATGTATGAATATTGAGGAGGAACAAAATTGTTGAAAAATTTATAAAGTAAATGCCAAAGAATATAGGTAATTGAGTAGGTCACACACACACACACACACAGAGAGAGACACACAAATTCCTTGATTCTATGAATGAAAGGAAAAACCTTCTTTGAGTTTTTTTTTTTTTTTCCGGGGGAGGCGAGGTGTGCTGGGGATTGAATTTAGGGGCTCTCAATTATTGAGCCACATCCCCAACCCTATTTTGCATTTTCATTTAGAGACAGGGTCTCAATGAGTTACTGAGCACCTTGCTTTTTCTGAGGCTGGCTGTGAACTCATGATTCTTCTGCCTCAGCTTCCCAAGCCACTGAGATTACAGGTGTGTATCATCACTCTTGGTTTTCTTTGAGTCTTAAGCAGAACATCACAGCACCACTGAATGCATATTGCCAGGAACATGATGTCATGTCATTTTCAGGGTGTTTTTCAACAATAATTGTTATCATGAATAAAAAGAACTAGTTACAAATAAAGATTTCATTTTTATAAAAATGGAATGAATAAACTAAGTACTGTCAGTTTAAAAGAATGTAATGTTTGGTAACGGAGGTTATGTTACAAAGCACGTATAGTTTGCAATGAAGAGATATTGATACTACCCCTGACTACTGTGCCTCAAAACTATCCTGTTTTCTAATAGCAATAACTACCATGGTAATTTTCTAAGCTGGTTCTGACTTAAATTGAAAAGCATCACATTCCAACTTTGTTTCCTCTAACTTAAAGTGATCTCCAGGACCATTCTGCTCATCCTTGCAGTGTTGAACATGGCTGATATGTGGGCAGAGCAGTCCAGACAATAAACAGAAATTCTTGATATTTGAGAAGATAAAACATTCCTTTAGAGCTGCCAGATAAAGTTATAAAAGTTACTTTCTGTTACTGGTCAACATAAGTGCTTTTTCTGCCAGATGTCAACAGCTAAATCATCTCACAAAAGGAGAGTAAATACTTGGATTCTGGAGTGAGAAAATGGAATTAAATGGCTTTAGGGGTTACTCTAACATGGCTTTGAAAAGGAATTTTTTACAGCATTAGTTTAAGGCATTTTGGTGGTATGTACCGTTCCTTATTAGCGTAGCTAAGAAAATAATTTCTGACTCATTAATTCTTAGAACTTATTTCCAGGTAAATTATCAGAAAGTCATATAGATATAGACATGTAGAAGAATAATACAGAAAACTCTAATTTGCATTAATAGAACATTTGTTCTATATAGCTTTACACCACCATTGCAAATCAGGTTTCAAAAAATATGGGAAAAAATCCCAATAAAATAATCAAGTCTAATTTTTAAAATCTTCATCATAAAAGTAGATATCAAGTAAAAAATTGCATAGCACATGTCAAAGAAAAGATTTAAGGATTGAGATTTTATGATTTTAAAAATACAATTATATCTATACATTATGATTATGAGACTCATGCTCCTTTTTTTCCTTGAATCCATTTTTCAATTTTTCATTGGAAATAAACTTACTTTAAAATTAGAATGCTAAAATAAAAATAGCTTAAATTATTTTATTTATCTTAAAGAAAGAAAATATTTGAAAATCCGTGATAAATTTTGTTTCAAATGTGGTATGAGGAATCACTAAAACTTTTTTAAAATATTTGTGTAAAATAGAAATGGATACAAACAGGAAACTGTAATTTGGAATTTACATTTCTCGTTCATTGAATTATTTTTTTTTTCTATTCTAAAACTCCATGCTCCTAAGATACTCATGCCTGTAAGACAAGATATATAAAATAAGCTTAGGAATATAAATCCATTTTTGCTTGTACAAACTTGAATTACGGATAGCTTTATTAAATTAGCTGAGTACCAAGAAAAAAAAACCTTTATTTGTTAGACTTAACAACTCCAAGGATTGTTGAAATGTAAAATTTGCACTATAAATGTTTGTTAGGAGAAATTATACATTTGAAAATTTCTAAATTTGTTGTAGAAAAGTATATTGTCTCACTTAGAGTTGTATATGCAACTTATAATTTATTTAGTGCCTTTTTAAAATTCATCCACTCACCATAACCACACTGTTTAATTTTATGGAATTAAGAAAGTACAAATTACACTAAAATTGTTTTTAAAATTATAAATATAGTTAAATGGATTACATCTTAGAAAATCCATATTCTACAACAAATACTAAAACTTACATTTTTCTCCAATTCCAGTAAAAGTTAATTGAAACTCATAACCTTCAGAAACAAAAAGCATGGTGGTTAAGTCAATAAGATACCTAACTAGGAAGCCCCTGTGAAATAATTAGCAAACAACAACATGGCGACTAAAATTGTTCACTTGGAGCTTCAAAACCTAGCCAAATCTGCAATGACCTAGAAAGTGGCAGGTGAAGAAAAAGTCGCCACCAAATCATAAGTACTTTGTGGCACTTTTATTCACTTTTCCCCCATACCCTGCCTTGTGCATCTAGGGAGGCAGAGACCTAATTTTCATTTCCTTACCTGGGGTAGAAAGACAAGTTTAGAAATTGATTGCAATATTCTGGCCATATCCCCTAGAATGAGTTTCTGCCTTGTCTAACTTGGAGTTGTGATGGGTATTATGGCATAGTTTGGATCTCAAGTTAGAAACTGCTAAAGGAGTTAGCAGAAGCCATGGCATATTAAGACTGTAGAATTGTGGTTATGAAGGGAAGAAATGACAATCAGAATGACATAATAGAAAATCTAAGACTTGAGACGAAGAAGGGAGCAGGTGTGAAACTTACAGAAATTAAGATATTTAGAAGAAACCATGAATATGGGGGAATTAAGGGAAAAGCTCATGCACAGGCCCAGAGAAGAAACAACTCCCCAAAATCCCAAATCCTTAAGTCTTAATGCCAAGCTGATAATTAAAGGCTTAAAGGCTTTCCCTTGGAAAAATCCAATCCACAAAGACTCAGGTGGGTGTTTTTGTTGTTGTTTGGTTTTTCTTTTTTTTTTTTCCTTTTCTTTTCTAATGTCTAAAATTCAATAGAAGTTTGTACGACATAAAAATAAAGAAGGAAATATGTTCCATTAAAAAGAAAGATAATCTTTGAAAGAAGGCATACAGAAATTTGAGCTCCAGATTTAATAGAGAAAATCTTTAAAACAACTATCTTACATGAACCCAAAGACGTAAAGGAAAACATGAAGAAATTTAAAAAATCAGAACACAGAAAAATCATGGATGAACATAAGTGAGAATATTGAAAATGAGTGATTATTAAAAAACAAATTATGGAGCTGAAAATTTAAATCAATGAATTGAAAAATCACAAAAGGTTTTTAACAGCATCTGTTAGTAGGAATAATAAAATCTATCAAGACAAGATATTTAAAACTATTGAGTCTGAGAAGAAAAGGAAAAGAATAATGAGAAGTAAGCAGACACTAATGAATTATAGGATAATATCAAACATACTAATATACACATTATAGATGCTGCAAACAGAAGAGAGAGACATGAATTAGAGAGCTGAGTTAAAGAAATAATGAATGAAAACCTCCCCAAATTGAGGAAATAGTGGTATATACAAATAATGAGTAAAACCATATAAGTCTGTATTGAAACATTATAATCAAACTGTCTAAGATTAAAATAAAAAGGCAATCTTGAAGGTAGCAAGAGAAACAAATTTTATCTTGTACAAGTAATCCTCAAGAAGAGTATCAGCGGGTTTTGCAGCAAAAACATACAATTTCATCTATTTGGGCCTGAAAGACACATACATCACTTCAACCTTCAAACATGAAATATAAATTTTTCTAAAATACACATGAAAAATTCTTGTGGATAGACCATGTGTGGTCAAAAAAAACAAGTCAATAAATTTAAAATTATTGAAATCATGAAGATATATTTCTGATCACAATAAAATACAACTGAACACAAGTAAGAGGGAATTTAAAAATCTACAAATACTTGGAAATTGAATAACACACTCTTAAATAATCAATGAGCAAAAGAAGAGATTGCAAGGAAAATTAGGATGTATACTGAGGCATATGAAAATTAAAATATACTATCAAAACTTACTAGATGAAGCAAATGTGAGAAAACAGAAGGCTGTAAATGCTTACATTAAAATTAAGAAAGACAAAGATAGCAGAGTAGAAGGAGAACAATTGAAAGTTTCAATTGTTTCCTGGGCTATGATTCAACCAGTGGAGATATTGATTTCTAGAGAGATAGGTTAATTGTCCTGACTGTAATGGTCAGTTATATGTTGATCCTATGGTAAACAGGCTGTCTGGAAGTATCTTTTTAGAAAAAGAGAGCACATGAGAAACCTAAACCAGCCAATTATGCTGGCCCTTAAAAATTAAGACTACATTTACCTATATGGACAATTGTCTGAAAGATTATTCAAATAGATTTTTCCAAGAGTTTTTACATTACAGACAGCCCTAATGGACTCCTTAAATGGGAGAATTAAGAGAAAAGAAGATACATATCCTGTAGCCTAAAGAATACAACTTATTGTATCACTAGTTATTGCCAGCTAATATTTCAGAGCTATAATATGCTGAAGTTAATATTCAGGCTTTAAAACAGGTGCATGCCAATTAACCAGATCTAGGTAAGCTGCTGGTCTCATGATCCTTAAAGTGACTACTTTAAATATTATTCTTTGCTTTTTCAATTACAGCCTTTGTGGCTATATCTTAAAACTTACAACATATGGATTTTCTTAATGTTTGACTTAAATTACTTCCAAGACCTTTCATGGTCAAATAAGTGCTGATGGAAGGATAAGAGCTAAATTATAATGTTCTAGAAGACAATGTAATGAATAATGTGAATGAGCCCTCTGCTCTGTGGTTTATGGAAAGGCTTAAATGTCATGCCAATGAAAATGTCTATGTTACTATGGCCAAATGCAATAGTTCCCAATAAAATTGGGAAAAGATTAAGAATCTTCTGATGAGTGTTTGGCAGAATAATAATAATAACCTGGATCTTCCAAGTTGACTGGGTTATTGAAATGATATGTTTTCTACTAATTCGTTTTGTGTTTCAATAGCAGATAATAATGACCTCAGACCAAAAACCCAGTGACTGAAAGATGTAATTCCCCAGTTGCTTTTTTTTATATTAAGAAAGGGGGAATACGTGGGGGGCCCTCACACCGAGTGGCCAGCATTTTCCTTCCTATGATTGGTCGAGGCTCTATTGGTCACTTTCATAGTGATCTGGCCACATTCATAGTGGCCCTGGATGGCTGCCCTGATCCTAGAAATAGCAGAATGTGTCTTCATGCATAGGTGTGCCTTCCTGCAGCCCCATGGATTGAGCTACGCTCACCTGTTCCTTTGTGATATTACCCCTTTGACCTGTTTGGGATACAATGTTCCATGGAAATGACCTTTGTGTGTCCCCTTCTCTTGCTCTGCCTTTGAGTGTGGCCTTCCTAGATGTCAGTCAACCTGCTGACAGCAGACATCATGAAGCTAGACTCAGCCCCTTGAAACTTGACCCCTTGCCTCATTTGAATGGTTATTCCTCAATAAAAGGGTCAGCTTGTGCTGGCTCTCTCTCTCTTTCTGTGAACCTTGAAGGTCAGAGAAGCCATCACAGGACTCCCAAAGCAAAAGATATCTCTGTCTCTTGTGTGGTTACTTCGTGCAGCCCAGTTCCCCTGGAGTGACCCTGAGTGATTTTGTCACCAGGAATGTGGCAATAGATGATAAAGAAAATGCACTAACATTCAATTCAAGGTCAGCATCATAGAGACACAGAAATTCAGAGCATTGAACATAGTATAGGGAAAAAAAAATACCTCCGGAGTCCAAGTTTTCAGCTAATACTGCCATTTTTCCTTGTTCATCATGAGGTGGGTAGCAACCCATGCAAAAAAAAAAAAAAAAAAAAAAAAAAGACTTCATCTCCAAAAACTAATTTGGCACAGGGGAACCTGTGGAACTGAGGGGTAGCCTGGACTTGAGTGACCTTGGCAAGCTGGTATGCCAGCAGTGCTCAGTGCCATTAGGCTGGAGAGCAAACAGCTCATACAGGGCACCATTTTGCAGTGGCTGCATGAGTGTTTTCTGTTGTGTCTTCTGCTGCGTTTCTGCTGTGGGGGCCCAGGAGCAGCATTAACTGACTGCCCCTGCATCCACCTATCAGGAGATAGAGAGTGTGTCAAGCATGATTATTCACAAAAGGTATTATACTCAAGAGTACTCAGGCCTGGAATATGAAGCCAAGTACCATTCACACTTTCCCTTTTATTTTGGCAGCTTGTGGAATTAGTCAAAGAGAACCCAGAAACCGCACAGGTGGGTACATTGGAAATCAGGGTCTGATCCCAGAAAGGTCACATTTGTGGATGGTGGAGTGCAAGACTGGTGGAGAGTTAATTGATTGGCCCCCGAGAGTGGAGTTCTTGGAAGAGCATTTGCCTGGGAATACAATAGGTGGAGCTATTCTCCAGAGAGCAGCTATCTCACAACAGAGTTCAAATTCAAATTGTTGTTTAGAACTAAACGTTAGCTATTCCACATCCAAAACATTGCATCTACCCTGACATGGAAGGAAGTTCATCTACCTGGGTTGCGTGGAAAAAACTCCAATAGTTACTACTTCCCATTCTATCTTAACTTAAGCCGGTGGGAAGCAAAGCTGAGAGCTATTACAATCAACTTTAGTTCCTGGCTATTTCAGTTTATAGCTTAGTGAGCAACTTAAAGAAAGCGGGATGAGAAAATCTCAGCCCTTGCTATCCTAGAAATCAAGATGCAAAGGATGTACACAACCCAAGAAGAAGGAGAAAGAAGGATGGTATGAGATAGGCAGAGAACAGCCATTTTTCAATAGCACTGACCACTTCAGTGTAGAAAATCTCTTCATTTTATAGTAAGATCTTTTTCCTTTTGTTTCTACTGAGTATGAATGCAAATTGTGTGTTCTGCTGTGTTAATTGGCTTGTAGCTATACATATACATAGACATTCCTTTTTTTCTTCATTTTTTATTATTTTTCCCCTGTATTCATTTGTTTGCTCTTTTTATTATTGATTTATATATTAATTCTAATTTGTTATACATGACAGCTGAATGCATTTTAATTCATAGTACAAATATAGAATACATGGGGCTGGGATTGGGGCTCAGTGGTAGAGTGCTCACCTGCCATGTGTGAGGCACTGGGTTCAATCCTCAGCACAACATAAAAATAAAATAAAAGTATTGTGTCCACCTACAACTAAAAAAAATATTTAAAAAAATATAGAGAGCACAATTTTTCATGTCTCTGGTTGTACACAAAGTAGATTCTTTCTTTCTTTCAAAAAAAGAAAAAAAAACTAAGATTCCATATTATATCCATCAGGTAAATGCATATTAAATTTACAAAGAAATTCCACTCTGCACCTACTAGTATAGCAAAAATCCAGAGCATTTATAATGCCAAATTCTAGTGAGGATGTGGAGAAGGGGGAAATCTCAATCACATTCTATGACTGTAAAATAATACAGCCATTTTTGAAGAGAGTTTGGCAGTTTCTTATACTCTTACCATACTTTCCAGTAATCATGTTTTTTGTTAATTTTCCAAAGGGATTGAAATATCATGTTTGCATGAAAACCTGCCCACAAATATTTAGAGCAGCTTTATTCAAAATTGACAAAACTTGGAAGCAACTAACATGTCCTTCAATAGGTGAATGTATAGATTGGGGTATATTCAAAAATTGGAATAATATTCTGTGCCTAAAATAAATAAGCTACCAAGCCACAAAAGATAAGGAAAAACATTAAGTTCATGTAACCAAGTAAAAGAAAACCATATGAAAGTCGCATTGTCTATAATTCCAACTACATGACATTTTAGAAAATGATAAACTATGAAGACAATAAAACATCACATCATTGTCAGAGATTCAGGTGGGCTAGAGGAGGAGGTTAGCTAAGGAGAACCTAGTTAGGATCTTCAGGACAGTGAAACTAGATTGTGTGATATTGTAGTGTGATTAAATGTCATTATAATTTTTTTTAAATTGGTGGAGTATGCAAAATCAAGACTGAATGCTAGTGGGAACTAGGGACTTTGGGTAGTACTGATGTTTCAATGTGGGTTCATCCACTGGGACAAACATACCACTCTGGCAGAGGATATCTGTAATGGGGGAAACATGCATGCATCGAGATAAAATGTATGGGAATTGTTGCTACTTTCCACTCAGTTTTGTCCTAAATCTAAAATTTATTTTAAAATGTATATTTTAAAAGAAGAGGTATGTTAACAATCTAAGTAAATTGAAATTTAGCTGGAGGAATGATATAAACATTAGAGGCAAATAAAACACAGAATAGAAATATAACAATAAATAAACCAAAAGTTGTTTCTTTAAAAAGGTTAACCAAAATGGGCTTTTTTTAAGTGAAAAGCAGAGAAGTTTTGCATAACTAAATCAAAGTTTAAAGAAAGGCCATTAACTGATAGTATATATAAATCAAGAGAATTTTAGAATAATACCATAGGAATCACACACTAAAACATTGGCATAAAACTAGGTAAAATGGACAAATTCCTGAAAACATTAGACTTACCACTCCTAGTTATGATTGATCAGAAAATTTAAAATAATAAGGAAATTGAATTTGTAATTAAAAGCCTCCCAATTGAGAAAAATCCAAGATCACAGAGTTCCAGTTTTGAATTCTTCAAACTAAAGAGTTAAGACTAATACTACTCAAATTCTTCCAAAAAATGGAGTGAAGGGAACTTGCAAACTGATTATATCAAGTTGGCAATACAATACAACAATGCCAGAGTCCCTACAAGAAAATAAAACTAAAAACCAATATCCATGATGAATATAGGTTCAAAAATCAACTAAATACTAGGAACTAGAATTCAACAGTACATTAAAAGTTTGTACACAATATCCAAGTGATATTTACTTATTAAGGATTCTTCTCTCTCTCTCTCTCTCTCTCTCTCTCTCTCTCTCTCTCTCTCCACACACACACACACACACACACACACACACACACACTCACATACACATATATAATTAAGTGCATTAGCAGATTAAGTGCATAAGCAGAATGAAGGAATAATTATCTCAATAGATACAATAATTATCTCAACAGAAAATTTCAGCAAAATTATACTACTTCCTGGCAAAAACACTCAACAAACTAACAATAAAAAAAGAAATTTTTTTTTCTCAATAAAAGTAGGCCATTTATAAAGGTCATATATAAAAAGCTAACAGCTAAAAGTTTATTTAATGGTGAAAATTGAAAGATTTCCCTCTCATATCAGCAACAAGACTGAAAGTGCCCATTTTTGTCACTACTGTTCCACATTGTACTGATAATTCTTCTGAAAATAATTAGCCAATGGAAAGAAATAAAATGCCTCCAAACCATAAAGGATCAAGGAAAAGTCTTCCTGTTCACAGACAGCATCATCTTATATGTAGAGAACTGAATCCCAAGTATTTTATTTTTTTTGAGGATATTGTGAATGGGGTGGTTGTCCTCATTTCCATTTCAGAAGATTTGTCACTGATATACAGGAATGCCTTTGATTTATGCATGTTGATTTTATATCCTGCCACTTTGCTGAATTCATTTATTAGCTCTAGTAGTTTCTTTGTAGACCCTTTTGGGTCTGCTAGGTATAGAATCATGTCATCCGAAAATAGTGATAATTTAAGTTCTTCTTTTCCTATTTTTATGCCTTTAATTTCTTTCGTCTAATTGCTCTGGCCAGTGTTTCAAGAACTATGTTGAACAGAAGTGGTGAGAGAGGGCATCCCTGTCTTGTTCCAGATTCTACACACAAAAGACAATTAAAAGGTTAAAACTAATAAACGAATTCAGTAAGAATAACAAAATTAACATACAAAAAGCAGTTTCATTTTTATATAATAACAAGACACAATCCAGAAAGAAAAAAAAAAAGGAGCACTTAAAAGTGAAATTTCAGAAAACACTTTCATAAAAATCATCCCTAATTGATTTTGAAATATTTAATTCTGAGGGAACATATTTAGTTTTACATGTATATAATTCTAGGCTCATAATTCCTATCATGTTTTTAGAAAATTAATTTTAGTCTACTTTGAAAGTTTTTAAAATAACAAGAAAGCAATAATTCTACTATATTCTCTAAAAATATTATTTTGGTCTCATTTGTAATAAATTATTAATAACTTTTGTAATTACAGGTAATTTGATATTTGCTGGTATATTTTTATGGATTACAGTTAGAATTGTAATTTTAATAAAAATGTGTCATTTATAAAGTATAAACTTTAAATGTAAACTGATATTATGGTTAATTTATAAAT
The DNA here is from genome assembly GCF_964194105.1 of Spermophilus citellus. Classification (NCBI taxonomy): domain Eukaryota; kingdom Metazoa; phylum Chordata; class Mammalia; order Rodentia; family Sciuridae; genus Spermophilus; species Spermophilus citellus. The sequence continues at coordinate 24,428,512 of NC_138194.1, read as the reverse complement.
AATAAAAATTTCTGGCCAGGCATGGTGACACATGCCTGTAATCCCAGGGCTCAGCTGAGGCAGGAGGGTATTAAGTTCAAGTCCAGCCTAAGCAATTTAGTGAGACTGTGTCTTAAAATAAAAAAAATAAAATAAAAAGGGTCAGGGATGCAGCTCCGTGGTTAAGCACAGCTGGATTCCATCCCTGGTCCAAAAAATTCTACTTTATTCTCACCAGATAATTAAATAAAAGCATAAACTATGATGATGAGGTTGTAAAGAAAAAAGGATAAATCATATATACACACACCAAAGCACCATTTTTTCTACATATTTATAACAATTAAATATTAGGAAATAATCATATTATTCCCCAGATATGCTTTTAAAACTACATTATCTCTTTCTACACAAGCCAAGGTTTTTGGATCAAAACTAATGTAAATGTCAACATCATTTAAGGAATACTATCTACACTTTAATTCATCAAATATTTACTAACTGCTGATTATTTGTCAATTGCCATTTTATCTCTTAAGATACACTGATGCCCAATAATTGTTAAGTGGGAGTTTCTAATATTCTAGAGGAACGATTAAGTAGACCATATATAAGAAAAGGGGGCTGCAGGTAGATTAAGCAGAAAAATCAGGGTTGGCAAAATTACAAGACCATATATGAACATGAACCTGAGACAGGATGGAGAATTAGGATGAAGATATCAAATAGATCAGCATTGCTAGCATAGAGCAGATCATGCAAAGACTCAGAATTGAGAGCCCTCTGCACGTTTGAGGGATAGACAACATTTTAGCAAGGCTGAAACAGAGGGAAGCAAGCCAGAAAGCATCTGGTTGTGAAATCAGAGAGATGTAATTCTTCATTTAGTGAAATTCCATTTTTTCTCTCATTATCCCTAAGAATTTTACATAATTGAAATGAATTTCATAGTCATAAATTTAAATAATATTAAAATTCCTGTTCAAATTAACTTTTAAATCAATAAATATCATATATATATATAAAAGTATTATATATATATTATAGTGGGTAATTGAGTATATATATATATACTCAATTAGTCAATTAGGTGTAAGGATAATTAATTGCATTAAACTTTAAAGTATATCTTTTCTATATCAGATTGCATGATTACAAAAATGTTTTTTATGATCAATTTTTCAGTTTATATTAGTGTTTAATTATACTGTTTATATAATCTATTATCTAAAAATTAGAAAGCAATTGATAGAACATTTTGCATTGTTTTGTTGTTTGTGCTCTGTTATTTATTTCCTTTTAATATATAAATATTTAGTATATAAAGATTTGTATGCATTAAATGAGACTATGTGTAACATTTTTAATATATGCAAACATCCTGCACTGATCATATCCATCCATACTTCTTCCATCCTCACCCCCTTGCCTGGCACTTTCTCCAACTCTTAATAATTACTATTCTAATTTAAGGCCAACATACTTTTAGTTTCTGCGTATAAGAATCTGTATCTTATGATACTTGGCACTTGATATTGATAGCCTTTCTTTCTCTGTCTGGCTTATTTTGCTTCAAATTATATTCTTTAACTCTATAACTTTACTGCAAATGAAAGGATCTTGCTTTTCTTTATAGCTTAGTAAAACTCCATTGGGGGAGAGAGAGAGAGAGAGAGAGAGAGAGAGAGCGCATGTGCACGTGTGCATATGTATGTACATATTTTCTTTGTCCCTTTATCTCTTGATGGGCACCTAGGCTTCTTCCATATCACCTCCTGAGAAGTAGAGCCCTCAGTAAACATGGGTGTGTAGGTATCTGTTTTGTATGCTGATAACATTTCCTTGCATGTATGCACAGACTTTTTGAGGAACCATGACACTGTTTTCCCTAGGAGGTTCATTGATTCGTTTCCACCAACAGCATGGAAGATTTTTTTTTCTCCATACCCACACTGAAGCTTGTCATTTATTGTTGTTTGCTTATTTGTTTATTTTTTATAATAGTTGTTCTACCTGGAGTAAGAAAGTATCTCATAGTAATTTTGGTTTGCATTTTCATGATGGTTAATGATATTCAGTATCTTTTCATTACGTGTTTGCCATTTGAGTTTCTCCTTTTGAGAAGTGTCTATTGAGATCATTTGCCCATTTTTCAGTTGGTTTACTGTTTTTATTAAGTTTTTGTGAGTTCTTTGTATATCCTAATATTAACACTCTGTAAGATGAATAGCTGGCAAGGATTTTCTCTGGGGCTATAGGTTTTCTCTTCACTCTGTTGGTTAATTCCTTTGCTGTACAGAAGATTTTTCGTTTGATGCAATTCCATTTCTCCAGTTTTGCTTTTGTGGTTCAATTCAGAAAATAATTGCTGGTACCAATGTCTTGAAGCACTTTCTAATTTTTCTTGCAGTAGTTTCACAGTTCCAGGTCTTGCATTAACGTCTTTGACCCATTTGAGGTTGATTATAGTACAGGGTGAGAGAGAAGGATTGTTTTAATTTCTTACATGTGGGTGTCCCTGTTCCCAACATCAGTTTTTGGTGAGAGGCCCTTTTCTCCAATGTATGTTGTAAGCCTCTTTGTCTAAAATCAGTTAGCTATAGAAATATGGGTCTTGTTCTGGGTTCACTGTCTAGTTCCATTGATCATTTTATCTGTCTGCATGCCAATATCATGTTGAACTGGTGCTAGTGTTGCAATCAGGTATTGTGGTACCTCGGGATTTGAATTTTTTTTTTTTTTTTTTTTTTTTTTTTTTTTTTTTTTTTGCTCAAGATGGCTTTAGATATACAGGGATCTTTAAGCTTCCATGTGAATTTTTTTTTTGGAATTTTTTACTATTCTGTGAGGAAATACATTGGTATGCTAATTTGAATTGCAGTGACTACATAGACTGCTTTTGTAGTATGAATTTTAGTAATGTGGATTTTAACAATTCACAAACAGGGAAGGTCTTTCCATTTTTTTACATTTCTTTAGTTTCTTTCACCGTGATTTGTAATTTTCTTTCAGTTCTTTGAGGTTATTTCTAGGTATTTTCTGTGGCAATTGTAAATGGGTTTGGTTTCATGATTTTTTTATTGGTAAGTTTATTTCTGTTATATTTAAAAAGCTAATGATTGCTGTATGTTGGTTTTGTATCCTTTGCTACTTTATTGCATCTGTTTATCAGTTTTAACAGTCTTTTGATGTAATGTTTAGATTTTACTATGTATTGTATCAAATCATCTGCAAACAGAGATAATTTTTCTTCCTCGGATCCCATTAGGATGCCTTTTATTTTCTTCTCTTGCTTAATTGCTCTGGTAAAAACTCACAGTGCTATGCTTAATTTGATTAATGAGAATGGATACCTTTGTCTTATTTTTGATATTAGACTTGATGATTTCATTTCTTCCATACTCATTATGAAGCTATTGGTTTGTCATTATAGCTTTTACTATTTGAATTATTATCCTTCTGTACCTAATTTGCACAGGGCATTTATAATGAAGGAATGTTTACTTTTATCAAATGATTTTTTCTGCATTTATTGAGATCATCATAATATTTTCATCTTTCTTTTTGTTTAGTTATATATCATGCTTATTGATTTGTGCATGTTGAAGCATCCTTCAATACCTTGAATAAAAACAAATTGATTATGGTGTATGATGTTTTTGATGTATTGTTGAACTTAACATGCAATTATTTTGTTAAGGATTTTTGCATCTGTGTTTTTGTTTCATGTGTGTGTGTGTGTGTGTGTGTGTGTATGAGTGTGTGTGTGTGTGTGTGTGTGTGATTATCAGGTTTTGGCAAAAGGGTAACACTAGATTCAAATAATTTTGAAGCGTTCCTATCCTTTCATTGCTATAGAATAGTTAGAGAAAAATTAACATTTATTCTTCTTGAGAAGTTTGGTAAAATTCTGGTCTTTGCTTTGTTCAGAGACTTTTCACTACTGAATCAATCTTCTCATACAATATTGGTTTACTTAGACTTTTTGTATCCACTTGCTTCCTTTACTATAGGAAATATTTGTTTAAAAAGTTGTCCATTTCTTACAGATTTTCAATTTGTTAGCATTTATTTTTTAAAGATAATCCCTAATGATCTTTTGTAGTTCTATCATATAATTGTAAAGTGTCCTTTTACACCTCTTATTTTATCTTATTTTATTGAATAGAATTTACTTTTTTTTGGTTAAATCTCAATAGTGACTTGTCAATTGTGTTCATCTTTTTAAAAAACAATGTCTTTTTTAATAAAAAAATAAAACCATGTCTGTTTCCATTGGTCTTCTGTATTGTTTTTAAATCTCTATTACATTTATTTCTGCTGCCTCTTCCTTCTCCTCCTCCTTTATGTAGGTCTTCATTTCTATAAATTTCCAGGTTAGCATTGATTTTGCTGAATTCTACAGAATATGGCATTTTGTATTTCCATTTAATTTCATTTCAAGAAATTTAAAATTTTCCCTTCCGATTTCCCCAGTGACCCAATCTTCATTCTAAAGTGTGCCATTCTGCCTCCATATATTTATATAATTTCTAAATATTCTCTTGCCAACTTCTAATTTCATGTCTTTGTTGTCAGAAAAGTCACAGGACATGTTTTTTTTTTTTTTTTAACTCTTGTTTTGTGCCTTATAATATGTAGTCTATTCTAGAAGCAGTTCTGTGTACTGATGAAAGAATGTATTGTTGAGAGCCACAGCCGAAGGGGCCCCAGCAAACTTCCAGCTGGCAGCTGATTGGCTCCTCTGCTGTGATGCTCATTGGGCTGTTTCCCTGCCCTTTCAGACCACAGAGCTGCTCATTGGGGGACTTTTTTTGGCTCTGCCCATGGGACCCAGCCAATCGGCCTCAAGAGCAGGAGGAGTGGGGGGGTTGAGAGGCTTGTGGGAAGCCGGTGGTGGCAGTTGGGCTCTGAGGGAATTCCTGAAGAGCTGGTGTGGTGCAGGAGTGTGTTCTAAAAATAAAGTTCCTTTCTGCTTGATAAGTGGCTGTGAATTGTGCCCAGCCAGACTGCAGCAATGTATATTATATGGCTGTTGGATAGAATCTTCTAAATGTCTTTTAAATTCATTTTGATCTATAGTACAGTTTAAATCTGATGTTACTTTATTTCAATCATATTTTTTGGTCTGGATACTCTGGGTACTGATGACAGCAATAGGGTAAAGTTCCCTAATATTATTTTTTTTAAATTTATGTATCCTTTTAGCTCTAAGAGAGTATTTTTATAATACTGGGTACTCCAACTAGGTAATAAAGATGTACAGCCATAATACCTTCTAGTTGAGCTGGTCCTTTCATCATTATATAGTTATTTCTTTATTCTTTCTTAGAGATTTAACTTAAGATTTATTTTTTCAGATGTAAATATAGCTCTTCCTGTTCACTTTAGGATTCTATTTGCTTTAATGTCGTTTCCCATCCTTTCACTTTCTGTGTGTATTGATACTAGTGAAGTGAGTTTTTTGTAGGCATCAAATTATTGGGTCTTCTTGTTATCCATTCAGTCACTCTGTTTACATCAGTAAGAGTAATTAGTCCAGGTACCTTCAAGGTTAGTACAGAGAGGTACAGGCATACACCTATTACGTTTTTTAAAATTTTCTCTGGTGGTTTGAATATTATTTGTGTCTTTTTCCCCTATTCATCTTTATGGTTGGATTACTTACTCTATTTATAATATTTGTTTCTTTTCAATTTCTCCGTTGTGTTTCTAATCTCCTAGTAGGGTTCATAACTTTCACACACTATCATGATAATAACATTATTTCACTTGGACATTGAAATATTAAGCATCTTTTGTAATTCTGGTCTTCTGATTGTATATTTCCTCTATATTTTGCCTATCTTGGAAGATCTTTCTTCTTCATTTCTGAAGGATAGCCTTTGCTGGGTATAGTAATCTTGGCTAGCACTTATTTTCTTTTAGGACGTGCAATACATTATTCCATTACCTACTGGTCTGTAGGGTGTCTGCTGATAAATCTACCTTTGTCCTATAGATTTTTAAATTTCTTTATGTGTTCCACACTATTGACAGATGACTATAATGTGTTTTGGTGAAGCTCTTTTCTGATTATGTCTGTTTGGTTTCTATAAGCCTCCTGACATGGGTGTCCATGTATTTGACAAGATTAGAAAAATTTTCTGCTATTATTTTATTGAGTATGCTTTTTGTGTTCTTAACCTTTATCTTCCCCACTTTCAGTGATTCTATAACATGAATACTGTGTTTTTAATGTTGCAAGGTTCATGAATGCTGTCCTGGTTCTTTACTATTTCTTTTTATTGATTTTTAGCTGAATTAGATATTTTGAAAAAAAAAAAACTTACCTGCAAGTTCAAGTATTCTTTACTTGCTTGAAATAAACTCCTTATTGTGCATTCAGCTAAATTTTTATTTGATTCATTGTGCACTTCATTTATATTATTTCTGTTTGATTCTTTTGCAAAACCTCTGCCTCTTTGCTAAGTTTCTCATTCATGTCCGGCACTGTCTCTCCAATTTCATTTCATCATGTGTATTCTCTTGATTCTCTTGAGCTTTTTAAATCATTCTTTTAGATTCTGTTTTAGGCATTTTATACATTTTGATTTCTTATAATCTGCTACTAAAAAGTTTTAATGTTTTGAAGGTTTAATTTTCCCTTTAAAAATATTTCTTGTTTTACTACTTTGGGATCTATACATTTGGTTAATTAGGAATCTGTATCACTTCCATCAGATGGCCTTCTTAATCAACAACTCCTGAAGGTGTGTCTTGGACTAATAGCTTGCTAAGCAATGTTGGCTTTATTTTCAGCTGGGTATACTACATTATCCCAGAAGCTTCTGTTGCTATAATTAATGAATCTGAGCACCAGGCACACCTTGTCAAAGTTGGTAGGTAATGTAACAATGAAAATACTCTGGCAATGCAGGCAGGTGTGATATATACAGCAGAGTAGGGGGGTTTCACACTCTGTCCACTCCTACAATGGGAGGGGTGGGCCCTATAGGTTGATGGAGGTTTTCTCAGGCACTGTTGGTTCTGTTACATGTAAGGATCACTATTACTAAGTGGGTTGGTATCAATCTGTGGGTACTGATGAAGAGTCTGAAGCACTTTTCCGGTGATCAAACAGTGGTATGAGCCAACGTGCTTCACATAAGGAAACCTGATGGCAAGAATCACCTCTTACGCACTCACACCTAGTCCTGGCAACAGTGTGTGGTTAGTTAAGGAGCTGGGGTGGTTGGTGGAAACACACAGATGTGTTCTCAGCAGGTAGTGCTCCTCTTGACTGCTACTGGGTGAGTGTGCTCCTAGGAGTGAGACTTATCCATGCACACCTAGGAATGAGATGATGACTGGGCTTTTATTGCTGATTTTTTTTCAGCTGTACTGCAAAACAGAGAGTGAGAGTGGTTTATGGTCAAAGTCCAGAAAAGTTTCTCTTTGGACCTCCTGAAGCAATGCCTCCCTGAGGCAGAGCTGCTCAACATCTCTTTAGCATGTCCTTGTGGTAGGGCAGTAGTGGAATCACAGAGCTCTTTCCCAACCTGTAACAGGCAACTGTGCATGGCACTCAGGGATAACTAGCAGAAATCATGTAAGTGTCTGCCTTTGGTATGCTTGTTGTGAATCTGCATGTGATCCGACATACTTCCAGCGTCAACACTTTGATCACTTGGTTCTTGAGAACAATGTCCTATGTTTCTCTCAATTTTGTTACACTCATGCCCTACAGTTCAGGGATCTCAGAGGGTTTGAGTAAGCATTACTTTGCTGGATCAAGATTAGCTCACAAAGCACCAGTTGCCCTGGAACGTCTTTGGGTTCCCAGAGGTGGAAATTTGCAGAGGTTTCTGACCCCTGGCTTAGTCCAAATTCCTTCTTAAGATAACTTCTGGTTATAGCAACTTGAGGGTTGGCTGGCTGGTGGTGTGACATCTTCTTCCACAGGAAGGCTGCTGTGAAGATTTCAGGTCACTTTTCCAAGTAGAATGTAAGCTGTGAGGATTATAAAACTTTCCAATAGTTATGATTGCCATCATCAACACTGCATTTGCTGGAAATGTTTTTCACCTTTACCCATGCAGAGGGGAAAGTTCCCTGGCCACAGCTGTGGAACTGGGGTAGCAAATGCTAGAGTACTTTGTTTGTTTGATTGTGCTCAGGTCCCAGGTCTCTGTCTTGTATAGGTTTGAGTTTCTGTTTTGCTGATTCTCATCTTCAACCATTTTGTCTTCACTTCAAAATGCAGCTATACACATGTTGTTCTTGTTTTTCTCTGTGGAGCAGCAGGTAAGGGCTGGGTGCCTCTATTTAGCTATGTTGAAATTCCTCTGGTTTTAACCATTGCTAAGAGTGGTCAAAGTTATATTAGCAGAATCTGGTTAAATTTGTTGGAACTGAATATTTAAAGTGAAAAATCAATGAAGTGCATGAGATTCCTTAGAAGTACATGAAATTTAAACTCAAAGTTAGGTCAAGTGAACTCAACAGATATTTCTAGAACATTCCACTCAATAGCTATAGAATACACATTTTTCTAAACTACATATAAAAAAAATTTCGTGATAAAGCATATGTTAGCCCCAAAAACAAGTTTTTAAAAATCAAGATACCTAAGTAATATCACATATCTATTCTGATAACAGTGGAATGAAACTGGAAATCAACAATATTAGCTGAACACCTAAAAATCAAATAACCCAATCAATAAATGGAATAAGGAACTGAAAAGAAAATTCACAGAAGAAGAAATATTATCAATCAACAAGCATATTGAAAAATGTTTATCATTTCTAGCGATTATAGAAATACAAATAAAAACTACTCCAAGGTTTTATCTCACTCCAGTCAGAATGACAATTATCAAGAATACAAGCAAAAATAAGTGTTGGTGAGGATGTCAACAATATTGCTGGTGGTACTGAAAATTGGTGCAACCACTCTGGAAAGAAGTATGGAGATTCCTTGGAAAACTTAAGATGGAATCACCATTTGACCAAGCTATTCCCCTTCTTGTTTTATAACCAAAGGACTTAAATCAGCATACTACAGTGATGCATTCACAACAATGTCTATAGCAGCTCAATCCATAATTGCTAAACTATGGATCCAACCTAAATGCCCTTCAACAGGAAAATGGATGAAGAAAATGTGGAACAGATACATAATGAAATATTATTTAGCCTTAAAGAGGAATGAAATTATGGAATTTGCAAGTAAATGGATGGAGCTAGAAAATATCATGTGAGGTGAAGAAAGCCAATCCCTCAAATCCAAAGGCCGAATGTTTTCTCTGATAAGCAGATGCTGATCCATAGTAGGGAAGCGGGTAGGGAAGAATAGAGGAACTTAGGATTGTGCAGAGGGGAGTAAGAGGAGGGTGGGACAGCGAGGATGGGAAGGATGGTAGAATGAAACGGACATTATTACCCTACATACATGTATGATTATACTACTGTGTGATTCAGCATCATGTATAGCCAGAGGAATGAGAAATTATGCTCCATTTGTGTACAACGTGTCAAAATGCATTATAATGTCATGTATAACTAATTAGAACAAATAAAAAAAGAGTATACCTAAGTAAAAATTGAACAGTATGCAGCAGAAAAAAAGGCTAAATAAATAAATAAAATCAGATGATAAAGAAGCCATTGCAAGTACCACAGAAACAAAGGACCATTAGAAATTATTATGAACAACTGTGCCAACAGTTTATAAACTACAGAGATGAATAAATTCTTGGACATATACAAGCTACCAAGATTTAATCATGAAGAAATACAAATCCCAAAGAAATAAGCAACAATGAGTTTGAATCAGTAATAAATTTTTAATCAAAAAACAAATCAACCAACCAAAGGAGTCACAGCCGCCCAGGATCTGCTGCCTTCCTTTCAGATCTCTGCAAAAGAACTTAAAGAATGAGAACAAATTCTATGAAAATTATTGAAAATATGGAAGAGGAGGCAATCCTTACAAGTTCTTTCGATGAAGCCAACATTATCCTGACACTAAAATCAGATGAATATACAATATCAAAAAATACTGCAGATCAGTATCCCTAATGAACATAAATGCAAAAATCATCATCAAAAATAGCTTCCTGATCAACAGCATATTTACAAAGATCATTGACTATGATCTAGTGGGATTCACACTAGAGATGGAAGAACAGTTCAACATTCGCAAAGCAATAAACATGCAAACCATATGAAAACAACCAAGCATAAAAATCATTATGATCATTTCAATAGATGCTGAAAAGCATTTGATATAATTCAACCTCCCTTTATGATAAATACTCTCAACAAATAGATTATAGGAGGACTGTATCTCAAAACAATAAAGTCCATGTATGACAAACACATCACTGATATCATACCACATGAGGAATAATTAACATTTTTGTAAGATCTGAAACAAGATAAGGATGTTCAAATTATTTTTCTTTCTTTATTTTATTTTTTCCCCTAGGACTGGGGATCAACCACAGGACCTTACATATGCAAAGCAAATGCTCAATCACTGAACTACATTCCCAGCCCTTAGAGATGCTTCATTTATGTCTTTCATTTAACCTAGCACTGAAAGTCCTAGCCAGTCTAATTAAGAAAGAAATCAAATTATGGAACCAATCTAGGTGTGCATCAAGAGATGAATGGATAAAGAAAATGCATTTATACACAATGGAGTATTACTCAGCCATAAAGAAGAATGACTTTATGACATTTGCCAGAAAAAGGGTGGATCTGGAGAATATCATGCTAAGTGAAATAAGCCAGTGTGAAGGTTGAATGTTTTCCCAGATATGGGGAAGTTAACACACAATAAGGGGGCAGGGTGAGGGGAAGAATAGAAGATAGAAGTGCAGTAGATTAGACAATAGAAATGGAGTTAAGAGAGGGAGAATAGGAAAAGGAATGTCAGGGGAATGAATTTGACATCTTTTGCCCATGTACATATTCGAAAACAACTCAGTGAATCCCACTATCTCTTATATCCATAGAAATGACATCCTAACTAGAATAAGTCATGTATAACTAAAAAGAACCAATAAAGGAAAAAGAAATGAAAAATACATTGAAAAATACAATTTAAAAGAGAGAGGTCAAAATCATTTTGTTTGCAAATAATATGAACTTGTATATAAAAAATCTTTAAGATTCCATTAAAAACTGTTAAAAACAACAATCAAATTCAGTAAGATTGCTAGATACAATCAAAAACACACAATTCAGTATGATTTCCATATTGTAATTATGAGCTATCTAAATAGAAATTAAAAAAAAAAAACAATCCCACTTACAATGGCTACAAATGGGCACATATATATGTACCACATACACACACCCATAGTAATAAATTTAACCAAAAAGGTAAATAACTCTACAAACAAAACTGAAAGATACTGATGAAAGAAATACAATAGGATGAAAATTAATTAATATCCAGTGTTCATAGATTAGATGTATTAATATTGTAAAAATGTCCATATCACTCAAAGCAATCTACAGGTACAATGCAATCCCATCAAAATAGTAATGTCATTCTTCACCAAATTAGGAAAAAAAAAACCTCAAAATGTGTATGGAAGTACAAATGAACTTATATAGCCAATGTGATCTTAAACATGAAGAGAACATGCATGGAATATAATTGGCCCCTATGATATTGGGATTTCCCTCAGCTGAGTACCAGAAAGGCAATGAGGAACCTCAGCCCTACAACCATAAGAACAAAATTCTGCCTCGCTCTTGAATGAACAAGGAAGCAAATTCTTCTTGATAACCTCCTGAAAGGAGCACACCCCAGATGACACCTTAATTATAGTCTGATGAGCCCATGTGAGACTTCCCATCTATGGAAAAGTAAGATGATAAATAGGTCCTATTTAAGATACTAGATTTGGACCTATTTGTTACACTTGCAAAAGAGAACTAAGGAAAATATGTCACTTCCCACAAACTTGTTTGAAAGAGAATGGAGAATAGAAGCCACTACATTTCAAGTACAAAGGTCAAATTAGAAAACCATAAAGAGAAAAATGAGAGTTTAGTAGAATGGGCAAGAGGCTCAAATGGACCAAATTCTATGAACCATGCATTTCTATTGATACACAGATAATGAACACTTGGAAAAAATATTTGAAAATAAAAGAAATAACACACAATACCTAATAAAAACAGAGAAGTGGATACATACTATAAGTGCTCTGTAAACTAGAGTAAGTGTTCTTTCTGAAATCCAGTTTTGCTTTTTGTATCAAAAAAATTTAAAAGAGTAATTGTACTTTAAATAAAATCCACTTTTAGAATAAACCACAAATTGATATCTGAAACATGGAACATTAATATGTGCCACCATATTTAGCAAAAGACTCTGAAGCTTTATAATAGAGTCAAACCATGCAAAAAAATATAGATTCAAATTATGATAATATATTGTTAATAATTAAATATTATTAAATAACGACTAACAGAACAAACAACAATAATAGCCATTTGCATAGAACATATTGGGGAAAATCTACCCACGTGGTTTTAATGGTTGCCCTTCGGAAGTGATGGCATTCTGATCATTTATATTTAAAGGTGTGTGTGTGCGTGAGTGTATGTGTGTGTGTATGTGTGTGTGCATATTATAGGGAACAAACAGGGGTTTCTTGTTTGTTTCCTTCCACTTCCTTCTTTTATGACTCTGGACTTCCTGTCTACTTGTTCTTCCCATGAACATTACCTCTGACTACTTCACCTTGGCAAATTTTCAGGGCATGATTTTCAGTACACCTTCCTCAGATGGGCTTGTCAATGTCTTTTTCCATGGGTCTATGCCACCATTCCCTAAGATTCATTTTCTGAGCTCAAAGACATCAACACATTCCAAAGATTGGCTCCTCCTCTTCAAAAGTCTTCATCTCATTTCCTTTTGGTACCTTCTTCTTCTTCTTTTTAACTATCCCTTATCTGTGATGGTTATTTTTATGTGACAACTGAGCTAGGCTATGGTGCCCTATGATTGAGTCTAATACCAATCTAAATGTTTCTGTGAAGCTATGTTGTAGATGTGATTAACACTTACAATGGTTTAACTTAAAGTAAAACAAGTTACCTACAAAATTCAAGTAACCCTGAAGAATAAAACAGACTTCCAAGAAATGTTGCCTCAAGACTTAACAGAAATTTTGCTTCTGTTTCTTGTCCATTGGTCTGTCCTACAAATTTCAGACTTGCCATCTCAGTAATCACAAGAGTCAATTCCTTAAAGTTTCTCTAGATAGACAAAGACATAGAGAGATAGAGATAGATAGATAGATAGATAGATAGATAGATAGATGATAGATAGATAGATAGATCTCCTCTTGTTTCTGTTTTCCTAGAGAGCCCTGACTAATGTATTGCTTACTTCCCTTCTTCCTTGAGTACTGGGTGTGGTTGCTCTTCCTGTAGCTACTACTTTTGTGATACCTTAGCAAATTTTTTACCTTCTTAGCTACTTATTTAGCTACCTTAAGTTTAGTTAAAATTCTTTACCCTAAACTTTTGCTGTTCAAGTAAGCAATGTTCTTCCCCCTCTCCTTTCAGCTAAATGCCCATCAGTAGAAAAATGGATAAGAAAAATGTGGTACATATGCACAAAGACATTTATTTGTTCATAAAAATCATGAAACCCTGTAATTTCTGACAGCATGGATAAGCCTGAAAAACATTATTTTAAGTGAAATGTCAAGTACAGAAAGACAAACACTTCATGGTCTCCCTTGTACTTGGATATAAAAAAGTGAATCTCATAAAGATGAGAATAGGAGAGTGGTTCCCAGAGTCTGGAGAGATGTAGGAGGAGTGGAGAGCTTAGGGGTCAGTGGGAAAATGTCACAGTCAGGAAGAATAAGTTCTGATGTTCTATGGCATGGCAGGGCAAATAGAATTCCAACCAATGCACTATATATCTCAAAATAATTAGAAGAGAGAATTTTGAATGTATGCACTGTATTAAAATGATAGATTGTCAGGTGATAGACATATTAACTACCCTAAGGTGATGATTCCCCAATAAATGCACGAATCGAAACATGACTTTGAATCTCATAAATGTACAAAATCTGTATGTATCAATAAAAAATAATAAAGCCAGGTTCAGTGGCACAACTGAAATTCCAATGACTCAGAAGGAAGATACCAACGTTTAAGCTAGCCTGGAAAGGTTAATGAGAGCTTTCTCTCAGGAAAAAGAGAGAGAGAGAGAGAGAGAGAGAGAGAGAGAGAAAGAAAGAAAGAAAGAAAGAAATAGAAAGAAAAGACTCAGGATGTAGTTCAGTGTTTGATCACCCCTGGGTTCAGTCCCTAGTACTAAATTAAAAAAAAAAATTGCAAGAAAGTTATTTCTGTCTCTTGACTGGACGGTGATACTTTATATAATGTTTATGGATATTATTCACAGTGACCAAAAGCTTTGAAGAGGTCTTTCAGAATGATAATCTCTCACCACTCCACCTCTAACAAGCAATCTAGCACCAGTAAGAACATAATGTCTTGTCCATGCCCTTTGGTAGGCTTCCTCCTTCATCTCTCTCTTTTTTTTAATGGCCTCTATAAAATGTTTGTCAGACTAGTTTTCTTCACAGGGAAAACCTAGATACTTTAATTGAATGAAACATCAAAACAAACTGACAACAGGAAGATGACATACTTTTGTTTTTCATTCTTCCAGCCACAGTTCAATTCTGTTATTGGACTTATTTTAAATTATAGAATATTCAATATTCATTAACTTCTAAATATATCACTTTTTCTAGAGAAGAATAAATTGTCCTCAAACATGTTATAAGAGGCATATAAGCTAATTTATTAAGTAAAAATTTATATTTTATTATATTTCACATATAATTTGGTATGAATAACACATTCATGGTTTGTTCATGAAACAAAATACACTTTTTAATGAAGTGTTAGAAATTCAAATAAATTTTATTTTTTAGAATTTCAGTTTTTAATCATTAAAAAAATGCATATTAAGCACCTCCATTTTTAGTAATTTTCCTAAAGCTACCTGTTGTTCAAACTGTGATTAAAATTCACTTATGCCTCAGTGGATAGGATTGTAAAATTAAAATGCAAAATTCCACACACATCATTGCTCATTAAATAGTTTAAAATAACTACAAATATTGTCATAACATCTACTATGTATCAATTTACAGATTTTGAGCCTTGATAAATTAATACTTCCATTAGTATCTGAGTTCCTTTTGAAGAATAAGAATTATTAAAAAAACAAGAAAATCTTCATATTTAGTGAAAGAAAATAAGCTATTAATGCATTAGAGCTATAAAATATGTGATTATTCTGCTATAGAATTGGCAAGCATTCTAGTCTATAAAGAAATATTCTGTTACCTGTTCAATAATAAATGCTATTTCTCTATATTTCAGAAATATGTTTATATGTTTGTAATATAATTGAGTTAAATTTTACTTAAAACTTTGATAATCATAATATCCCAAGAAACCCTATAATTCATCTAAATTTTATTATTTCTCTTTAATAAATCATATGTAATACTTGATTATGTTTGTTTTGTTTTCCATTGTTTTTAAGTTATTACATAATTCCTAAATGGACATTTATTTAAAAATAAGTCAAACTTACAAAAATATATAAAATAAAATATAGAAGTTTGAAACTTACTCTCCCCTAGCAGTGGTGTCTGTCTTCAGGGTCAACTCAGACATCATCCTAACATGTGGAAAGAAATCTATGCATATAAACCTAAGAAAATTTAAATAATTTGAATCATTTATTACAAGTTCAGAATTTAATTTAGAACTTGATTTTTCCACATACAGACTTATTCAAGCATGGTGATATTTATAGTCCCTGTGCCAACTGTAACAAATTTATATAACCAATCAAATATTGATATGCCAATTATGTGATCTTTACATCTCTATTATGTACCTTTATTTTTAACAATATTCTTTTCTAAAGGAAGAGTGTTGGGACAAATAATGTGTGAAATATAAATTTTGATACTTAATATACAATTGCTGTGATGATCAATCTGAATTGTCAACCCGATTAGATTAAGAGATCCTCTGAAAATGCTTGGGATATTTCTATGAGAGTGTTTCCAGAGATGACTGGCATGTGGGACAGCAAATTCAGATAGGATTATTCTGACAGTGGGTAGTACTTTCCCAAATGCTGAGGGCCTGAATGGAACAAAAGTGAAAGAAGGAAGAAGCCACCAAAAATAAAAGCTCATTTCTTCTTGAGCAGGTTCACCTGTTGCTATAGCCATGGCCCAAAGACATCAGACTATCTCTTCAGTCTTCCAAAAAGTACTCTCACCAGTTTCCAGAGAGCTTCCTACTTTCAGTCTAGGACCAGGATTGTATCACTGGTCCCTTCTGTCTTGAGTCTCCAGCTTCTATGACTGAGCATCTACTGCTTCCCCTAGCTCTCCAGTATGTGGATGGCATTTTGGGGACTTTCCAACTTCTGATCATGTAAACCAAACTAATAAATCCTCTTGTGTAATTACATACAGATACACACACACACACACACATCTTGTCCTTTTTTTTTTTCATTAGACAATGCTGGATGATATAGAAAACTGATATCAAAAAGTGGAGTCACTGCTTGTGACTAGAGCAATGTGGCTCAGAAGCCTTTGGAACTTATTTGTGGGAAGAATTTTGAAATGTTTGGAGATACAAGCAAGAGAAGCCCTAGAATATTATAAGCAGATCTTAGTGTAAATTTCTGTTGCTAGCTTAGGAAGAAGAAAAAGATACTGAAAAAAAAAAATGTGGACAATAAAGACTGTGCTCATGAGGTTTCATGTAGAAATGGCGACTACTGGGAATTGAAGTAGAGACCATTCATGTTACATTTTGGCAAAGAACTTATCTACATTTTGTCCCGTGTCTTGAAGCCTTGTGTGAGGCTGAGTTAAAAGTTGACAGAATAAGAAAACATAGCATTCAAAGAATGACATAAATATTGCCATTGGCTTTTAAACTAATGCACAGTGAGAATTGGCTGCAGGACACAGAGCAGAAAGATTTAAGTAATTTGCAGTTTGGTCAGAAAAGTATATGAAAATCAGTGCTATGTAAGGTGTAGTCACTGATGAGATTATTGCCACTAATAATAAATAGTTAACACACTATCAGATAATGTGTCTTTAGATGGCCCTGTCCCTGTGGTATTTTCAATAGCCACTAACCTTGCCTAGTACAATATGGGGATTGTAAATTGGCATGGAAATTTAAAGCAGGTTCTTGTTGGTGCACAGCACAAATTAGTTACATATGGGGATGGTAGTTTTTAATCTGTAGTTGTCTCTGATACAGTTTATACAAAACAGTTGTTGTTCTGTTAACTGAATAGCACTCTGTAATTGCAAAGAGAAAGAAAATGTTGCAGCTGTTTTGCTGACATTCTGAATGCTTCTAAGTACACACAATTTTTTTTTTTTAATTTAAAAAAAGGAACAAACTATTTCTTGGGGAGACAATAAGATAGATGGCTTGGGGGCATCTCAGGAATCAGAAATATCCCATCTATCTCAGAATCAATGGTGTGAAAGTGAAAAGTCCATCTGAAAAACTTTTTGCTGTGAGAAGAGAGTTTCTGGGCACCCTGCTCCAACAGGGAGTTGCTTCCCCAGGGTTTGTTTCACTGTACTCAAAACCCAGAGGCTGCTACCACTTGGTCTAAGTAGGTCCAGCCACTTGCTCTCAATGGCAGTAAATTTTGATGTCATCCACATGGAGCTTTTGGGGCATACATGAAAATAAGAGTAATGCAGTCATGGAGGTTTCCACTGTGGTTGTAAAGAAAGGCCTTGGAGGCTTGGCCTTGAGCAATAGTCCCTAAAGTGAAGCTCATGCTCTAATTAAGACCCCAGGAAATTAGATTCAGGGTGAACATGAATTATCTGTAAGGCAACACCAGGAGTGGCAAGCAGAGCCTGCCTGAGAGAGAGGCCATCTGGGTTGCAATGGAAAAGCCATAGAGATGGAACTGTTTCCTTTAGAGCTCACCACCCTGTGTGCTATATTCCAGACATGGAGTCATGAGATTTAATGCTTGCCTTGCTAGGTTTCCGTCTTTCTTTGGTCCCATTTCTCCTTTTTCAATGACCCCATTCTTCCCTTTGGAATGGAAATATTTACCCTGTACCTGTTCCACCCTTGTCTGTTTTACTTAAGGAACTGTTTGCTTGTTGTTGCTATTATTTTATGTTTGGTTTATTTTGTTTGTGTTTTGGTTTGTTTGTTTTTATTTGTACTTGTATGGGAACTCACACTAAGAATTTGCTTGGCATCTCAGAGGGAGACTTTGGACTTGGACTTTTTAGAAGCGTTGAAAATATTAGGGGTTTGGGGACACGTGAAGGAAGACTAAACGCACTTTACATTGTGAAATGGTCATGAGTCTTTGAGAGCTAGGTACAAAAAAAAAATATTAAGGTTTGTTTCTTGAATGTACCAAAAAGGCTTATATTTTGAAGGCTTATATTTTGCAAGTATAGCAGTGGTCCCAAGTGGAACTCTTCATAAGTAATTGGGTCGTGAGGTCTCTGGCCTCATCAGTGGATTAATCCATTGGTGGGTTAATAGTTCGATGGCATTATAGGGACGTGGTGGGAACTGTAAATGATGGAGCCTAGTTGGAAGAAGTAGGTCACTGGAGCCACGTCCTGGAGGGGCATATGTTGTTATAGCATCTCTCTCTCTCTCTCTCTCTCTCTCTCTCTCTCTCTCTCTCTCTTTCTCCTTCCCCAGGTGACATGAGAGAAATAGTTTTGCTCCTCCACATCCTTCTGCTGATGTTCATCCTCACCTCAGGCCCAAAGCAATGGAGCCAGTCAACCATGGACTGAAGTCTCTGAAACCGTAAGCCACAAAAAAAACTTTCTCATCTAAGTTGCTTATGTCATGTATTTTTCTCACTGTGATAAAACACTGGCTAACACAACTGCCTTCCAAAAATTGTGTAATGATTCAAACTCTCACCAACATTATGAGAATATTTGTGAATATTTAAATGTACTAAAGTCAATATTTTGGATAAATACATATCTTAGAAGCAGATCACTCACATTTAATTAATGATATATCTGCTCAAAAAATCTGTATTTATCAATTCAGTAAAGTATAAGCAAATAA
Organism: Spermophilus citellus; assembly: GCF_964194105.1. NCBI lineage: Eukaryota > Metazoa > Chordata > Mammalia > Rodentia > Sciuridae > Spermophilus > Spermophilus citellus. The sequence goes on along the minus strand of NC_138194.1, from coordinate 24,409,355 downwards.
AGTACAATGAATTTTCTGTCTTCTTACTTCTTTAATTTAATCATAATACAATCATAATTAATAGCACTTTTTTAATATTTGAAAATACATTATTTAAAAATATTTCTTACTTTAAGGGACACATTATTCCTGATAAATACATGAGCTCAAGATGGCTTTCTTTTATTAGATTGAAAAAGAGACTTCTTTAATTTTTCCCAAATCTCAGAATAAAGGGATTGTAAACTCAGAAAATTGTGAGACAATTCTAGTATCACCACAACAGGCTTTAACTTCACCCACATCTTTATTATGTATTCAGTATACAGAAAGTGTGGATTTGAATTGCAATAGAAGAAAAATGAGGTTGATAATAAAATGAGTAATTTATCTAAGACTGGATTCTAATCTTGAAGTTGGATTTTGATAATTTTTTTCCTCTATCCCAGATTTATAAGTAGGATCCTCTCGTTTTATATGCTTAAGGAATAGGCTTGCTAACTTTAGAAACTGTGTCTACTGTTTTCTTCCCTATACTCAGCTTTCATTATATTGTCAATTGCTTTACCCTCCCCAGGAAATGAATTCTGAACCTAAATTATTGCTCACATTTCTATAATAGACCTGCTCCAAGGTATTCACATCTTCATGAGCAACTTCTAGGGAGACGAATCCTACATGTGTACATTAGAATCCAGACACTAAATGTGTGCTTGGAATTGTGCTCCATGACTACTCTGCTCTGATAATCTGGAGAATTTGCTCATTTTGACTTTCTTCTAGTGATAGATTATAAATCTTGACTGTGTACCCAAGTTAATGTAGAAGACAGGTCAGATGTACACAATAAAACCCATATACTAAAACATGTTCAATATCATAAGCCTAAGAGGAAGCATGACCATGATTCTGATTTGAATTTTGTAATTTCTTATCTCATGTATATTTTCTATTATCACATTAGTTTCACTTACAGAACTGAAGGTAGATCACTGTTTTCTAATATATATTTTAACATGTTACAGAATTAAAAGAAAATGAGAAGAAAATTCCTAAATTCCCCTTATCAGTAGTTGAAATTTAATGACCTCTAAAAATAAATTTAGAGTTTGAATAAATCTTATATTTAGATAGTACCATAATTGAAAAATAATGTTATTCAAAAATTGTAGTAAATCTAAAGACATGTTTAAACTAAATATATTTCCATGAGTTAAGAATGGATAATATAATGTATAGCTGAAGCCAGAAATAGACAGGCAGTCAGTATAGATTGGTAAATAGAGTCAGGTCAGATCAAGGAGGGCAATTTTGAGTGAGTCCAGAGAGTTGGAGACTGTCTCCTGAGGAATTCAAATGTTAATTCCTTCAGAGCCCTTTCTCTACCCCTATCTAGAGTCTCCCACTGTTCTAGCCTGTTGCTAAGGTAACCAGTTCCAGGAATTGACCCTCCCCCTACAGGAAGCTATAAGGTTGTTAATTAATGTGTCCTTGGCTGCTGCATCCTGCCATTCCCCTTTCAGCCCACCTGTTTCCCACCTTTTGGCCATCCCACCTAGCATTTCCTAGGCCTAGTCAAATGCCTGGTCACCCAGGAGGATGGAGAAAGATTAGGGAAGAGGGCAGTAGAACAAGGGAAATCTCCGACATATAAAAAGGGCAGAATACCTCACTTTTTGGGATACCAAGATACCAGCTATGGCCCACTTCTCCCAAGAGAAATCTATGTTACCCCTCTTTTAAATATATAGATACAATTTTTATCCTTCTCACTTAGTTCTCTTAGTTCTTTTATATGCTTGCTTCAGTGTGTTTCTCTAATGTTCAAACTTCAACATGTGAGGAAGCAGAACTCATCACCCATAACCAGAGCTATCATAGCTACTATGCTAAAATGACCCATCAACTTCTATTAAAAGATACCACTTATTAAGAGATAAATGCTCTCAGAAATAATGTGAAAAGATATAAAGGTGCACATAATGGTATGAAAATACATTACTAAATTATTTCTATTGAAAATTCACCACAATGTGCATTACTCTGTCATTTGTTACTTAGGATTTTAAAGGTAGCTATTTAATATAAAGTAAATTTTAATATGATATGATATATAATAAGTATAATAGCTATTTAATTTATGTTTTTCATCTGAAGAAAATTCCAACAAAATATTATCCAACAGTGTAACCAAGCTTTCAGAGGGTACCATGACTCTACAGTACCCCGCTACACACACTTTGTTTATCCTTCTTACTTAGTTTTCTTAGGGGAATACCAATTTGCATTTACTTCATGAAAAAAAAACCCTTTGAATTCTTTCTTCCTGGCAGTCATTCTATAAAAGGAACTTGGAGGAGTGGGACATGGGAAGAGAGTGAGGTGACAGTATCTGTTCTCTAACTCTGTCTCTGATAGGTTTATAGAGGTTAAGTGACACCTGCTGAAAAATGATAAATCTTCTGTTGAGCTTCTTTGTGAACCAAATTACTCCTAAGTAAAGTTTATAATAGTTCCTTCATCTTTCCCCTTCAGGACTACAGACTGTCTCCCCAGTAATTTTATAATCTTTTTAGTCGTACAACAACATTCCTGTGCATTTTAAAATAGTTTTTAATCTTAATAGGTAATGAGAGAAATATGAGAGAATATTATGCATAAATGCATGTCAACAACTTAAATAAATAAAATTATATGTATGAATTCCTAGAAAGGACACAATTACTGAAGTTTACTTAAAGATTAACTGAATTGCACAGGAACTTTAAGAGAATATAAATTTTAGTTGAATTTTTTTAATATAAAATTCCAATTTTATATAAATTTACTGAAATATTTTTAACAAATATTTAATGAATAAATAGTAACAATGCTATAAAAAAACTCTTCCAGAAAATTCAGAAAGGGAGAATACTTCCCTATACAATCTATAAAGCCATAATTATTCTAATATCACACCATATGAATCTTCACGTTATTTGGAAATTAAATAACATTTCTAATACTTGTGTAAAACTTAAGTATCACAAATAAGTTAAAAATTATCACAAAGGAAGTGTTAATAAAAATGCACCATATAAATTTTCATAAAAGACTTAAATGTACATGCTTTTATCTCTCAGAAACAGAGAAGAAAAAATTACTAGCAATATTCTAGTAAACTGAATCCAAAAATAAATTAGAAAGTCTAGATATGATCAATTGTAATATATTTCCAAAAAATGTAAATTTGGTTTAACATTTGAAGGTAAAATTAATAAAATATATGTATCAATAGAATAGAGGCTGAAATAAAAGCTATTTTTTTGATACAGAAAAAAATATTTCATAAAATCTAACATTTGTTTTTGATAAAAATTGCCTCAACAACTGAAAATAGAAAGAAACTTCTTCAACATGATAAAGGGCACCTGTGAAAAACAACCTGTTGATGGGACTGAAAAGCTGAGCAAGAGGAAAGAAGGAACACAGGTGGTCCAAAGCTTGGTGCAGCTATGGACAAGCAAAGCATTCTAAAGTTTACAGTAAGTTCCCAACCATGGAATGCAAACTTGAGGATAGGCAGACAAAATACTAAATTATCTTTTTTAAAACAATGCCACGTTTACGTTTATATCCTTAATCTTTATCCTAGATCTATTAGCAGCAAAGCATAAAATAACAGAACATTCCCCAAAATAACTCCGCCACAAGGGAAGGATATGAAACATATCCACAGTTTCAAGAGGAACTTATGGCAAGTCTGACCATGTCAACTGAGCTTGTCCTGAGAACAGTTTGCTATTTCTGCTTGCTCTGGCTTACCAAGAGCTAGGAGGACATTAACTCCTTAACAAGAGCAGCTCCACCATAGTCCTCAAGATCTCAGACAACTCCATCAACAACCAGCTAATATCATGTTTTATGTTGAAACAGTGCTCTCCCCCGAGTTCTGAAACAAGCTATGAATGTACATTTTTAACAACTATATTCTACATAGTACTGGATGATGTCATCATGACATAAACAATTTAAAAGAAAAAAAAGTGCCTATAATGGAAGCAGAAACTAAAATTACTTTTATCTATTAACAACATAGTCATATATACTTCCTAGAACTTAGAAGTGATTTCTAAGGATGCTGTACACAAAAGAAATATGAAAATCATTTTTTTCTATATCCTAGAATGAGAACAAATATCATTCATATTAACATCAAAAAGATATCAATTACTAAGTGATATTTATGATAAAAGATGTGTGATATTGACACATTGAATGCTGCAAAAACTTTCTGAGGGAATTTAAGAGAGGCTTAAAATTCTTGGACAGATATCATGTTCATGATCCTGAAAACTCAAAAATGATCATGTTAACTTTTCCCATATTTAGTTATAGAATCATTATGATACCAATAATAATCTAATATTCTTTGAAGATTTATAAATTTTCAATTTGGATTTAAATTTCATGCAGAAATAACAAGGCACTAGAATATTACTTTGAATAAGAATTACAAAACTGCAGTATTCAGGTCAAGATATACAAAGAGACCAACACAACACAATTGAGAGTAAAAAACAGACCCACATAAACATAATAAATTTATTTTTTGATGAAAATTGATAATTCAGTACACAAAGAATAGTATTTTCAATAAATACGATTGAAATATATAAATTGTGCTAGAACAATTGGTTATCCCTTTAAAAATACCTTTGACATCTCTCACTCTTAAAATAAATATTAACTCAAAATGTATCACAGATATATTAAAAAATAGTACTATTAAAAATCTAAGAAATAACATAGTGCTGCTGTTTGCATGTATAAATATATAGCAATATATTCCACCAGTAAGTATAATTGCTCTGCACCAATGAAATATTTTATCTTGAGCTTGGCAAAAATTCCTTAAATGTAATAACAACAGGGTGATCCACTTAATTATGATAAATTTGACTTCATAAAAATTTTAAAAATTTTACTCTTCTTAAAAATATTTAAGAAGACACGTTACAAAAGAAGATATACAGATAGAAAATATGCCCTTAAACTGATGCTAAACATCATAACCATTGGGGATATACAAATTAAAATTACAGGTGGAGATAACATAATATCTATTAGAATATCCAAGACATAAAAGGCTGTCTAAATTAAGAATGCTCTTTGTACTGCTGGCATGAATATGAATATATTTCAGGTAAAATAATTTGGAAAGTCATTTTGCAATTTGTTAAAACATTTAACACACTTTTTCCATATCATCCAGCTATTCCACCACAGAACATAACCCAAAATAAAATCATATGTCAATACAAAGACTTTCTCATAAATATATATGGCTGTTTTATCAATAAGACACTGAAAATTATAACAAGTGTACATTAATAGGTGTATTGCTAGATAAATGATGGTATAGCATCAATGAGTTACTATTCAGCAGTAAAAAGGAATGAAATATTGATGCCCACAATCTCTTGAACAAAACAAAAAATAGTTACAGTGTACAAGAAGTCAGAAAAAATCTTATACACTGTATGATTCTATTTTTATAAAATTCTGTAAAATGCAAACTGATCTTTAGCAACAGCCTGGGAATGGGGGGGGGGGGTAAGGAAGGGGCAGAGGGAAAAATCAAGATTCAAAAACAACTCCTTTGCACAGCCCATCTGATCTCAGACTAGACTTCCCACCTCTCATATTGGAATTTGCAAGGACTTAATATCATTGCATGCTTGGAGAGGTCATTGAGAATAAGTACTAGGGAGGTTTCTTTGTGAGCATTTCCTTGTGAGGCAAGTACTGCAGGCAAGTGGTTGCTTTGGCTGGCAAGAAATTTCATGGGAGATTTCAGCTTTAATTTTAAGCCTTAGCTGTATCTGCATGAATATTTCCATTACATATAGCAATATTCCATTTCTTCCAGAGTAATCCTTTTACTTTCATATTGAAGATCTTGCATTATATTGTATATCTAAACTGACAATTTAAACTTTCTCTATAGCCTGTCTATACATCTGCCATTTATCTGTTTATCTCCCTACTCATTAATAAATTAATATATAAATCTCTATGTCTCAGTCTGTGTGTGATTGCATAGTAGTAAAGAAGATACTTTTATTGCAGGTGTTTCTCCTACTCTCAGAATTTAAAAATTTTACTTGTTTAGTTAAAAAAAGCAAATTAAAATTATTCTAACAACAAAGCCCATGTATATACATAAATATAAAATACACACCTTACTCAGTCACATATACAACTTTCCATCATTTAAATAACCTTCTTCTAAATCTTCTAAAATATAGTATATTTTATCTTGATTGTAATAAATATTGTTTGCAGTTAGTTGTGATCTTCTTTAGTTCAATTGTAAATTAATGTTTATATCTGTCTTTTCCTATGAAATTTATGCCACTATTTTTATCGATGACGTATAAACAGTTTGCTTTTCCAACAGTTTATTTATATTGAAAAATTGCTTTTATGAAAAGGATCCTCTTTTAAAAGGACATCATAAAATGTCAACATATTTTATCACCAAGCATTGCAAAATAAACCTGAATAAGAGGGGTATTATCCCTCAATTATGTAACTTTGTGATTTACTGTCAACGTTTATACATTTATTGTATGAAGAACTAGGAAAGTTTTTTTTTTTCCCTCAAGCGGAAAAAATTGACTGTCTCACTAATAGGGTATTTTGTATAACACACACATATACATATGCACATTTTTGATAAAGCTAAAATTGAATAAGCATATAAGTACCCTATTAACTAATAAATATTAACTTAGGTGATTTTAACTGATGCTTGAACAAAGATTAGAAAATCAATAGATTCCAGAAGATAAGTTGACTAAGAAATATGAGCTATTTTCAGGGCCACTATATTGCTGGAGGGGTAGAAGATAGGGTTAGATCGAGTTAAAATACCAATAAGTTTCGTCTTTAGAAAAAACTGGTAAACTGAAAAATTGCTCCTTGTGTTCAGAAGGCTTTTGGTGAGTAGCTTTATTTGAGAAAAGCTGATTTGGAGTATTTTCACCAATATTTTTCTTTTCTGGAGAAGCTATCTTGGAGAGGGGATGTATTAGAAATTAAATCTAGGGCTTTATCCATGCTAGGGAAGCATTCTATTGCTGAGTTATGCCCTTTTATAAAATTCTGACATACGGTCTTGCTAATTTGCTCAGGCTAGCCTGGGACTTGCCATTCCCCTGCCTCAGAATTTAGAGTAACTAGGATACCAGGTATGTTTCATCATGAGTGACTGGAAAAGCTAAATTTTGGAGGTCCTTAATCCTCTTTCTTCTTTGTTGCTTCAAATAGATTTTCATAGTGTCCTTTAATTTCTTACTCCTCTCCAACACATTTTGAGACATTGAGCCACCTTTTATCCTTCTGTCTTCCAGTTTTGTATGTATTTATTTAAATTCTCCACATTATGCAGAGTCAAACATAAATATTTCCTTATGATTAGATATCTGAGATAATATTCTTTTTCTACATCTCTTTATTTTTTCCAACTATTACAAATGATAATTATATAATAAAATGTCTGGAATAAGAGCACTTGAGGTTAATATTTTAATGATTAATTAATTATTTAGAAGCTAATTGAAATTCTAGTTTTGAAAGGTAGATTTCAGGCTAGAGGGACTTTAGTGAGAATGAGTAAAAGTGATAAATGCAATAAAATATGAAAAATGATGGTTCATACCATATGTGATATAAATTTGGTTATCTAGACCTGTATGCACTGATCTCTAAAACTTTGAGAAAACTATCATGATAAGATTTTACAGTCATGGACTATCACTGCTTAATTTAACAGCAAGACCTCTGTCTGTCCCCTTCCATGCTTTTCAATAAATAGTTGTCAGCAGAAGCTGAATTTCAGTATATTCACCATATAAATGAACCTGATCAAACTCTTAATAGAGAAATCAGATGATGTATCCCAGATGCATAAAGAAATTTTTAAAATGCTAATAAAGTGAACTCAGAAATACACTACGAGAATTTTCAGTGGACACATAATCAAATTTGGTCAGTTGGTAGATATTAATTTAAGCAACTCCCCCCCCCATTTTTAAATTTCTTCATGGTTCTTTTACAGATGTACATTTTAGAGCCCATGTCTTACAATTTGTATACCTTTATTAAAAAAAAAACAACATAAAAGCAATTTTTCTTCTCTCCAATATGTGGATTTTAACAGAAAACAAGGAAGAAGGGGAAAAAAAGATCAGTAGATTGGACAAAGGGGAATGAAGGGAATGGAAGGGGAACAGGAAATAGGAAAAAATAATGGGATGAAAACAACTTAACTTTGCTATTTTGATATGTACATATATCAGTACACCACAGTGAATCTCCACATCCCGTACAATCACAAGACTGAGATCCTAATTATAATAAGACATACTCTAGGTTTGTATAAAATATACTCTACTGTCATGTACAACTAAAAAAAAGGAATTAAAAAATCTTTTGAATTTTTCTTTAATCTCTACATGATGTTTTTCCTGGTCATGGACTATTTCCTCAAGTGGTTTATAATTTGTTTGCAGACCTGTTGTTCCATGAGAGTAGTTTCACTGGAAGCTCATTTATTCTGGACTGAGGGAGAGTCCCCACAGTACTGGTGCTCAGTACTGCCTTTTAATGGTCAGCAGTGACTTTGTTTAGTTCCTTTTATGTTTTGTTTTATTTTAACTTAACATAGGTTGTGGTAAATGTCACCTGCTGAGCATACATTCAAAACCAAATCTCATAGAAAGCAGAGGAATAATCGTACATCTTGCATTCATTTTTTTTTTCCCTATTTGGTACTTATAACAGAATCTTAGGATTATAAAGGAACTTTTCATTGCACATCTCTTTATAACAATTATTGTAACATTTTGTATTACTTAATCAAAAGCTATGTATAGGCATATACGCAGATATGTGCATATTTATATATAAGCTAACTTTTAGAAATTCATATGAAAATTGTTAGGAAAAACTTTGTAATGAAAGCCACCCAATGTGCTAATTCCAAGGCAGAAGCTCTGTTTGAAGACAATTCTGGATCAGAAATAGGATTATACATTTTTTTAATCCCAATTCTTTAGGTGGTTCACATTTTATTAAGCAAGGAATATACCCCACTCTCCCAAATATTGTTATCACATTTTTGCAGGTGAGGTTTTCCTGTCATTAATATATATGAATGTTGAACTATAAACTAATTTTATTTCCCAAAATTCTTCATTTATACAGTGGAAAGTAGTGAATAAAAAATCCATTTAACTCTTCTTTGGGCTTTTTAACATGCCAAAAATAATTTATTATGATTTTTTCAAAATTGTGAGATGCTAAGGTTAAAGATTAAATTTCAGTATAATTAATAATATTAAAATAAAAACAAACTTTATTAAGCCTGCTCTTACTTATAGAATATAAGTATGTCCACAAAGAATTCATTAATGGAGAACATAATTTTCAGTATAGTGGTGGAGCTCTTAAGAGGTGGGGCCTAACAGGAAGTAATTAAGTCACTGGGAGTGCTGTCTTCTGAAGGAATTAATATAGTACATTTTGGACCCTGATTAATACTCATGAGAATATCATAAAACAGCAAGCTGGCCTCTGAATCTTTCTCTGGCTTCTAGTCTTGCTATGTTATCTCTCCCCCTGGAACTTGTTCTTGCTGTGATACTATCTGCCACAGTATCATGTGACCAAGGACCTCACCAATGACTGAATCAATGGAGCAAAACAGTCATGGACTTTCAGCTTTCAAAATGTGAGATAACTGAAACTCTTGCTGTACACTACCCAGCCTTAGGTATTTTGTCATAGTAATGAAAAATAAACTAATACGCATACGAATGCACACTTGTGCTTATTACATATAAATATTTGTTAGAATATTATATATGTATATGGGTGTGAGAATATTAAACCGCTTTGTTATTTGTTCTATATGCAATTTTCATTCAGATTCTCATTCAGCTCACACAATATCACTCTAAATCTGGATAAAAGCAGAAGTAAAAGGAATTTTTACTAGACATTGAGCTAACTATACAGTGTTGAAATAAAATGACTAGTACCTGAAGAATCTCTCAGTAGAAAAGCATTCAGCTCCCCTTACTTGATTTGCAAACATAAATCAAGTGATTTGATCTGTTTCTTATAAAATTCTATATTGGAGAAAAACAAAACTTAAGATAAAACAATTATAACTAGCCTAAAAGACTCAAGTAACTGGGGACATTCCAACAGGATAGACCCAATAAGGCAGTGCTATCAATGTGCCCAAATGAATCATTTACTTTCCTAATGCATTTCTGCTCATAAAGACTTGCTCCTGAAATTTTGTCATGTGAACCCTAAATCTCTTTCAATTTAATATTGCCCAATTCATGAATTGCTTTTTAGTCAAATAAACCCTTTAAAAATTTTATTGTGCCTTAGTAAGATGTGTTAACATGTGGTTGTCATTGTATATACAAAGTGGCTGTGGGTTTACCAGAGCTATAAAACACTCATAGTAAAATAAATCACACCTATTATTAATATTTCACATGTCAAGGTTAAAAAGAGCAACTAAGGGTGATAATATAGATCTTAAAGTCATTCTTAAATCAAAGAAACATCCATCATTTCTATTTTTGGCAAGAATTCACAAAAGCCATAGTTCTTCGTTTTAAAATATCTGACTATAAAACTGTTGCGTCATCTGATGAGCATTGCAATCTTTTTCCATAGCTGATGCTTCCTTTTATTTGAATAACTTCTCATTAATGGTATTGGCCCACTATTGGAGCTTTGTGAAATCATTAAATTGCTGTTCTCAAGATGTCACTGTGCACTACCTGCATCAGTCACCTGGAACATGACTATAGCTACAGAGGGGGGTTTCTGGGTATCTTCAGAGTTGATGAGTCAGAGGCTCTGGCTTGAGCTCTGGTCCCTGCACTGTAAATAAGTTCCCAGAACACAATCACATCTTCATGGGAAAAGTGGTGAGATATATATCCCTCCAACATTGGCACCTGTCCAAAATATTAATTAAGATCAGGTGTTGGGTCTCCAAGAAAGGAAGGATGGAATGCCCCAGATAAAAAGATCTCATAGATCTCTTACAGTTACACAAGGTTTCAGAGCTAGCCTAAGCTCCCAATAGCAATAAGAGCATAATTTCTACAAGACATAAATTCTGTATAACAAAGAACAAATTTAGAAATTAGAAAACACTAATGAGAATAATAGCATTTATTGATCACTTAAATGTGTTTATCATTTAATCCTTAAAATAAACTTGAAAGATAATTACCCATGCAAATGTCACAGAGAAGTGAACTGAAATTTAGATATGAACTTCATTTTTTACAAGTTGAAAGAAAATTTTTACATTGAAATTGATTGGTGAGTTGCAAATAGATTTTAATTAATCTTATCATGTAAACATAGCTGTCTTAGAAATTTCTACTTTGATCAATGTTTTCAAATCAAAATTGATGTCCAGAATAATAAGTTTATAAAGCTTTGATCAATCAGACACTATTTTTAAACTGAATTAATTTGGATTCATTTGAAATACTGTCAACAGTTTATGAGAATCCTTTGAACTTTGAGATCAAACTTAAATATGTTTTCCAAAAATAAATATGTACTAAAACTATCTTTTGGAAACAGTCCTCCAAGTTCCTCAACACTGTATATAGATAAATTTGATTATTTTGTCAAAACATAATTTTGCCTTAGTTTATGCAGATACAAGTTCTAAAACACATTTTTTAATGTGAAGAAACACACATATCATCAAATCAGTGTTCAAGTTTACATTTTCCCTGAAAGTAGAAATGATATTACTAATTATTTTGTGTAAAAATCAGATGGCATTAAGGTTATCTTGTATGAATGACATAATGAAAGATATACATGATTTACATTTTGAAATATTACTTCCTCTTACCTGCTGGTTTACAGGAAAGTTTCTGTTGATTTTTTTAATCTGAAATGATAAATAACAAATAGATAAATGAGTATAGCAAGGATAATGTAAGATCCCCCAAATTTTATGAGGATTGATATTTAGTATATTAATTATACTAATATTCTATCTAGATGCAATTAAATATGCAGTTAAATCATTGCATATGAAACACCCATTTTAATTGACTATCATAATTACTCCAAATTTCATCATGTTAAAAAATATTTAATAGTTTTTTTATTTATGAAAAATCAAAGCCTGTTTCCAAACTATGTTCAGTGATTGTCTATCAAAGATTGTAGAGAGAAATTTTCTGTATTTTGTAGTTTAAAATCATATGCTATTCAATTTATTTTAATAGACAAGGAAATAGACAAAATGGAAATTCAACTCTAGACAAAAAAGTATATTTTGAAATACTTCCAGCCAGGATCTCAACTACCGCACAACATTTACTTTAAGACAATTTAATGAACAACATTTTATAAGAAGTTAAATAAATCTTCAGAGGAAGGATTTCTTCATGTGCTATATCGTGGAAATAAACTGGAAACAAAATAAAAATGAATATCACTTTTAGTTAAATGACATAGATGACACGAAGTCTTTGTTCAAACATGCATTTGCTAATAGAAAATCAATTGTCACTTTCCATTTGATTTATATAGAAACAATGCTAAATCTATAGGGTCTACACTCACATCAAACTAAGTACAGACTATTTTCACCTACTTTTTTGTTGTTGTTGACTTACTTGCTACCCCAATCCCTTCCTTTTTCCTTGTCTCCTTTTGTCTTCCTAAGGCAATTCAGTAGAGATGGAAGACACAATCGGGTAACCATCAAATGTCTGATCTGTTATTACAGACCGACTGGCAATATATTTATTATTTAAAATATTTAAAAAAAGAAAAATTGAAAATGCCCCAGTTTTATGTAGGATTATATACAGAACCCTATCCTTGCTACATGGTACTAATCATTTCAAAGTCCCCACCCCTCCCCCAGCCCATGATGACCTTGCTAAAATTCTCTAAAACTCCTAGCACACCTTGAGCTAAAATCAGAAATTTGGAAATATAAATAGAAAGAATTGATTCTTAAAAGAGATTATAGTGAATGCTAGTGGAACCATACTTTTTGCTAGTTCTTGTAGCTTGTTATAAAGACTTATAAAGTTCAATTAATATTTTATGTGAACACTTGAGTGTACTATCCTACTTTTAAATCTTAATTTTTTTTTTTAAATCCCCAAACCAAAATTGGTCTGAATAATCATTTCTGGAATCAGTCAGAGTGGTGCACACCTCTAATTCCAGCAACTCCAGGGGCTGAGACAAGAGGATCACAAGGTCAAAGCCGGCTTCAGCAACTTATCCAGGCCCTAAGCAATTTAGCAAGACCCTGTCTCAAAAAATAAAAATAAAAAAAGTACTGGGAATCTGATTCAGTGGTTAAGTGCCCCTGAGTTCAATCCCTGGAATGATAAAAATAAATAATAATCATTTGGGAAATTTGAAAATTGGTAATATAGACAGGCATTGCCAGGCAGATGGCGTGGGTAAGTGAAGCGGTTGACCACAGGAATTTTATCCTACTAGGCCACCCTCAACAGAGTTCCTGCAATTGAAATGTATTACCCAGCAGTGGCCACTGTCTCTTCCCCACAGAGTATGTCCTAAACCATCAGCCTTATTTACCTGTCTAGAGCTGTTATATTGTGTTTGTTATCGTTGCTTTTGTTTTTGTTATTTTCTCTAGTAGTGAACTCATAGATAGGAATCTTGCCATCTTTATCCTTTAATAGTTTACAGCACTGGTATTGTATACCATTGTTATTACTAAAAAATATATATATATATATATTTTTTTTTTTTTCTACCAGTTCTTGCATATTATCCAAGGGTGTAGGAGTCATTGAAATAGACAAAATATAAAATACACAGAAAGTTAAATAAAGAACATATTAACACCTAGAGAGGTAGAATGAATAAGAAGTGAAGTATACCAACAACTTAGAATATTCTAAAAATAACAATAAAGAGTGCATAAAATATGTTTGAATAATTATTATATTGTTATAAGAAATTATTTCTAGACTTCTTCTAATATATTAAAATATACTAATGAGATAATAAAATGTAATAAAGCATTAATGATAGTGAATTATTAAAGAGTTAACATGATTAAAATTGAAAATACTAATAAGTTGTATTCCTCTTATTAAAACAATACCATCATAACCTTTCAGCTGCAACTTTCATTTTACTCTTTTATTTGTTTATCTTAAGGCAAGATCTTTTTGTGTTGCCTATGGTGCCTATTCTGGCCTCAAACTCATGCTGCTCCATCCTCTGTCTTTTGAGCAGCTGGGATTACAGGCCTGCACCACTGCACCCACCCGCAGACAGCCTCTTTATAACTGCTTAATGCCATATTTTTGAACAATTTATAGCATCCCAGGATTCTGAGTAAGTAAAAACTTTCAGAGATAATAAGTCAGTACTTTAAAACTGTTACCTGTGTATTAATAAAAATATTTGGAACAGAATGATTTTGTTTTTAAAGTTTTCTTTATAGTTTTAACTACATACTGGAGTAAAACAATTTATTCATATTTATTCATGCATTAATGAAGATACAAATTTAAATAACCAAATTCTCAGAGAAATGGAAGATGGTAATGCCACTATGGTTCATGATACCATGGCACAGGACAATTTATCCTGGGGCCCTCATTTTGGCAGCAAGAAAAATGAATAATTCTATTCTAATTATTCTTGTAAAATGGTAGATACAAAATAACTATCTGTCCCCAAATTAAATCCATATACACCCAAATAAATTTTAAACATAATTCCATTTTTTCCTATAGCAAGTGGAGTAAAACTATAAAATATTCTATTTTCTAATTATTATACTACCATTTTCAAATAAAAGTACAGCTAAATATAGGAAAAGATTGAAAATCCATTGTAAACCCAAAATTTGATAACCTAACCTATTACATTTGATAACCTAACCTATTACAGCTCAGCCCCACAGTACACTGCAGGTTATCACATGCATATCATTAGCTCAGAAAAAGATGAAAAATCAAAATTGGAAGGTATTTTCTACTAAATGCATAATACTATATGCCTTCAAAAAGTTGAAAATCCTAAATAAAGTAATTGCAAGTGGTGAAATATCCTAATGTTCATCAATTCGATAGTATATCTTTTTTACATTCATAATTCTGAATTATAGATGAATTCTTGATATAGAAAATACTAGCAATAATTTTTTGAAAAGCACCTGTTTTTATTATCATAACAATATCAAGAAGATAGCTTAACCTTAAAAAAATAAAAATGTTGAAAATATTTGACTTCAATTTCAATTTATTTTTAAAATGCCATCATTCATATTATTGATATAGTGTTAAGATAATTACATAGTAAAATATATACATACTATATAATTAAAATAAAATTTATTTATAAAATAAAGTTATAAAAATTGCTGTTTTGGGAAACAAATTATTCTAAATTATGGAAATTCCAAATCATCTGTGTCATTTTAAGGTTTCTCTTCAAATAAGAAAAATTAAAGTTTTCCCAACATTTTTTTTAACTTCTTGGAAACTCATATGATAATTATGTGGCATCTAGAACCAAAAATTAAATTACAAATTGCTAAAAAATTAACATAATCTAAAATAAAATAAAGGTAGTGTCTGAAAAAACATTTGTAGAAAAGAAAGGACAAAATTGCAGTCCATACTATAAAATCAATTGCTTATAGAGCATGATATGTAAGCTATTAATTCTCAGACTTTCAAAGCAGAAAAAAAAATGGTGCACCCTGAGATTACCGAACATGTCATTCTACAAAAAAAAAAAAAAAAAAAAAACATGCAATATAAAATACTACTCAGTAGAATCGATTTAGATGAATGGAAGCCATGTTAATTGAGGCTATTAGTCCAAAACAGAAGATACGCCCATAAATTACATATTTATCTCTACTTGATTTCTTGGAAGACCATCATCACTTACTACCAGTTTATATACATATTTTTTGTGTGTGTCCCAGATAGTAGACAAAGACTCTGTCTATGAAACTTCCATATCTGTGACTCCAGTGTCCATGCCTGCCTAATGAAACCCTTGTTTCCCAAACACATGTTCCACACTTCACACTGGATGAGAATGTTTCCAGTTCCAAGCACACTAAGTTATCTAGAGAGGTCAGAGTGACTCACAAGTGGACTAGCGCCCACTGAGGCCAATGTCTGTCTAGCACAACACAATAGAGGACCACTCTAAGCGGGGAATCACAGCACTTTGGACTTCAGAACCAAGGTAGGTTCTGGATCACAAAAAAAGTAATTTTTTCTTTAATATGCATACTGATGCATTAACTTTCTAGTACTAAAGCAAACCTTAGCAATTATCTTTCCTATCAAACTATGTTTACACTAAATCCTAGAGGACCACCATTGTTCAGTTGTGTGCCAGGGCATTTCTGGGACAGCAATACTTTTTTTTTTTTTTTTTTGTTTCCTTCTCCCAACAATCACCTTGAATAAGAGGGTCATATCGCAGAACTGTTTTATTTTGAGGCATAACATTTAAATGGTTACTGATAAAAACAATAATTTTATTCTGGAGACAATGTCTCTTTTGTCTATCTTTAGTTTATTTATAGCTATAGCAATTACTTTGACATTTGCATGGCTCTTTTTATGTGAACTCATTGAAGATAGAGCTTATCTTGTTCCTCAGAATTTCTTATTTCCTTGGTGACCATGATTCCTTCTTAAACATAATTACATGAAGCAAGCATGTACATTTTGAACAATTTATATATTGTATACTACTTTGGGAAATTTTTCTCATATATGTATCACTCCCTTAAAAGAAGACCATTCCTTCTTTTTCTTACATAGATCAGATTTTAATTATATGTTGTCAAAACATATTGGCTACTCTGAATAGTGCTGATTTAAGCTAAAACTGGTAAAAACAATTAATGCCCATGTAGAGATATAAGAAAACACAATTTATATTCCTTAATTTTTCAGGAAGCCCTCTTCACCTTTTAAATAAAAAGTAATAAAGAATCCTTGAATCCATACTAATAGCTAAAGAATTAAATACAGAAATAATGAAGGGGAAATAGACAAATACCTGAGCCGTATACATATTCTACCCACAATCAGGAGTTTAGAATTGGACTTTCTTTGGCTACCCTAACCAAACACATTTATTTAAAAAAACAATGACATGTCTAACCTCTTTAAATTATAGGCACCTTTTCAGATCCAAGGAGACTTCTCTGACCTCTGAGCAGGAAAACAAAATGCTCAGCATTTTGCTGGTAGTTCCAAGGGATTTATTGACACTTTGAAACATTAGAGAGACTGTCAGAAAGAAGAAAGTTAATACCATGGCCCAGGAAACAAATCTGATTTGATCTGCTTGAATCGGGAAGTAAGATGAGTCATGACTGTCCTCCTTTAGAGAGTACAGCAGCAGAAAAGAACTGTGAGGGTGTGTCCACAGCTAGAGGGCTCTGCGTCACCAAGAAATTTTGATGCCAGAGTTAGGTACAAACATAGGAATTAGTTCAATGACTTATGTACACTTTGAAAGAAGATATCTAAATTGAGGATCGTGTGGATTTACATAAAAGAAACAAAATCTAAGTATGGTTAAGTTCTTATTTTATTGAGTTATTATTTTATATATGTATATAGACATATATATATATATATATATATATATATATATATATATATATATATAATGGAAATCAGATATCTTTAAAGTAGATATGAACTTATTTAGTTTTATGCTCCAATTGTGCTAAGTCAATGCTTCACTCATTGGATATTCTTAGAATTATCTGTGATTCCTTAGGACATTATAGGCCCTTTGACAGTGGAAATTCTGTTGCTGCTATCTTTTAATCCCAAAGCACACATTTTAATTCTATGAATAACATCAAACATCAAGAAGAAAATTTAAAGGACACCTTGTGTAATATTTGCATAAATGACATTCATTAAAAATATCCCTACCAAATTAAGTCCATAGCACAATATTTACTTAAATGAATCCTCCAGACTTGTTCAAAGTAAAAATATAAAGTGCTTTAATTTCTGCTTTTTCAAGGATAATAGTGAAACGTTTTCTTCTAAATAGAAATAGCAGTACCTCTGGTACATTGGACAGGCAGATATTTTCAAATATATAAAACACAGTACACACACACACTTACCCCCACTCTCACCCCCTCCCCCAGATTATATTATGTATTTACAATGCTAATAATTTAGGGATATCCATGAAGATTTCATGGTCAGTTTAGACTCATTTTGTCTAATGGAATAAGTTATTTTAAGACTAAAACATAGTAACCTAAACAGAATAATTAGAGTAAAATAAGGAGAGATGGAAAACAAATTGATCCTTTAAAACTTATCACACTATGAAAAAAAAAACTTAGAAAATTGATAGTTCTTTTCAACAATGTTGGCTTCAAGGAAAGTATTATGAAACTGTAAATTAGTGCTCTATTATTACTGGTCTTTCCTTGAGATTTTCCTCTAACTTAGCCTCACAAAAGACTGTTTATTTTAATGTTTCTTTTAAGATTTATTTATACCTATTTAAACATATTCATGAGGCCCCCAATTTTTTATTCAATATATAAACATCCCCCCAAAAAAATGCCTATGTCTCAGTAAATGTACAACAAGTATTTGTTGAACAAATTAAAAGGGAGGACAGTTCAGTTAGAACAATTGAACTTATACTTTTAAGATTTAACTTTGTCTTTAAAAAAGTCATTTAACAAGAAAAATAAATAAAATTTTAGTTTTGAATGTCTGTAGTACTTCTAATAGCTTCAAAACTTAGAGTCTATGTTCATCTCAGGAATTGAAATGTGTTCTGCTATCATATATAACTAATTAGAACTAATAAAAATACCCTTAGAATTTATACCTCTAAGTATTGGCAGGAATGCCTCATGATCAAAAGCATATGTGAATAATCTCATAGAAAGAATTGTTTATTGACTAAGACAAAATATGGACAAAGACAGAGATATTTGGGTTTCACCTACTTGCCACTTTAGACCAACTCCTAGGGAGAAGAAAATAAAACTCAATAAATTTGAGAGATATTAGGTGATGGGACTTTGAATTTTATTCCTCTGGTGCTCATGAAATTCTCATGTCAATCATGGTTTCAAAATTATAGAACAGTGATAACTAGGGAAAGTGCTTCAGCAAAAAACAAAAACAAAAACAAACAAAAAAAAACACAAGCATCCAAAATTTTGCGTGCCTTCAGAAATATTTGGATTGGAGATACTGGTGGGGTCACACGCATCAGCAATATGTGCACCAAAGTCAAAAGATGGCACTCAGATTAGGAGTAACGTACTTCACTGAAGAGTTCACAAAGACCGTTGATGCTTGATGTATGCAGGGAGAAAGGAAGAAAAAGGGGAAGAATAGTAGAATTTTTGTTTTCACTCCAAGCAGCTGAATTTGAAATGAGAAGTGACTGAGATATTAAGCATTGCCAATATTTCAGTATTAGTAGAAATGTCAAGTTAAATGCAATAGAATTTAACTGTTTCTCTTTTAGAAGAGAAACACTAGCATAGGCATCATTCAGTAAATGATTAAATGTAACTTTTTTCATAGGAGTTCTTTTTATCAGCTCTTCATGATTTCTGTGAATGACCTACACCATTCAGTTATAGATGAGGTTTTGGAAATTTAGCTATCTCACTTTTAGTTTAACATAATAGTACATCATAAAGGAAGGTACACATTCCTGTGAGTTTATGTATTCTTAATAAAACGTCCCTACATTTTATAAAGAGTATTTCAAGTTAGCCCTACACCTGCATATCTTGCTTCTAGGCTAATATTTTTAAAAAAGAAAAATCTGAAATCAATCAATCCACATATACAGAATAAAGGGGAAAAACACATCAATTGAAAAAGAAAGGTATTTGACAAGATTCAACACTCTTTCATTATAAAATCACTCAGGAAACTAGGAATAAAAGGAAACAATATCAAATTGAGAAAAATCATATGGGATAAACCCTCAACCTACACCACACTCAATGGTAGAAGACTGAATACTTTTCATATATAATCAGGGACAAGGCAAGAATGCCTATTTTTCATGACTACCATTCAACACACTTCTAGGAGTCTTAACAAACATAATGTTCATGACTTTTAAAAATATTAATGCATAAATTTTTAAAGTTTCCACTGAAAACAGCTTAGAATTGTTTACTAAATACAAAGTTGGATACAAAATCAAAACATAAAATAAATTGCATTTTATACACTAAAAATGAATAACCTGAAAAGAAAATTACCAATTTCATTTGTAATATCAAAATAAATAAGATACTTAGAGTAATTTAAATCTAAAAGGTAAAAAAAAATACAGTTTAGACTATAAAATACAATGAATAAATGGGAAGCTATTATATACTCATTCATTGTGAGGCTTACTATTATTAAGATGTTAATAGCCCCAAAGAAATCTATTTAAATATTCCATGTGATATCTATCAAAATCCCAGGGAGTATTTTTGCAGAAAAAGAACAACCCTTCTTAAAATTTACATGGAATCTCAAGTGACCCTCAAATTGCCAACTAATCTCAAAAGAGAGGAATAGTACTGGAGGACTCGTATGTTTTTTAATTTTAAATTTACTACTATAATAATCAAACCATTGGTATGGATCTAAAGATAGGCATATAGATCAATGTAACAGTAGCCAATAAAAACCTCTCAATGATTTGATACAATGGTTTTCAGCAAGGGTGTCAAGACCATTCAGTTGAAAAAAGTATTTTCAGTAATGGTTCTGAGAAACTGGATATACACATACCAAAAAATAAATTTGAGCCCTTTCCTTACAGTATATACAAAAATTAACTTAAGATTAAATTCAAGTCTTAAAGCAAACCCTAAATTAACAGTATTTTAGGATGCTTATAATTGATATCTTACAAAAAAAAGTCAGAGAAGGAATAAAGTAACATGAAATTGCTGATGATTTCTCAAATAGATAAAGCTATTTAGTTATAGATTCAATACCTGCACATTTTGCATTCTCCTTAGTTAAAAACACAAAAACTGAAAAGAAAGAATACCATTTAAAAAACAATAAGACTGAAAGACAACTCATGGAAAAAAATAGACATGAACATGTATGTAGAAAGGCATACATAAATTTATGTGGTGCCTTATTTCGAAATATTTTACGCAAATATTAAAAAATGAATGGTCTACTAGGTTCAGAGCTGAAAGACAGGTTCATGTTTGAAGAATGTAGAAAAGGAGATCGAGACTCACTTTTGGTTTGTTTCATGATGACTCACATTATTCCACTGCCAACCCTACATACTGGCAATACAGAATGTGTGCAAGTGATCAAGGATACAGGAGTAGGAGCAGCAGCCTCACAGACAAGCATCCAAACTTCAATCTGCAGACACCTGCAAGGTATGAGCACCCAACATGCATAACAGCCAAGTAAGAACCTCAAGCTTGCCACATTTAGATGGTGGGCATTGGGGTATGGAGAAGGGTTGGAGTATGATTGGGCATGCAAGTGTTACCATTCAAGAGCCCACTCACAGAAGTCTTGCGTATGATGGCTCTTGTATGAAAGCTATGTCTATTGTTATCCTCATATTGTATAATCTTCATCATCAGACATGTTTTAGAAGTAGGTGAATTTGACCTTGTCATGGACTAATCAGATGCAAAGAAGGACCTTTCAGTTGAAAAATTTATATATATACACTATATAAAAATAAATATAAAAAGTGGGATATTAAAGGAGCCCCAATAAAGGATCTTCTAATGAGAGAAATGGGTTAACATTTTCACTATAAAGTAAGCTTTAGAAAACATATTTGCTCTCTTGAAGATGCTTTGCTGCAGGATTGTGAATTCTGATCGACCTAATTGTAGAGTCAAACTCAATTTCTGGGGCACAGGGCACCAAACAAACAACAAAACACAACAAAACAGGAAAGTCACTTAAAAAAGACTAAAAAATGTGCAAAAAAATGTGTGAAATGTCACTACTATATCACATATTATATGTGAGCAAAATGGGCACATTAAAATGATAATGTAATATCAATCAAGTAAATATCAAATATAGAATAGTATATTAATATTCAAATATCTAATTAAGTACATTAATACATTTAACATTTTTATCACTTTTTAAGAAGTCAATCTAGCTTTATGAGAATAAAAAATTGTTTATAATCTTAATTTTTAGATATTTAGAGTAAGAAGTAGTCAGCAATGTTTCCACTTAATAGAGCAAAAAAATTTATAGACCTCTATTATATAAATGACAAATTTTAAATGACTTGTGTGTTTAATATTATTCCCATCATAAATTATATACGAACAGCAAAACATCTATTAATCCATTAAACTGGGTAATCTCAGGACATAACTGCTCCTGTAGGAAAAGGCTTATGATTAAATGTTAACTGAATAAAAAATAATTCCATATGCACATGAGGATGGTAATTTTGTTCTAGATGTGTGAATAAAAATATGCATTTTAAATGTATATGTAAGATACATACTCATAAATGTACTAGCAAATAAACATACCACTATTATTGCTATATATTTCATTTCTATATTCTTCTGTGCTTTATTAAATTTCTAAAAAGAACACAAAGGAGGTATATATTTTAAAATCTTTCACTAGGAAGCAAGTGAACAGAGGGCAGATGGGGAGGGATTCAGAGACCTCAGGTTTGATCAGCAGTCTGGAGAGATTTTGCTAGGATCCTGCATATTCTTTGGGCCACTGCAGTAGTCTGGGAGCCTGTTACTTGACCCAAGCATGAGGGCAAGACTGGGGAACTCTGCTAGATGGACTGTTACAGGTGGCAGGGAAATCTCAGTGTTGTTGGGAATCCCTGACACAACAGGAGGAGCCCTCCATTCTGGTGAGGCTAGGATCCTCTCAAAGAGGGCTAGCTGCCCGGTTGGCAGAGTTCACAGATACAACAGGCTTTGGGAAAAGGATTCCTACTTTTCTGTTTCTACATTTCATAGTGGGAGTTTATAGGGCCCATGCACAATCCAAGCTCAAAGGAATAAAATATATGCATTTAAAAAATATTTTACTAACTACAGTTAAATGGATTTCATGCTTTACTTTCTAGAAAACAAAATGTTCAGAAGATATAAAAAAGTCCAGTAAGGACATTCAGATTAAACTCTAACAAAAGGTGAAGTTTTAGTAATAGTTTAAAGGAAAGAATGAACCAAATACCCAACATGATATGAATCTATATTTTGGGTAAAAATGGAATTATAAAGAAATTAATTTTTAAGGTTTTATACTGTTACTGAAAACAGTACTTACTGAACATGACATAGCTATTAATTTTAAAAGTAGGATCCTACTTTATTAAGCATTTTCAGTATTCCTACTTTTAATTTTATTTTGTTACGTTAGTGAATTTTTAATAGGAATCGATGATATTGAAGTAAGTTTTGTATATAATGAAACATTTTGAAACTATTTGATGCAAAATATATAGTTCTATATTACTAAAATTTTAAGTTAAATTCAATAGGAACTTTTTCCATTATAGAAATTTCATTGCAACTTTGAATTTAAATTTTGATTAGTCTGGCTGGATACAGTGACCCATGCCTATAATCCAAGTGATTCAGGAGGCTGAGGCAGTAGGACCACAAGTTAGAGGCAAGAAATAGTGACTTAGTGAGGCCCTAAGCAACTTAATAAGACTCTATCTCAAAACTTAAATTAAAAACAATTTTTTTAAAGGGCTGCGAATTGGCTCCGAGGTTAACTGCCCCTGGGTTCAATCCCTGGTTGGAAAAGAAAAAAAAAAAAAAAAGAAAGAGAGAAAGAAAAATTTGAGTAGTCTGTTTCAAAAATATGGGGGGAAATATAAAGTTATGGAAAGTTTATATTATAAAATACTTTTCATAAATAACTTTCAATTAAGAACTGAACTTATAATGAAAATTTTAATGTCTTGCAAATTACTCAACATTTACAGATTATATTATTGCCATAATTGAACATCTGCTGAGATATTCTAAATAATATTCACATTAGCAACATCCCGGGAGAAAGACAAATATTTTTCCTTTTTTTTTTCTTCTCTTAAAGTCAGTAATGAAAACCTGTTAAAGAAATTTTAATTATTATAGATTCATAAATTTAGGATAATTGTACCTCTAGATGTAATAAAATTTTGTTTGAAATTAATTGATTAAAAATAAATCTTGGAAGGTAATGTTCACATTTATTGTGAATATTATCCTGTACCTTTAATTATTTATTTTTTAAATTGTACACAATTGCAGCACAACTTTTCGTTTCTCTGGCTGTACCCGGTATGTGCAGTCATACATGTGCCTATAGTAATGATGTCCATCTCATTCCACCACCTTTTCTGCCCCATCCTCCCTTCCCCCACCCCCCTTTGCCCAATCACAGTTCCTCCATTTTTCCCTTACATCCCCCCCTCCATTATGGATCAGAATTCACTTATCAGAGAGAACATTCCACCTTTGGGTTTTGGGGATTAGCTTACTTTGCTTAGCATGATATTCTCCAACTCCGTCCATTTAACTGCAAATGGCATAATTTTATTCCCTTTTATTGCTGAGTAATATTCCATTGCATATTTATAAGACACTTTCTTTACTCATTCATCTATTGAAAGGTATCTAGGTTGATTTCACAGTTTAGCTATTGTGAATTGAGCTGATGTAAATATCAATGTGGCTGCATTACTATAGCATGCTGATTTTAAGTCCTTTGGGTATAAACTGAGGAGTGGAATAGCTGGGTCAAATGATGTTCCATTTCAAGTTTTCTAAGGAATCTCCACCCTGCTTTCCAGATTGGTTGCACCAATTTGCAGTCCCACTAGAAATGTATGAGTGTGCCTTTTCCCCACATCCTCACCAACACTTATTGCTTGTATTCTTGATAACTGGCATTCTGACTGGCATGAGATGAAATCATACAGTAGTTTTGATTTGCATTTCTGTAATTGCTAGAGATGTTGAACATTTTTTCATATGTTTGTTGACTGATTGTATATCTTCTTCTGAGAAGTGTCTGTTCAGCTCCTTAGCCCATTTATTGGTTGAATTATTTGTTTTTTAGGTGTCAAGTTTTTTAAGTTATTTATATGTCCTGGAGATTAGTGCTCTATCTGACGTGACTGTGGAAAAAATTTGCTCCCCAAATGTAGGCTCTTTCTTTCACCTCAGTGATTGTTTATTTTGCTGAGAAGAAGCTTTTTATTTGAATCCATCCCATTTATTGATTCTTGATTTATTTCTTGCGCTTTAGGAGTCTTGTTAAAGAAATCACTTGATTTAACTTGATAGACTACTTCTTCCTCTATTACATTCAAGGTCTCTGGTCCAATTCCTAGGTCCTTGATCCACTGTGAGGTGAGTTTTGTGAATGATAAGGGTTTAGTTTCATTTTGCTGCATATGGATTTCCAGTTTTCCCAGCACCGTTTGTTAAAGAGGCTATTGTTTCTCCAATGTATATGTTTGGCACTTTTGTTTAGTATGAGATAACTGTATTTATGTAGGTTTGTCTCTGTCTTATATTCTGTACCACTGGTCACAAGTCTATTTTAGTGCCAATACCATGCCATTTCTGTTACTATATATTTGTAGTATAGATTAATGTCTCATATTGTGATGCCTCCTGTTTCACTATTCTTGCTAAGGATTCCTTTGGCTATTCTGGGTCTCTTATTTTTCCAAATGAATTTCATGATTGCTTTTTCTATTTCTATAAGGAATGACATTGGGATTTTAATTGGAATCACATTGAATCTATATAGCACTTTGGGTAGCATGGCCATTTTGACAATATTAATTCTGCCTATCCAAGAGCATGGGAGAACTTTCCATCTTCTAAGGTCTTCTTCAATTTCTTTCTTTAGCATTCTGTAGTTTCCAATGTAGAGGTCTTTCATTAAGTTGATTCCCAAGTATTTTCTTTTATTTTTGTTATCATGCAAATTTATTATTGACATTTTGTTTTAAATATTTCTCTTACTATATTGAAAACTTGTTTTTTTCATTGTACACAGTTGCATCACAACTGTTCATTTCTCAGATTTTATAGGATGTAGCATCACACCAAAAGAGCAGTCACACGTGTACCTAGGGTAGTAATGTCCATGTCATTCCACCATCTTTCCTGCCCCCATAACCCCTCTCCTCCACCCTATTTGCCCAATCAAAATCTCTCAATTTTTCCCATGCCCCCCCACACATTACAGATCAGCATATACTTATCAGAGAGAACATTCTACCTTTGATTTTGGCGGATTGGCTTATTTCATTTAGCATAATATTCTCCAACTCCATCCATTTACCTGCAAATGCCATAATTTTATTCTCTTTTATTGCTGAGTAATATTTCATTGTCTCTATATATCAGTTTCTTTTTTATTCATCTATTGAAGGTCATCTAGGTTGGTTTCACAGTTTAGCTATTGTGAATTGAGCTAATATAAACATTGATGTGGCTGCATTGCTATAGTATCCTGATTTTAAGTCCTTTGGGTATAGACTGAAGACTAGAATAGCTGGGCCAAATACTAGTTCTATTCCAAGTTTTCTAAGGAATCTCCATTCTGCTTTATTTTATTTTATTTTGAGGCTATTGTGAATGGGGTAGTTTTCCTAATTTCTCTTTCACAGGATTCATCACTGATATATACAAATGCATTTGTTTTATGGGTATTGATTTTCTATCGTGTTATTTTGCTGAATTTATTTATTAATTCTAGAAGTTTTCTGGTGGAGTTTTTTGGATCCTCTAAGTATAAAATCATGTCATCAGCAAATAATGATAGTTTGAGTTCTTCGTTTTGTACTTTTGTCCCTTTAATTTCTTTCCTCTGTCTAATTGCTCTGGCTAGAGTTTCAAGGGCTATGTTAAATAAAAGTGGTGAAAGAGGTCAGCCTGTCTTGTTCCAGTTTTTAGAGAGAATTCTTCCAGTTTTTCTTCATTTAGAATGATGTTGGCCTTGTGTTTAGCACAGATAACTTTTACAATGTTAAGGTATGTTCCTACTATCCCTATTTTTTCTAATATTTTGAACATGAAAGGGTGCTATATTTTGTCAAAAGCTTTCTTTGCATCAATTGATACGATCATATGATTCTTACCTTTAAGTCTATTGATGTGATGAATTACATTTGTTGATTTCTGTATGTTGAACAAACCTTGAATCCTTGAAATGGATGAACCCCACTTGATCATGGTGCACTATATTTGTAATGTTTCTATATGTGATTTAACAGAATTTTATTGAGAATTTCTGCATCTATGTTCATCAGGGAAATTGGTCTGAAATTTTCTTTCCTTGAGTGTCTCTGTGTGGTTTTGTTATCAGGATAATACTAGCTTCATATGAGTTCAGAAGGGTTCCTTCATTTTTCTATTTCAGGAAATAATTTGAAGAGTGTTGGTATTAATTCTTCTTTATAGGCCTTGTAGAACTCAGCTGTGAATCCACCTGGTCCAAGGTTTTTCCTTGGTTGGCAGACTTTTGATAGTGTCTTGTATTTCCTTGTTTGAAATTGATCTGTTTAAATTGTGTATGTCCTCTTCACTCAGTTTGAGTTGATCATATGCCTCCAGAAATTTGTCAGTGTCTGAGGTTTTCTATTTCACTGGAGTATAAATTTTCAAAATAGTTTCTAAGTGTCTTCTGTATTTCAACAGTGTTTGTTTTGATACTTCCTTTTTCATCATGAACATTAGTAATTTTAGTTTTCTCCTTTTTCTTTTTAATTAAGGTGGCTAAGAGTTTGTCAATTTTATTTATTTTTTCATAAAACCAGCTTTTTTGGTCATTTCCTTGAATTGTTTCTTTTGTTTCAATTTAATTGATTTCTTCCTTGATTTTAAAAATATTGCCTGTTTTCTACTACCTTTGGTGTTTGTTTTTCTTTTTCTAGGGCTTTGAGATGCAATGTAAGGTCATTTTGTTGACTTTTTCTTCTTTTAATGAATGAACTTAATGCAATAAAGTTTCCTCTTAGCACTGCCTTCATAATGCCCCAGAAATGTTGGTAAGTTGTATCAAAGTCCTTATTTACCTCAAAGAATATTCTTACCTCCTCCCTAATGTCTTCTATTATCCATGCATCATTCAATAGCATATTATTTACTCTCCGGGTGTTGAAGTCGCTTCTATTCTATATTTTTATCAGTAATTTCTAATTTCATTCCATTATGTTCAGATAGAATAAAAGGTATTACCTCTTTTTTTTTTGTATTTGCTAAAACTTGCTTTGTAGCACAACATATGGTCTATTTTGGGGAATGATCTATGTGCTACTGAGAAGAAAATGTATTCACTCATTGATGGATTGAATATTCTATATATGTCTCTTTTTATTAAGAGAGAGTGAGAGAGGAGAGAGAGAGAGAGAGAGAGAGAGAGAGAGAGAGAGAGAGAGAGAGAGAGAGAATTTTCAATATTTATTTCTAGTTCTCGGCAGACACAACATCTTTGTTGGTATGTGGTGCTGAGGATCCAACCCGGGCCGCACGCATGCCAGGCGAGCGCGCTACCGCTTGAGCCACATCCCCAGCCCCTATATATGTCTCTTAAGTCTAAATTATTGTATTATTTAGTTTCTGTGGCTTCTTTGTTCAGTTCTTGTTTGGACCATCTATCCAGTGGTGAGAGATGTGTATTATAGTCACCCAGTATTATTGTGTTCTGGTCTATTTTATTTTTTTAGTTGAGAAGGGTTTGTTTGATATACATAGATGCCCCCCCTACTTTGGGGGACATAGATATTTATGATTGTCATGTATGATTGATATATGAATCCCTTAAGCAGTATGAAATGTCCTTCTTCGAATTCCACTTTATCTGATAGGAGGATGGAAACCCCTGCTTGTTTACATGGTTCAGGTGAGTGGTATGTTTTTTTCTACTCTTTCACCTTCAGACTGTGGATGTCTTTTCATGTGAGATGACTCTCATGAAGGCAGAATCTTGTAGGGTCTTCTTTTTAAATTCAAAGTGTCAGTCTATGTCTTTTAATTGATGAGTTTAGGCCAATCACATTCAGGGTTATTAGTGAAGTATGATTTGTAATCCCGAATATTTGGGTTATTTTGGGTTTTTAACTTGATTGGGTTTCTCCTTTGATTGGCCTTTCCTCCCTTTGCTGATTTTCATTGTTGTTTTTTTATTTCCTCCTTCTGGAATTCTTTGCTCTTCTGCTTTGTAGTAGAAATTCTGCAGAATTTCTTTTAAACTTTTGCATATTAGGAAAGGTTTTTATTTTGTGATCAAATTTGAAGCTGAACTTTTCTGGATGTAAGATTCTCGGTTGGCATCCATTTTCTTTCAGAGCTTGGTATATGCTGTTCCAGAATCTCCTGGGCTTTGAGGGTATGGGTTGAAAAATCTGCTGAGATCCAAATTGGTCTCCCACATATGTGATACAATTCCTCTCTCTTGTTGCCTTTAAGATTCTATCCTTATTCTTATATCTAGGCATTTTCATTATAATGTAACTTGGTGTGCATCTGTTGTAATTTTGTACATTTGGTGTCTTGTAAGCCTCTTGAATTTGATTTTCAAATTCATTCTTCATGCTTGGAAATCTTTTGATATTATTTCATTGAATAGATTGTGCATTCCTTTGGTTTGAATCCCTGTGCCTTCCTCTATCCCAATAAATCTTAGATTTGGTCTTTTAATGCTAACCATAATTCTTGGATGTTCTGTTCATGGTTTCTTACCATCTTCACTGTGTGGTCAACTTTGTTTTCAAGATCATTTATTTTTTTCTTCATTATCTGATGTTCTGCCTTCCAAGTGATCTAGTCTGTTGGTGATCCTTTCTATTGAGGTTTTTATTTGGTTTATTGTTTCCTTCCTTTCAAGGATTTCTGATTGTTTTTGTTTGTTTGTTTTAAGAATTTTTCATTCTTGAAGTAACCTTTTGATACTTGTATTTGCTCCCTTATCTCTTTGTGTGATCAATGGATGCCTGTATTTGCTCTCTTATCTTGTTGTTGGACTGAACAATTTTTGCCTGTATTTGCTTTCTTATGTCACTCTTTAAATCACGGATTATTTTAATTATGTCCATTGTGAACTCCTTCTCTGACATTTAATCAACTGCACTGTCAATAGATTCTATTATTGTAGTATCTTGGTTTCTTTTGGGCACTTTCTTTCTTACTTTTTCATGTTGTCCATATGTCTTCCTTTCTTGTAGGGTGGCTCTGACCCTATGATCTTGTAGTGTCCCTTAGATTACCCATACCTCACCTAGGTGTTGGGTTTCCAGTCCCCTGCCAGTGTCCCAATATGAAGGCTACTGCAACTAAATGTGACGGCAGCAATAGCAGAAGTAACTCAAGATAGCAGTGGGGGTGTTCCAAGAAGGATGAAACCACTTTCATATATGGGGCTGAAAGGGTGGGCCTTACAATGGCTTTGGGCTGCCTATTTGGAGACACAGCTGACTCTAGGCCCTGTCTGTTGTTCTAAGGTAGAGGCTACATCCAGAGGGCTAATGGCAATGGCTGCAGTGTCCCAAGATGAAAGCAGGCTGGGAAAAAACTTATTGCTAAATTGGGAGCCCTAATTTGATCCTCTGCTCTGTGCAGGGGTGTTGCTGGGCCTGGGATCTCACACAGGTCAGCAGGGACAGTCCTGGGCCTGGGCCGGGGCTCTTCCGCAGTGTGTGCAGGTGATCCTAGGTCTGGGTTGATGGGGGCAGTACTAGGTCTGGTCTTGGGCTTTCGCATGGGTTTGCCCTATATCTTTGAATCCCTGAATTTTTTTGTATTTTAATGTTTAGTAGCATTGATTTTATCCAGAAACTTAAACATGATAAAGATCTCTTTTGATTCTCAGAGAAGTACATTAGGATAGTCAAAGTTATCTTTTAAAATTGCTGCTTTCCTAAGTCAAATTCCTTTAGGTTTTTTTCCCCCCTCTATTAAATGTGGCTTGGAAGTTATTCTAGCAGTGTGTTCGAAGGCTGAGACAGGGAGATTCCAAGTTCAAGGCCAGCTTCAGAAACATAGCGAGGACTTAAGTAACTTAATGAGACTCAGTCTCAAAATAAAAAGTAAAAAGAGTTGGGGATGTGGCTTAGTGTAAAATTGTCCCTGTGTTAAATCCAGAGTACTCAAAAAAAAAAAAAAAAATAGGTTGGCTGTTGAATGGAGATCTTACATATTAAAAATTTATCCTAACTCTGTTCACCTTTTAATTTAAAATTTGATATACAAGTCAATTTGATGACTGGAGTGTGTGCTCTCCAAATGGATGACGTTGACCCTGAATAACGAAGCATATTTTCTCATAAAAATCAATTTTGAAGATTTAACCAAGAAAATCGTTCTTAGAGAAGCAAGAAACATGCCTGCAATTTCCTTTGAGATGTATGGCCACTACTTTTTAACAGATGTGTGAGGTCCTGGAGAGATCAATACTCTGCAGATATAAATTTACCCAATGATGAATGATATCCATGTGTGGGCACATAATGACAATATATCCATTCTGCAGCTGCTGATAACACTCAGCATTTCCATTTAAAGGCAAGATTAAAAAATGGTCTTTGCTTTAGGAGCTCCCCAGATCAACTCATATTTTTTTTTTTATCTATTTCTTTCTCATGCCCTTTACCTTTGTTATTTTCTATGACTGGATGAAAAATATAAAAGCACACCACATTTCTTTTAAAAGCACATCCACTAACTAAAAGTCAGTGTTTTAAGATGATTACATACTATATTTGAATGAACTTTTATTTAAAAATTTTATTTTTCCTAGCACAATCATTTTTGAATTCTAAGTCATCATTAAAATACACACACATACACACACACATGCACACACACACACACAACTACCTACTACTGTAAGTTGTGACCATGCACAGATACCTAAGTTCATATGTTCAGTACTGAAACTCTCATTGGTTATAAATTCTTCAAGCATCAGAAGCAACTATAAACTAAGTATATACTTACTATCCTCAAGAACTCCTTGGTACCACTTGTAAAACAAACTACAACAAATAATGTTAAGTATGATGAGTCTTATAATAGTTTATTACAGAAGAACTGAACAAGGAAAAAAAAATGACTGTAGGGAAGGGTATAGCTGCACAGAGTTATTATCATGGGCCTCAGAAAATGATAAAAATAACTTAAACCTGTCAGTATTAATCACTCATAGGTGAAAAAATAGTTCTATCATTGCTAAGTTATTATTCAGTATTCTAAGTAAAGGAAATTCTGTCTTTTTAGATAACAACTCAGGAGAGACCTTCAGGTGTGATATATGTGACCACTTTACTCCCTACTCAGGTATTTAGATTTGAAACTCCATTGTATAATTAAAGGGACCCAAAATACCCTTAATTCAGCAAATGCAATCCCAAAATGTTTTCCTGCATAATTTCCTTGCAGCTCTTCATCCGTCTACTTAGTGCCATTTACATTTTATCTTAAACACCATGCTGTATAGTTAGAATCGACCAACTGTGGAATGCTCAGCACCCTGTCATGAACATCTAACAGTAAAAGGTACTTCCGCCATCTTACTTCCTTAGCACTGGAGTATGAGACGAAGTCACATGTGTTAAAAATGTCTTGAGGGAAGGTGTGTTGAGGGAAGGTGATCGGTCCCAAGGAAGAAAGAGGAAAAGGTAAAGAGAATCAAGGCAGGCCAACAAGAAGCAAACAAAGAGGAGCCTGAGTCACCAAGATGGCCACTACTGCTCCATAAAACACTTTTGGATGTTCACTCAAGTGTGCTATGTTTTCAGGTCTCTGCTGCATTTCCAAATCAAGAGCTCTGCTGTTGAGCAAGGCTGAACAATGTGCTAACTAGCTTCTTCTCACTTTGGGTCTTTAACTGGACAGTATATATCTGCTGGTAATTCCCCCCACATCCTGTTCATTATCTTGAGAATGGGGCAGTGGTAGGCCCAGGGAGTTCAGCTCCTGGCACTGTGGCAAGAGGAAGGCCATGCTAAAGTTTAGCCCCAGGTATCAGGGAAAGCAGGTGAGGTGGATATGTTAGGGTGAAGTCCTTGTGCAGTACTTATTATTGATGAACTTTCTTTAGGACTAATATATGTTCAGTATTAAGCAATGTGGTAGGTATTATTGATTGATTCTAAGCTTTTTCCCACAGTCCTGAGAAGGCTTCAATGTGAAGAACTTGGGATGCTCTGGCCAGGAAGAAAGACAAAAGCATAAGGAAGATGATACCATGACTGCATTATTCAGTTAACATCAAAGCAGATGATTTGGGCTGGAGCAAATATACGTTTTCTGATAATATTGCTTATCAAAATTTGTTAAAAATATTTAACATCTGACGAGTAGTTTTCCAAGAGACAAACTCAGCTATTTTATTGAAATTCTGCTGACATAATTTGCCAAAATCACCTCCAATCATACAAAAGTAAGAATACAATTGTGAAAAATTTTCATAAACTACAGCACCTAACTCTTCTTTGCTTTTGTTCTGAGTTAAGTGACTGTCTCCACACTTCTTTAATTTCACTCACTGTAACCCAATTTTTTGTTGACACTTGCATGTCTGACATTCACATTTTGGTGTATAAAGAAAATTGATGCAGAAAACAATCACACACTACTGCTAAAAAGTACATCTAAGGTCTCAGACACATCAGTGGCTATAAAAAGGAAAAAAAGATTCTACTTAAGTGACACCCATGCCTGTCAGAACCACACTCCACAACCTCTGATCACAGCTTTCAGTTCATTTTCAGTAAATCTCCTTTCTGCTAGTCTTTATTCTGTCATGACTTTCAATTCACCTACAAGCTTTGTTGAGTCGTTTCAATGTGGCAAAAGCAACAGTTTTTATTTTTTTTCTCCTGTTAGATTTTTCACAACAAACATCTTTATGAAAAATATATTTGATTTTTTTTTCAACTTGTGTTTTCCATCTCATAGAGTAGATCTCTATGGATTAAACATATGACTCTCAAATGATTAGGTAAGTGCATAAAATATTGGAAGATGAGTGAAATAGCTGCTGAGTAAATTCAAATATCTGATTAAATTCCCCCCTCTCTCATCCTCGGGGTGTGAGTGTGTTTGTGTGTGTGTGTGTGTGTGTGTGTGTGTGAGAGAGAGAGAGAGAGAGAGAGAGAGAGAGAGAGAAAGAGAGAGAGAGAAAGAAAGAGAGAAAGAGACAGAGACAGAGACAGAGAGAGAGAGAGAGAGAGAGAGAGAGAGACAGAGAGAGACAGAGAGAGAGAATGAGTCCTAAAGGGCTGTGATTATCTCACAGAGGGTACTTATTATTGATGAACTCTCTTTAGGACTAATATGTGTTCAGTATTAAGCAATGTGGTAGGTATTATTGATTGATTCTAAGCTATTTCTAATGTTCTCTATCACCTCCCACTTTCAGGGTTAGGAAAGGTGTGTACAAGACAATCTCATCCCCTTTTTCCCTAATCCTCAAAGATTGTCATGGAACTGAATTCAGGAGAATGGAAAGTGATCAACAGTCAAATGAAGTATTTAGGGGAAATTTTCTCTTACCTTGTTAACAGGGGACAAATATGCCTGGATCCACTCATTCCATTTCCATCTGTTTCTTGTCCTGAACACTAAAGTGATGTTTGGAACTACTGAAGCACTAGCATGACCATGAAGTTGTAAACATAAGGCAAAAGCCAACATCATAAACATGGTGGAGGGAGATAATGTGGATAGACAAGAGGTGGGTTCTTGGTGGCATCTTCAAACCCCTGAAACAGCATATTCTGCTGTCTCCAGAATTCTTGTTAGGTAGGAAAAAAGAAAAATAAATGTTTTCTCAATTAATATACAATGTTCCTCTTGTTTAAGAACAGTATCATACAATACAATCATGTCACATATGCACACGGGTATGTATATTTTTATATATACACATAAACATACATACACAAGCTTTATTTTATTTAAAAGTGACACATTTTATTAGTATGAATAGGGCACACATGGAAGTATCCAGAATAAAAGAGGAGATTCTTTTACTTTTTCTATTAGGTAAGGGTGAAATTCTTCCTGTTTATGAAAAGAGGTTAATTTTAGTATTGTAGAAGGAAAAATTGATTGGGATGAATTCATTGAAGAAGTAGTAGGTGGAGGAGAAATTTACATTTTCTTTATTCTTCTCCTCATTTAAAAAGAAGGGAAATGAGAGCTGGAGATTTAGACTGCTTAATGGTTTAGCCACTACTGGACATTTATTTTTAACTCATATCCAACTGTGTCCATGTATTGCAACATAGAAAACTATCTTTCAATGACTATCTTAAAACTATCTCAAATGACTGTTCCACAGAAAAATGAAAAAATAAAAAAGACATGTAAACTCAGAAGAAGTAGATACTAAAATTTATTGATGTCTTATGAATTAAATAATTTAACTTAGAATACAACAGGAAAAAAGGAAATGTATAGATGTTTTAGCACTATTTAAGAGGCAGAATATTGAAAAGATTTTTAAATATTTAATCTTCACAGTAACATATGGTTACTTAGCACCTATTTATGAGAAAACTAAAGTCTACGCGCATGACTACTAAGTGGAGAAGTTGCAATTTTATACCAAGTTTGATGATGCCAAAATTCATGCTTTTTCCACAACACAGAAATACTTAAAAAGCAGCAACCTCAGTTTGCTTTGACAAAGAGCGTTCTGAAGTTACATTTCTTTCTACTTTCAGTTCTAGCCTATTTGAATACATTTTAATGCTGGTTGCTTATATAACTTAATGCAATTATATAGATCTCAGTCTTTTCTGCTGCCTGAATTTTTAATAAATCTTGCTTTGTATAGGTATAAGAAATCAGTCTAGATGAACTTTTGGGTTAATTTTAATGTTTTGAAGAATTTTATCTATTCTTAATGTTTTTGTATTCTGTAAATAACATTTCAACTTCTTCCCACTATGACATTCAGTTACCTGTCATTAACAACCTCACAGTTTTCATTTTTTTTTAGGTATAATCCATATCTTCATGATTCTTTTCAATCCTATCTGAAAAGGCTCTAGTTCAATTATTTGAAGATGTCTACATTTTTGAAGCACTAAAACTTTTAATAGTAATAGAATGAGGTAAAAATTATTTTATTAACTTAGAAAAGTAAATAAAACAAAGTTTACCTATGATTACTATTATTTTATAAGAGAATGATATTTAAATTACAAGGCAAAAGCCTACATAAAATAAAAGATCTGCTTTAGAAAATAAATTAAATTTAGAAAAAAATTTACTTAAGCTGACCAAAACATTTCACTTTACCTCAGACTAGTGAAAATCTTGTATATTCAATGATACCCATGGCTATAATTTATTTTTTTCTTTTCTGTAAATCCAAGCCATTGCTTGTCATAAATTTTTTTTTGCCCATCCCAGCACTTATTTTACTCTTTCTTGTGATTCATTCAACTTTTAAACTTCCCTACGTCTCTTAAGTACAGATTCAATTTCTCATAGCACATCTTCATGTTATCTATGGAAGGTGAAAGTTTGCATTTACCTATAAGCTTATTTCAATAATGCTTTTTCTTTCCCATTGCACTGTTTGCTTCATGAAGGTAGAGCTATCCATTTCTGCTCAATCCTACAGTCACTGTCTAATAAATCATGCGGTGGGTCTTCAAAAAAATATTGTTGAATAAATGGATGGATAAAAATCAGGGAACTGACCCAATCACGTCAAATGTTAACATTTGATATTTATATGTGTATCTATTTAAATGAAGTTTTATTTTAGAATAGTTTCAGATTCACAAAAAAAAATACAAGTATAAATCAGAGTTTCTATATGCCACATAACCATCTTAGCAATCTTAGGTTGTCCTATCTAGTTCCTATATGTGATATCACATAGTTATCATTAGCATCTTGTATTTTATTATGTAGTCCATTTGTGACAATAAATCAATGCTCATATGTTATTTTTAACTAAATTCTATGCTTTATTTATATTTCTGTAGATGTTACCAAATATCCTTTTTCAATTGCAGGATCTCAATCATGTAATATATTGCACCCCGTCTCCTAAGGTGCTCTTGGTTAGATCAGTTTTTCAAACTTTCCTTGTTTTCAAAGTTTGGGTTGCTAGGAGTTGCTGGTCCATTATTTTGTAGACTATTCAGCACTAGTGATTCATCTGATGTTTTTCTCATGCTGAGACTGGGATTGCAGATTGGAGAGAAAGACCCCAGGGGCACAGTACCATGTTTTTATCACATTGTATTGGGGGTATCTATTTCAACCTAACAGTCATTGCTGATTTTAACCTCGATCACCTGGCTGGAGTGGTGTTTGTTGTTTCTTTACTATGAAGTCATACATTTTCTTTGCACTTTATACACTGAAGAAAGATTCCTATGTTCACTATGCAATAAAGTTATAGAAGAAAATATATTTTGATATTTGTATATTTTATTATATATTAACATCCACAATATGATATTTGAACTCTTCATCATATATCATTCTTCCCAAGGATATAGCTTCCTACTAATGCTTAATGGATTGTTGGTATATAAAAATCATACTTTATAGCCTATGATATTGGGCAGTTGTATAAAATATCTAATTTTAATATATTTTAATTTATTAAAGTAGGCAGGAATGATAAAATCTCAATCTTGAAACTAAAGACACTCTTCAGTATCTTTAGTATTTCGCCCAAGTTGTTTACTATGAGTATTTCTTTGAGTATTTTATAATTGGTGCAGTACAAGAACCAGTTTTTGAAACTTAAGTTTGTTGGCATGTAAAATACATACTTAAAATTTGAATCTTATTCACTGATGTTCTATGATGTGTAATATGAGTTATTATGAAAACATGACCCTTGACTAATCATCATAATAAAATATAATATTATTGAGAGTTTTTAACATATGATTTTTATAAGGATAATACAAAATCAATCAACATATATCAAGACAATATTGAGTCTAAAAGATATTTGACCTCATGGTAATACCAACAACAGAAACTCAAACATTTTATTAATACCCTTTTTATCCTAAACAGTTTCTACATCCAGAAATAGTGAGCAGGACAGGCAAAGTCTCAAATGATATGACAGAGTGGAATAGGAATGAGTCAGTGATATTTCTATTAAAAAAAAAAAAGCTGAATGCAGCATATGATACTTGCCTCTATATATTTGAGTAACTGCCAAGTGAAAGAAGAAGTTAAATTATAGTGTCTTTCCCAAGGCAGAATTAGTACAAATGGATGAAAGATACAAGACAGAGATTTTTATTCGCTCTAAGGAAGGATTGCCTAATATTGAACTGTCAAAGATTGAATTGCTGCATTGTGAAGCAGTGGTTTCCTTGTCATTGAAAGATTTCCAGCTGAGAGCTATCCAACAGGATCTTTGCTAGAGATATTCCTTAATTGAATGGGAGATGACATAGATAACCTCCTCAATCCTCTCCAAGGAGAAGGGTTTAGGAAGCGACACATGCATACGTTCTTGAAAGAATGAAAGTTGGGAGCACATTATTAATGTGCTCAAAAGTATTTGCCTTCACTTGAGATCAGATAGATGTATCACAGTACATTTATTCCTGATCTCTCTGGCAGATCGTATTTTTCTATCCTTGTCCCTTAACTTAGTGAGTTATATGAAGAAGGTTTATTTCAAAAACACCCTTGTTTTTCAGACACTTCATTACGGGGAGGTAGATTTATGAGGGATGAAAGCAAATACGCTCAGATAAAACCAGGGATGTCTACCATAGACAGCACTTCCACTTTTTCCTGTCCACAGATGCTCTAAAATGAGACGGCAACTTACAGGTTGTATGTATGTGAATTGCAGTGTTTGTGGGAGCTCCAGGAATCTTTCTCTCCTCTTTTTTTTTTTATTTTTCCTTCACTTTCAGGATTCTTTCCTTCAACAGTTGATTGACAGATTGACTCATTTATTCATTTCATTGCCTGTTCAGCATGAACTGCTAAGTACTGAAAATACAAGGACATAGGACATACTTGGTGGCCAAGTGTGATCACAGTCAAGTCACACGTGACCTACTGCTCCTTGGTCAGAACCACTGCTGCTCTCAGGGCCCAGGTCAACGAGCACCCTCCAGCTTCACATCT
Source organism: Spermophilus citellus (assembly GCF_964194105.1). Lineage (NCBI taxonomy): Eukaryota > Metazoa > Chordata > Mammalia > Rodentia > Sciuridae > Spermophilus > Spermophilus citellus. The sequence goes on along the minus strand of NC_138194.1, from coordinate 24,370,126 downwards.
GGAGAGCAGCTTTTCTCAGTTGTGACCTCCTCCCAACTCAGCCAGTCAGCTTGAGTTTTAGATTCCAGTATTTCTTTCTGGGCCTCTTATATCACTTCTGCATCATTTCCCGTGGAAGCTTCTAGCCACACTTACCATCCAGGCACTGGAATAATAAACAGGTATTGTTTCCCAACCAATATGAGTGAACTTGACAATAAGATATTTTTTCTTTCTAGCACCTCTAGTGATTATTATAAACTCTTTTGCACTTGCACTAATTAATAATGTAGAATATTGTTTTCTGACTTAAATAAATGAATCCATTGTTGCCATGGAAGCAGAGACAACACAGACAGTGTTAGATTTAGATATGAAATGTCTCCCCAAAGCTCCTGTATTAATGCAGAGAAGTTTGGAAGTGAATTGATTACAATGTGAGAGCTATACCTAGTCAGTCTATGCTAGTTTGAATGGACTTTCAGGGTGGTAATTATAAGCATATTTGATGTGGCTGAGGATGGACTCATCTTCCAGGGCCCCCCCCCACCCCCACTCTCATTCTTGGCTGCCATAAATGAGGTAGCACTCCTCCACTATTCTTTTCCACCATGATGTTCTGCCTCACCTTGGGCCCAGAGCAGTGGAGTCAGTCATTTATGGACTGAAACCATGAACCAAAATACACTTTCCCTCTTTCAAGTTGGTCTTGTTGGTTATTTCATCACAGCAATGCCAAGCTGACTCACGGAGAAATGGGTACTGAGAAGTGGGGTCATGACTCTTACTAACTTGACCATGTGGTTTAGAGGCCTTTACAGCTGGTTTGTGGGATGGATTTGGAAAAGTATGGAGAAGTAGGTTGTAGAAGACTTAAACTCTTCTAGCAAAACTTAATGGGAAATTCTGGTGGGAGCTCAGAAGACCAGATGCTGCTAAGAAAGTGGACAGTACCCGTGAGGTTTCAGGGGGGAAATGAGGACTCTACTAGAAATGGCGGAGATGTCCCTCATGTTATATTCTGGCATAGGACTTGTCTACATTTTGCTCATATCCTTGAACTTCAAGGTGATGTTCTAATTAATCTGGTGGAACAAATTGCAAGACATCACAGCCTTCAGTCAGTGCCAAGGATATGGATGGCAGCTTTCAGCCAGGTTTAGCCTGAGAATCAGGAGCAGAAAGCAGGGCTGAAAGATTTTAAAAACTTAGGATTGAGAGAGCAATAATCTCATCAGTCCGTCCTACTTTGAATGGACTAACTGGCTGCTCACTGTAGGCAGCTGGGATACACTGGAGTAAGTCGGCCTCCAGGGGGCTTGCCCTGAAAAGGTTCCTCTTTTCTGCTGGTCCCCTTCCCCCTTCTTCCTCTATCTGATGCATGGCTATCATTCATAGAGCAGTGCTGTTTTACCACACCTTTGCACATGACGTGTGTGCTGCCTCATCTTGGGCCCAGAGTAATGGAGTCAGCTACATAGGGACTGAAATCTCTGAACCTATGAGCCGAAATAAATTCTTCCTCCACTAAGTTGTCTTGCCAGGTGTTTTGGTCACCACAATTATAATTTGACTAACACTGGCAGCTAGACGCTATGAGAACCTCCCCCCCGCCACACACACACACACACACTTCATGAAAAGGAAATTTTTTGTTGCCTTGGCCTGAATGGGGGCCCACTTCTAAGGAAATATTCAAGGGTACAGGAGGCTAAACTCAGAGATAAACTCTATATTTCTGAAAAGAGGATGAAGAACAGCAATGTGGGGATCCAGAGAATACAAGGAAATCTCCCCCCCAAGAGGGAGAGCATAAAAGGGAAACTTCAGTTCTATGTGTAATCTGAGAGAAATTCTGCACTCTCTTCAAACAGTGCACGTGCGGGAAACTCCAAAAAGGCAAAGCAAATACTTTGAAAACTGAACAAATATTGAAAACACCCCATAGAAAATGAGTCGAAATTTAAAGTCTGAATCTAGTTATGTTGCTCACTTGCTTCCAATGGTAGGCCAAAAATGGCCTACCTAGAAGATAGGTATGTGAAACACCTGGGACCTGTGAATGCTTTATTTGATAGAAACAACGTGAAGGATTCTTGTAGATGCATTTAGGTTAAAGCTCTTGGGGTGAGAGATCACACCTCATTATCTGGGTAAGCCCTAAGCAGAGTACAGTTGTCCACCCAAGAGACATCCAGAAGAGGAGGCAATGTGACCACAGAAGCAAAGATTGAAATAAGAGCCAAGAAGTGTTGAGAGTCATCAGAAGCAAGAAGCATTCTCCACTAGGGTGTCCAGAAGTGAGGTAGTTGGCTGACATCTTGATTTCAGAATTGAGGGTAAGTTTCTAGAGTTTCAAATCACCAAGTTTGTGGTAATTTGTTATAGCCGCTGAAGGAAACAAATACCACTCCATAATGCTATGTAACATAACTCTTCAAAACTTAGTGACTTAGCAAATCTTTTATTATCCCACAGTTCCTGTGGCTCAGGAGTCCAGATATGGGTTTTCTTTCCCTGGCTATTTCAGAAGACTGTAACCAAGGGTCAACTGAAGCCAGGGTTTCATCCAAAGCCCTGACCAGTGAGTTATCTTCCTCCAGGCTTACCATGCATCTCACACCTAAGGAAAGGGGATAGCTTAAGGGTGGGGATACCAGGAGGTGAACATCATCAAGGATTGTCTTATCTGCCTGACTGTTAACGACTGCCTCCTTTCCCCATTTGTTCAACTCCCTGCAACATGCAAAATGGATTTACTCCTTTCCAAGGTTCCTGAAAGTTAATCCCCTTATAATATTGGCATATTTTAAAATTATTTAATATGAGATAACATTGAAAATAAAATTAATAACTTTCTATCTCGATAAATAATGAATAGCAGAAAAAAATAAAAAAATAATTAACTTGGAGCAAGGAGGTATTGTTTTAAGTACTGTTCTTTCATTCTTTTTCTTTTCTTTTTTTTTTTTATATGCAGGATAGAACCCAGGGTCTAGCACAAGTCACAAAAGCACTCTGCCACTGATTTATACCTCAGCCTCTCTTTAAAATTTTGAGACAGGGTCTTGCTAAATTGCCCATGTTGGCCTCTAACTTACGATTATCCTGCCTCAGTCTTCTGAGGAGTTGCGATTATAATCATTCACCACCATGACCGAAAGTACTCTAGGAGATATGAATTCTATCTTCAGAATCAAATTGAGGCCAGGGCTGCTGGGGAGGCTGAGGCAAGAGGATTAAGAGTTCAAAGCCAGCCTCCGCAACTTAGCAGGTACTAAGCAACTCAGAGAGACACTGTCTCTAGATAAAGAATGGCTGGGGATGTGGCTCACGGTTTAAGTATCCCTGGGTTTAATCCTCAGTAGCAAAAAAAACCAAAAAAAACCCAAAAAACAAACAAACAAAATGGATTTGAGTCTACATTAGTCCGAGTAATAGCAAATGCCAGTGGTAACTGGTGGAAACAATTAGTTGTATTCCACAACATCACAACCTCCCTTTCTAATGTAAAAGCTTTTAAAATATGTTGGCATCTGTACAGCATGGCTTTAAGACAAGTCCCTGAAGGATCTTTTTTTTCTATATAATGTTTACTAAACATATTGTGAATATTTAGGAACCACCCTGATTAATGATAAAATTCATTTTTCAACTATATTTTACTAAATATTTTTTATATTCAAGGACCTTCTAGAAAACAAATTTCTTCAGAAAGCAGCTATAATTACATGGAATTTTCACATAAATTTAGTATAAAATCCCCATTTCAAAATTATATCACTGCTGGAAATTAGTGCACAAAAAGAAAGCCAGTGGTTAGACTTTTGTTAAAGTCATTCTAACATAGGGTTTTCTGTTTGTGGTTCTATTTTTCTTTCTTTTATTCTTCTCTGTACTCCAACTGTCTTTATACTAAAATATAATTCATCATTAAAAGTTTCTGTAATGTTATGGTTTCAACATTTCTTTCTTCAAATCATCACATGTTTATTTATTTGTCCATTCTGATGGCACTGGGGATTTAATCCAGGGGCACTCTATCACTGAGTTATATCTCCAGCCCTTTTTATTTTTTATTTTGAGACAGGGTCTTGCTAAATTGCTGAGACTTGCCTTGAACTTGTGACCCTCTTGCCCTGCCCTCCCAAGTCGCTGGAATTATAGTCATGTGTCACTGTGCCCAGCTTGTAAGCATGTTTTATATCTTTTCAGAAGTATAGTTTGCTAATACTTTAAAACTTATTTCATATGCATTTTTATCTCGTTCTAAAATTTATTGCTATGTCTGATAATCTCATTGGTGGACTTTCTCAGATATTTACCCCAATATTTTCTTTTTGCACCTATTAATAACAGATACACCATTTATGCCTAAATTATATAAGCCTTCACCAATTCATAATATTGGCAAGTAAAGAAAAAATTAGTTCCTCCAAGTAGTAATTCTAGAATCTCTTTAATATAAAAAAATAAGAGAACTTGAGATGTCAACTGTCTATTCTAATCAGAACTTTCCACAGTAGTATCAATCCAACTTATTTCTTCATATTATGTAAGTATATCAATCATATTTCATCATGGCATTATTGTGACTTCTCTGTAGCTATTGTGATTTTCACAGTGTCTTTCCCTATGTTCAATATCTTTTCAACACACATATTGTACTTCACATACAGGAGTGCATTGTGATCAAAAGTATTTTTACTGAAAACTGATCAGAAAAACAAAAGGACATTTATTACAATATAATCAAGGAGAAGTGAAAGAACAGAAAACCTATAATATGGCAATAATATCACAAGAAATATATGGATCTCCCAGCATTTAAAACAGTGTTGAATAAGGGTGTTATCTGCTTTCCTAAATTTCATGACAAGTATTTGTGGTAAGGATGAAAAATAAACAGAAAATTAGGCTTATCCTTCCTTAGGCTTATAGAGCTTAATGACATTTACATCTTTGCTCCTTTTTTTTAATTTCAAGAAAGCTATTTCAAATGCTTGTCATTTGGATCATATCATTCTAAGTGAGCATACCTTCCAAAGAAGTTGTTTTCATGAAACTTTCCTAGGATTTTAGACTAATGAAAAATTGGATCTAGTAGAAAAGTAAAGCTTTCGATTTACTGCTTAACATTCTGTTCTTTTTAAAGTATTTTTTCTCATATACTTTATAGGACATGGCTTACTTTTAAGACATTCTAAATACTCTTGCAATGAAATAGAGAATTAATACTCACCCAAGGTAGTTTTGCTTGCCTTTATCCCTAGAAACATCCACATGATACAAAGGGAAGAAGAACACAATCCTCAGAGAGACATTGCATTTCTAGTCTATCTGTCTTCCTTCCTTCCTTTCTTCCTTTCTCTGATCAGTACCTTAACTATAGTTATGATGACATTATCAGATCACCAAAGACTGGGCTGGAAGGTGAGCATCAGTTTTTTTCCTTTGCTTTTTGTTGTTGTTGTTCCAGGAATTGAACCCTGGGGTGCTTTGTCACTGAGCCACCACTTCCCCGGCCTGTTCTTTATTTTTTAAGATATTATTTAGAGACAGGGTCTCTCTGAGTTGCCTAGGTCCTCACTGAGCCTGGCTGTGAACTCAACAACTCTCCTGTCTCAGCCTCCCAAGCTGCTGGGATTACAGGCATGTGCCACTGTGCCCAGCTGGTGGGTATCAGTCTTACCCAAGTCAGACATGCCCAAGTCAGCCCTTATCCTGGGTTCATACCTCTGAGGAGGGCTCAGGGTATTTATACCTATTTGGCCACCCCCCAAAATATCCATTTATCTTTATTTATGGCATAGTGAGACACAATTTCACATCTACCAAAAAAATATATAAAGGCAATAAGATGCCAAGGATTGAGAAGGATCTATAAAGACATGTCACCCACTGAGACTAAGAAGGTAAATCGTGTAGTCATTTGAAAAAAAAAAAAAAACATTTGGCATTATCTGGAAAAATTGTACATGTACACATGCAGTGGCTATCAATTCCACTCACAGAGCATCCCACCACGACGTGCATGGGCATTGTGATGGAATTGATTGAAACAATCACAACTGAAAACAAGAGCATTGACTTTAATGACTCTGCTGGTCCTCTTATTTTTAAGAAAGACTTATTTATCACAATGCTTTCTTAAAATATAGATTTTAAGTAAAAATCTGTACAGTTACTCAGGTACAGAAGGTCACTTTTATAAGAAAATCTTTGTGCAATCAGGAGTTAGTAGAGGTACATATTTCTGCTTAACCATTTATATATTAGAGTTCTGAATTTTCCTTAGGAAATCTTACTTGATCCAACATGGCATGGGAGTAGTTTTGGACAGAGCAGAACAGTAAGACAAGAGCATGATGATGTCAGGTACTTAATTTTTTAAAACAAACATCTGTAATGATAATACATCAGTATTCAAGGAAGAGATGTTTATGGTTTTGTTCAGTTTGTTAGACTACACAGCTCCTGGGAGTGAGAGAGCAAGAAAGAATTGATTAGATTATTAAAGAGTAATGATAATAAGATGGTGACAATAAACAGACACAGAATGGGAAGCGAGGAAATGTTTGAAGCAGAAAGATACATGAAATGAAGAGAAGCTAATTCCTATCAATCTAGACCTGGCTCTAATCATCAAGTTTCTAGATCCCACAATAATGTTTTCTTATTATTCTTGGGCCAGAAGAGTTCCACACAAGACTTCAGTCTCCATGGTAGCTCTTCTCACTGTATTTTTCTATTCCTTTAAAAATTCCTAGCCATAGTCCCAAGATCACTGAAAGTAAATTAATAGTCTGTGTTGAAATTCAGTAGCATATTAACCCAGAAAGCTTTTACTTATTTTTAACATATTTAACGTTTAATGCAAAATACAATTTTTTGTTTACTGAATGAAAACAGGTTCCTTTGACATTTGCTATGGAAGCCTACGTGCCTGACCATTCTTGAATTGGCAAATTGTACTGAGACTTTCAGGGTAAAGCGACTTTCTTCTAATAAGTGTCTCAGAAGAGTTTTCATGCTGAATATGAAGTGGCTTATTCTTGGAAAGACACTGAATAGCTGATGCAAAGTCAAATATATATTGAAGAATTTCATGAAGGCTGAGAAACTCTCTGATCAATATCCCTTGGATCACTACTTACTTACATTGTGCTTTGTAAGGTTTGAAATATTCGTTGCTATTGCTTGTAGCCAGTCAACAGATTCCTCGGCTGAGAGGCACTGAATAATTCCACTGCATACCCCGTCCACAGCAATGACTTGAAAGGCATTCTGCCTGCAGATATGTTACAACATATCAGATCAAGATGCAAAAACATAACGTGTAAATACAAAAGAATCTAAAAAATTTCAAAAGCATTTTTTTTCCTGTGTTTGCAATAAAATTACAAACACTCTCTTTATTATTTTAGCTTCTGTCATCTCCTCTTGACATTTTTGGTATGTTTTCTGACTTACAAATAGAGCACAAACACAAACAAACAAATATCATACATGATATAAAAATCACTTGGATAATTTAAGCTGCAGAACTTAATCATTAGTTCTTCACACTCAATCTCTGTTTATCCATCTTCTCAAAATGGGTGGGAACTCAAGATCATATCTCCTTTCTGGTTCTAAATGCTTACATTCTTAATTTGTGTCAATGTTGAGAATTTCTGTAACACCAAACTTTTTTCATAAAATGCAATGACCTATCTTACTATCTGTATGGTCTTTTATTGATTTTTGTTGTTGGTAAAGGAAAGTCAATGATGCCTTCCTGAAAATTGTTTACAACATACTATAGAACTTAAAGTTTCTCCCTAAAACTTCAATAATGAATGATTTCCTCCTTTTTTTTTTTTATCCCACATCAAGTTCTTCCAATGCTTAGACATAAACTTAACAGACAGGAAGAGAGAGAATCCTGGAATGAATGAAAGCTAGTCAAATACCTCAGCTTTCAGAATTACCCTGTTGTGTAACACAATACACTTTAGGAAATGCACAAACTATATTTAAATCCTAGCAGATTGTGAAGCAATAAGAAACCTTTGCATCTCAGCCTTTGAAATGATATGTAAATTACAATAAATTATATATTTTCTCCAAAATTATATATCCCTTGTCCTTTTGTGTTTTGCTACCGAGCATCTGTAGGTATTAACATTATTTACTACCTCAAAGGAAAAGCCAGAGAATATATATCTGGCTCACAATTAATTCATGTTCTTTTTTCTTTTCAGAACGTTTCCCATCTAAGAACTGAACACAGAATTAAGCCTTCAGCATCCAAAGAACACTGCATTCAAATTATTAATATTTTTAGAGAAAGTAGTTCTCATATACTTGACACAGCATTTTTTACTGAAAACAGGGACATGTTCAAATATCTATTTTTTTTCTTTTAAAAATACAAAATCCCTGTAGGAATACAATTGTTATCTATCTCTTTGAAAGAAAGTTCTTTTGAATTTGTGGCAAGGAAAAAAAAATGCACAGCAAGAAAAGAATATTAAAAATGCACATGTACATTTTTAGCTTTATTTCTAATGTTCAACAGTGAGTAAGACATTTACAATATCCAGACAGAAGCTCAACCAGCCATGGGAAATGAGAACTAATTTGAGTTTAGTAATATGCATTTCTTTCTACTAATTAGCATAACCATTGCTTCATGTGCTGTAAATCAAAGCATGCCTTAAAAGTATTCGTCCTCTCTTCTATAAATGAATCATGGCAGCTAGATATTTTTAACTGATTAAAGTGAACACACTCATATCAAATCATATATGTGACACAATTCCTAGGTAGAATAATTCTGAAAAACTAGCTTTTTATGAACCAAGACCTATATGTTGACATAAAACCATCTGTACATCTTATGTCAACTCTTATAAATAAATGGAAACTAACCCTTTCACAAAGCACTTGTACAGATTCTTTGATTAAGTATCATCTCTTAAAAAATAGTCTGATCATAAAGATTACAAATATTTGGGTTATGCTTCTGTTTACCACTGAATAAAGAAGAGTGTTGGCAAATTAGTTCACTTAGTTGGGCATCAGTTTCCCCAAAATATAAATGAGAGTGATATACCTTACAATTTTAACCCACATTTGCTGAGTAATTGGTAGGATCCACCTATTTAAAAAATCACGAAGTTCTATGAATAATGTCCCTTTGAATACTCTATTAACATGGTGTACTTCGTGAGAATGACACCATATAGACATCATTTCATTAAACTCTTAGTAATAACTGAAGTACTTTTGTTTTTATTTGCAGCCTTTAGAAAATATAATTCTTTGACATAAACAATAAGAGTCAGTCTTTTATGCATTATCTTATTTAATAGTACACTTTCTGAAATCAATAGAATTCATTACTCATTAATATTTTGACACATTAAAATTTAGAAACAGTAACCATAGACTTGAGTATACCCAGAGCAAATTATGAACCTTAGTTTAATGCATGTATGCCAATAAAATGTTGCTTAACTAAAGAGGTGAGTAATCTGAAGTCTTGAGTTCAGATTGATTTTTCTACTCTCCATTCTTAAGGATTCTAATGATTTTTTTTATCATTTCTCTGGCATTAAAAACTCTTCTCCAATGTTGCTGAATTTCAAAATAGTTTTATTTATTTAAAATACAAATTTAGTCTTCCTTGTATGAAAAATGCACTGCTTCCAATAAGAATTTGTAAGTATCTTTCAATCTAACATATGCATATACATGATTATGCAAACATTTCTAATTAATGCAATTAATTCATGTTTTGATTCATTCTTGATTTTATACCATACGAAGGCATATGTAGGAAGATATTAATTTTTATGGGAGTGATGAATAAGAGAGGAAATGGCAGAGAGAAGGGCTTTTGTACATGAGGAACAAGAGTTTCAGGGACAAAAATACATCATTTTGCGAGGCTGGTTGGCCACATCCTTCAGTGGGCATCCTGGGAGATTAACGTAGAAAATCTGGCTCAGAGTGAGGAGGGCTTCATGCATCCTGCAGAGAGGTATACAATGCACAAGGGATATGTCTGAATTTTGCATGGAGAGTTGGATTTGTGTTGTGTAGTGGTCCTATTAGGCAAGTGAGGAAACTGTGTGAACTGATAAAATATGAGAATATATGAAATTGAAAATAACATATCAGACTAAAAATGAAACAATTAGTTCAAGGGATTTATAAGGATGTTGGAAATTAGTTGATTCAATAATTTCTTAATGGATTATAAAAGACGGGGCAGAGTCCGAATTCCTCCAGGGTTTTAAAGCTAAGCTGTGAAACAGCTGGGCTGGGGTACACAAAGGAAAGAATAAACTGTAAACAGGAGATAATTAATCCAAAGACAAATATCAGAGGCCTGAAAAACAGTGAGAATTACAGATTACTTAACATATTGCAATGTGTATGTAATGTTGGTGATAAAGTAAGACATACCCAGCAGGAGCTTTCCAAATTATGCTAGGACATTTCTACCACCCCCTGAAAGTGGGGGAGAGCTAGTGCTAATGGTCAAGCGTTGGACTGAAAAGTTCACTTCTTTAGAAAGGTTTCTTGGTGTCCTTAAGAAAGTGAAAATGAAAAGAGAAGGAATGGTCAAAAGACAAATGAGAAGGGTATTCTTGCAATATGCACCAATGAACAATGATAAAAATCTCTCTCAAGAGAGCGGCTCTGTGCATGTCAGAGAGAGGACTGACTCAAATGTACTCCAATTATGTCATTTTCCTGGTTTTATAATTATTTAGTTGGGGGGGTATGTTGAAGGAAAGAGAGAAAAAAATATATAATTCCCCAGTTAGTGATATCAGCAGTGTCTTCTAATCTTACTGAGTTCCATTCACATGCAGCAGGTCCAGAGTCTTTTCTGCCATGTGTAGGCTACCTTGCTTCACTGTCTCAGCTTTTATTTTATATTCAGGATCAAATATAAAGCTGTTTAACAAACTCCATAAACATTCCTTCCAAACTAGTTTTCTTTCCTATTTTTCAAACCTTAAAACCACCAATCCCTTTCATGATTTGAAACTAGTTAGGTTACCATTCCTTCAATATGCCCAGCCCTCTTCAGCAACTTTATAGTTTCCCGCAGTATTCCTTTTGAAATACCTTTATTTCCAACTCCATTGATTATCTGTAAGGTCACTGCTAATCAATTCTCTAACTCTCAGACCCATAGATTCTCTAGGTATAAAATAAAAAGGCAACCTGTGTCCTGTTTTTTAACTCTTGTATTTTGAATACTTTGGATTAGGCTTCTTAAAACCTGATCATCTTTTTTTGGGGGGTGCGGTGGGGTACCAGGGATTGAACTTGGGGGCATGTGACCACTGAACCGTAGCCCCAGCCTGAGGCTGTCTTTGAACTCTCTATCCTTCTACCTCAGCCTCCGGAGCCTCTGGGATCACAGGCGTGCACCACCACACCTGGCAAACCTGATAATTCATAATCCAATTCAACTTTTAAGAGTTTAACCAAGATGCAACCTATGTGTGTGCGTGTGTGTGTTTAGCCAAGATGCAACCTATGTGTGTATGTATATGTGTGTGTGTTTAGCCAAGATACAACTTATGTGTGTGTGTGTATGTGTGTATGTGTGTGTGTGTGTGTGTGTGTGTGTGTGTGTTACTTTTTCTTTGGGATGCTTGGTAGGATTGAACCCAGGGCTTTGCATATGCTATTACTGCCCACTACCACTGAGCTATATTTCAGCCTTTTAAATTTTTTTTAATTGAGTCAGAATCTCACCACGTTGCCAGGTTTGGCCTTAAACTTGGCAATCCTCCTACCCCAGCCTCCCCAGTACATATGATTACAGGTAAACACCATCTCACCTGGTGTCCTTGATGGTGTTTATAGCTCTTGTGTTTGTAATGTATCTCTCCCACTTGAATGCTCCTAGACTTCCCAGTTTCTAGATTGCAGTAATTTTTCTTCCTGGTATTCAACCTATTTGGTTACCTGCTACATACTGTTCTTTCTTACTAGGCTGCATATTTCTTGACTAAGGTCCCTGTATATGATTTCACTTTGCTCACAATGTTAGCACAATGATCAGAATCTTCAATCTGTAACCACACAAAATCCCATCTCCACTTTATTTTAGCAATGTCCTTTGTGTGACTTGTGTTCTGATGTCACTCCAAGCTGTTCCACTATCAGGATTGCATTCTGACATTTCTGTTCATTGATTGCAACCTCTTCCTTTACATCACCACCCACTTAATCTATTCTTTACCCTTTCTAATTTCTGTTGTCCATATATCTATTCAGAATATGTCTGCATTCTTCCTCAGACTGTTTCCTGTTAATCCACGTAAATTATACGGGGTTTCCTTTCCACTCTAGCATTTCCTATCACTTTGATTTTCTGTTTTTCCCTACCTGAATGATTTTCAGCTCTGAGTAACACTAATTTAATTACATTTTTCTCCTAATGTGCCAATATGCCTTGGAAAAATTAATAAACTGTGCAAAAATATGTCCCGATATAATTGGTACCTGGGATTTCTGGGTCCTTAATTCTTCTTAACTACTTTTATCTTTCTATCTGGACAGAGGTCAGTATTACATGTAGTAATTTCTTGTGCATACCCCAAAGTCATTTTATTCATTTTTTTTGCTGTATGACCTTATTTGCCATAATAATTCTTTCATGGTGTCTATCCTGATTCAAGTTGTGAATCATGCCTACCTCTAACTCATTTTGAGCAGAGTCTTTCTTTCTGAATTTTGAATATCTAATATTCAGTCAGTTGAAACACTGCATAGTGCATCTCTATCCTATTTACTTGTATAAATTATCAGTTTTAGAAATACATGTTCTAATACTTTATCAATCAGAATTTTTTTATTTGAGCATAAAACTTTCTGGAATATACTACTTCAAAAGTAATTCTTTTTTAATTGTTTTTTTGTTTTGTTTTGTTTTCAGTTTTCTATGGATACTCAAATTCCTTAATACACTATCCTTCTCTGGCTATAAAACATATTAAATGCAGATGATAAGTATGTACCCTTGAATAAGTATCTTACAAACTTAAGAAATAAAACAAATAGGAAAAAATTGGCAAAATAATTACCCCAGTTTGAAAGAACTGAGCTAAGTTGGTCTAGAGTCATTTAAAGTATGACATTTTCCAGAGACAGATACTCATTCAGTCAGCCCTCCACATCTGTGGGTTTACCTCCATGAATTCAACCAAACATGTATGATAAATACTGGGGGAAAATTGGTTTCTGCAATAAACATATACAGACATCTTTTTCTTGTCAATAGTCCCTGAATAATGTGGTATAACAACTATCTACAGAGCATTTATGTCGCATTAGATTTTATAAGCATTCAGGAGTTTATATAATGTATAAATGAAAATGCAAGTAGATTATATGAAAATACTACATCATTTTTTTTTTTCAGAACGAACTTGAACACCCTCGAATTTTGGTATTCCTGGTCATTATTGGGATCAATGCCCCAGAGATACCAACAGACAAGTGTATATATGAAAGATGTGGTGGTACTTCTTTCTAAAACCTCACAGTGCAATGTGTAATCACAAGTGCAGAGGTGAAGTATATGTGAAGATTGTGCTTCACAAAGGGATATAGGAATGGCTTACGGAGTCGATGAACTCATGTAAAATCTGAATGTTATTTACTTGGATATTTTTAAAAAACTATTGACTATTCCTTATTACATAGAGCCCAGTTATACTGGACCTGCTGGCTGATGTGTGAAAATGGAACACAGTTCACTCTGGACCACCCTGTGCAGGACCACAGGAACCACTAGAGTGATCAAAACCCCCAGGTGACCCCACATAGGAACACTGGTGCCATCCCCCACTGTTAGCATCTTCCTAATTGATGTCTTCTCCTCAATCAATAACCATGACTATGATATGCTCTGAAATTTCCTTCACCACATTTCTATTTTTTTCAATCCAATTTGCTCCTGTGATCATTCTTTTCATCATCAAAAAAATTAATCAATTTCTCAATCCTCTCAATGTATTTTTAAGATAATCAACCACTTTTTGTTATTTCAAGTTTCATTTATAATACCTTCTATTATATTACAGTATCACAGATAGTTCCTGCTTTTTTTTTTTTTGTACTACTTTTCTGCTTTATAGACTCACTGATTCTGCATCCTCTTTAGAGCCCTTAAAATATACAGCCCCAAAAGTCCATCCATAAAATAAACCACAAATTGAGTATTTATTATGAACCTGCCTTGTGTCTGGCATCCATTAGTGTAGACTCAGTTCTTGGCTTATGGAAAGGCATTTTCTCGTAGGCACCACCATTGCCAAGTGTTCAGATACTAAATTTCATCCTTGAGTCTCCAGTATAGCACCACTTCACATACCCTCTCCTCGGGATGATCAAGGTGTATGTTCATGGAAGGAACTAGAAATTTTGTTGTCACTTGGAATTTTCAAGGTATGGGTACAAAGCATTGGTCTTCATTTCAAGACTATTGTTTTTCATAATGTTGAAGACACAAACAGTAGGTGGTACTGCTGCCAAATAACAAATGAAATTCTTTGCCATTAAAATTCATTCAATAAATGTGTAGTGAGTTGCATGGACTCTCTCTCATCCAGCGAGGAAGTCCACGGAACAGGGTAGAGGAGAGTGTGGCTGCAGAGTCGCTAATCAAGACCCCTGGAGACCAAGCAGGAAGCAGGTCTGATTTTATTGTGCAGTTACCATGTATATATACTCAGGCAGTAGCTAAACAGATTATTGGCAGCCACCAATGCAATCTCTGCTAACTGTCCTTGCAGCAACCGATGGAGGAGTGGGCCGTGGAGCAAGCACAAGTACTGCAACACATGGCCTCACGCCCAGGGCTCCGCATATGGGGTAAACAGCCTGACACTCATGCCTAGCACAAGGGGAGTGGCCTGCCACTCACACACCCTTAACGTATGCCAGATACATAGTACTCCGTGCACTTGTCCCCACAGTGAGTCCTTTTGAGCAATGAAGTATGCTAAATAAAGAAACAAATATTATTTCTTCCAAATTAAAATGTACACACACACACACACACACACACACACACACGTTTTTATAAACTCATTTTTCACATAAGGAAAATCAAATTCAAAGAGAGTAAAAACTACCAACATCCCCATAAGATTTACATTCTATTTTAATACCTTTGTTATTACTATATTATGCAATATTATGAACTGCTTCAACTTTTAAAGCAGATATTTATGAATCAAGACCACTGATATGAAATAAACATAAACCTTTCATCACTTATAAACTGAGATGTATCAATTCTAATTGACACAATATCATGAGAGTAGCATAACTTGGATGCAATTAATGATGAGAGGTATTACATGATCAAAGTTTGAAATTATGGCCTTTGGCAAAAATCAACAAAAATAATACCTTAGATTTGGAGGGTAAATAATTTGTTGTATTTGCCAACATGGGCTGTTTATTTATCTTTCCCACCCCAACACCCATACACAGAATCCTCTGCCATTAGTTTTTATGTACCTTCAAGGAAAGGACCAAACATAATTCCTCCCACTTACAGACATTAAATCAATCTTTATCGAGTACATAAGTGAATAATAAATTAGCTCTTGAATCTGAATTGCTTTGAAAGCCATTCTGAATAGTGCTATGTCTGTAACTTCTAATGACTGTAATATTTATTAAGTGCCATTATTTCAGTTGCTAAAAGCTGTTGATGTATTGAAACATCACAAAAATAAAAATGTAAACAGTCATATGGACTCATCCAAATAATTCCTTTTTTCCTTGAAATTAATTTAGCTAAATTTCTTTACATAATGTAACTGGACAGTTTTTTTTAAAAAGTTAAAGCTAAAGAAAAATACAAACAATAAAAAAAGAGCATTAGTGGAAATATTAAGAGAATTCTTAAAGAAGAAGGTAAATAGAACCAAAATAAAGGAATGAAGAAAAGCAGAAAGATTACTAGAAGGATATATTTGAATAAATAAGTATGTGCAAGAATAATATATCTTGAAACATCTAAAACGTATGTATTAATGAAACATTCTCAAAGGCAAGAAATAGATGAATAAGACAAAGTGTTTTAAATTTTTAGAATTTTCTGAGAAAAAAATTATATTAAACTAATAAGTCATACATGTATGGTTTAATATTTAGGCTAAATTAAAACAACAATATGTTGAGATAAAGGACTTTATCCTTGACTATATAATGGATTTTCACTGATTAAGGAACAAACTATCCATTATAAAACATGCAAAAGATATACTAAACAGGCAGTCAATAAAGGGGATGCACTGAAGACAATTATGTGGATAAAAAGATTAGTAATATGAAAATCAGGGTCACAAGGACATTTCACAACACATGAATCACAGAGGTAAAATAAAGATGCTGACCACACTGAATGCTGACAGAGATGTGGAGAGCTGGATCACTTATACCTTTCTAGTGGGAATGTAAAATTTTATAATCACACTAGAAAAAACAATTGATTCTTAAAAGACTGAACATGCTTTGTAATCCAACCCAGTAATTATACTCTTGAGTGTTTACCCTAAGAAATAAAAATGTATGTCTACACAAGAATGACTACACAGATATTCACAGTATCTTTATTTGGAACACCCCAACCTGATATCCTTCAAATTGTCAATTTTTAAAATGTGGTATGTCTACATCATAAAATGCTACTATGAAAAACAAAAGGAATGAACGATTAAAAAATGCAAACACTTGGAAGAATCTCAAGGAAATTTTGCTGAGAAAAAAATACCATCCAACAAAACTACATAGTATTCTTTAAATTACAAAAGAGAGATATGGAACAGAACAAGTTCTCACAATTAGAGACACTGTGGGATAGGAAGGCAGGTGCCAGCAAGGTCAGAGGGCTAGAGATGGATTCTCGTGGAAACAGAGAAGTTTTGTAGCTGACTGTTGGTAAATACAGGAGTATGCACATGGAATGAAGTTTTGTAGAACTGAACACACACATACACACACACACACAAAGGACACACATACATGCACACACACACACACACACAAATAAAATCTGAATGATCTGTAGATTTTATCAATGCCAAATTCCTAGCCATGATGTTGTACTATGCTTTTGCAAGATATTACCATTTGGAAAAATAGATAAAGTATATAAAGTCTCTACATAGTATTTCTCATAACTGCTTGTGAATTCACAATTATATCAAAATAAAACATTCAATCACAGAAAGCTAGTGTTTTGTACAGCAAAAATATTAGGAGGGTAGATGCAGTCCCAGATAGATCAGGAATCACATTAAAAGCAACTAAACTAAGGAATCTAATTAAAAGACTAAGATTGTTATTTTGGATTAAAAATAAAAAGGAAAAAGGGGAAATCCAAATATATACAAATCTGAATAGACAGCTTTAAAGAACTAAGAGTTGAAAAAGGAGTTTATATAATGTATAGAACAATACATAATCTGGTTAGTATTTATCCTAATGGAGATAAAATATACTTGAAGGCAAGGATATTTTCAGAGACATAGGATGTATCATAAAAGCAAAATTACACATCAGGAATAATTCTAAATCTTCTTGTATACACTAACATAAAGTTAAATATATACAGTGAATGCTGACACACACTAAAAGGAGAAAAATACTATCATAGAAATGGGAGACTTGTAACACATCCCTCTAAATACTTTGCACCATAAAAAAACAAAAATATCATTAATAATACCAAAGCTCAGAACCACTCAAAACCCCATATGACCTACTAGAAATATGTGTGACATTGTATTAAAAATTACAATATTCATCCTTTCTAAAGGCATATGGAAATGTCTTCCCAATTCTCCATCAGCTGGGTAAAATCGAGCCTCACCAAATATGAAAGGATTGAAATCATCCAGCATGAAATTATACTTGAAAGCAATAACAAAAGTGATAATTAGAAAATCCCAAATTCATTCAAAAATTTGCAGTACACTTAAAATATTCCATGGGTCAAAGGTGTAACAAAAAGTAGTCAATATCATTAAATAAATAAAAGGAAAACAAGAATATCCATACTGCAGTGGATTTCCAACACTGGCCATTCTAGGGAGATGCTCCCTAATGCACTTACAGGATCTTGGACAGCCACAAGCAGTAGAGAGGACTGTGCTAGGTGACCCGCACGGCTGCTTGCCTGGCAATCTTGGGCTAGAGGAGTGACCAGATGGGCCAGTCCCCTAGATTTCCTTACTGCCTCCATCTATCCTATACTTGGCCCTTTAGAAACATGCTAAACATTGGCATGAGAGGGCATAGTATGTTAAGCTGGAGTACAGGTCTCTTCTTTTCAATTGACAAGATACAGAGCCCACGTGAACTCACCGAGTCAAATCTGTGCCGGGAACATATTGGGACAAGCGGGAGTGAAGCAGAGGGATCAGTCTGAGGTCACACCATCGCTTCTCCCATCTCAAGCCTGGAGATGTTGGCCATGAGGAACATGATAAGGTGTCCTGAAAAGAAAACAAATGTTCAAACATTCAGATTCATGCTTGTTTCCTTGCTTTGGGTTTCTGTGCCAGAAACTCGTTTCATTTGTGGGTCACCGTTGTTGTTGTTGTTGTTTCCTTCATGTTAAATATTTTTAAAGACTTTTTTCTTCCTGAGAAGAAACCCAAACTGATTTACACTAAAATTGTATTTGTCAACCTCTCTGTTAATGGAATTGTGCATGAAGGTGTGGAAGGATTCATTCAGATGAAAAAAATGCTAGTGAAAATACATGGGGGTGCAGATGTGGAAGGGAGGAAAGAATGTGTGGCAGAACTGAATCCACTGAGGAGTGGGAGAGATGGGGCAAAGCAGCAGAATGCAACAAAAATAAAAAGGAGCCGTTATTCTTTCAATTAGTCAATATTTTCTGAGTACCTGCTAAGTGCTAGGCAAGCATCATTATAAGTGCATATAATTTATCATTTATTTGCAAATATTTTTGAATGAATGAGCCTTTCTATAAAACAGATTTCAAAACATTGCTCAGGGAAGTTTTGGCTCATTGTTTTAGCTTCGTGTTTATAAAACCTGACATTTTCTTGTATTGTTTTGATGTCATATTGAAGCAATTATTGCTGGTTTGAAATTACATGTAATATAAGTTTTGATGGGTGTCTTTTTTCCTCCCTCATTTGTTGAGGAGATGTCAGGAAATTTGAGCATTTCCACATCGTTTTATTCCAGATTCATTATTAAAATTGTTTTGCAGCAGCAGTTGACACAGAGTGTAAGTGTGTTCTGGTTTCATTTGACCAGAGTACTGCTGAATTGTCACATCTATTCACTAATTTTTGAGTCATGGTGTTAGAAGATTTTATTTTAATCTAGATTTGAAGTTGTATAAATATGTTTGAGCATTACCTTCAGGAATTAATTTCCTTAAATGTATTTGAAAAAAATAATATTATGTTCAGGATATACTATCTTTGGAGATGCTTAAAATACTCAAAAAGTTGAACTAGCTAAGTTCAGCCAGTGAGGGGAGGGGACCCCTGTTGGGGACTAATTGAACTACTCAGCCTCTGAGATGCATGTCCTTTGCTTAAAACAAAATTGCTTATAATGATTATCTGGTAATTGTGAAGACAAAAAAGCAATGTTTAATATTATATCCTAATTAGTCAGCACAAGATGTATGTTCAGTTCTTCATGAGGGATGTTGCAGATGGTCAACATGTGCCATGGGGTCAGTTGGGGACAATTCAACAGGATGGTGGCTCAGTTTCCCAATGAGAACCAGACCACCCAGGTTTTAATCCCAATTTTCCAATTGCCTAGTCTATTAACCTAAGGTCAAGTTATTTAAAGTCTCTGTGTCTTACTGTGCCTATTTACAAAGTAGGGATATTAAAAGTAATAACTGGTAAGA
This sequence comes from Spermophilus citellus, assembly GCF_964194105.1. Taxonomy (NCBI): domain Eukaryota; kingdom Metazoa; phylum Chordata; class Mammalia; order Rodentia; family Sciuridae; genus Spermophilus; species Spermophilus citellus. The sequence goes on along the minus strand of NC_138194.1, from coordinate 24,350,202 downwards.
TTATAGTCAGTAATAAATGAAGAAGCATTTAGACAAAAACAGATCACCAAGCTTCAATGCTAATTTCAGTACCTCTAAAAGGCTAACAGAATTTTTACATTCACGGATAACAACAGGCTGATTAGAAGAATCATTTCGTTGCAGTAAGTAAATACTGGAAAGTAATGTGTTTTCAAAAGAAATAACCTTGAATAATGGGCAGACCTATTTCTAAACATGAGGTTTCCAGGAGAAATCATTACTACTTCTAGTAATAGTACTACTACTGTTGCTTATTATCTTTCTCTACAATTGATTTTTTTATCTTCTTAAACACTTTGGAACATCTTTGAAAGATAAAAATATTACAAGGCTCATCTTGCAGAGGAAAAACCAAAGCCTGTTTATTTTAGAAGCAATGAGTTATTACTTGCCACTCTTCTGCGAGAGACTACATGGGGAAACAATTGCTGTGTGCCAGACTTGAGCAAACAGACTGGTTTCTGTGGCTAGGCTAGAGTGTCCCAGGGTTTTAAATAAGTCTTTTTTTTTTTTAATTATTTTATTGTTGGTTGTTCAAAACATTACATAGTTCTTATTATACCATATTTCACAGATTGATTCAAGTGGGTTATGAACTCCCATTTTTACCCCGTATACAGATTGCTGTGTCACATCAGTTACATTTCCATTGATTTACAAATTGCCTTTCTAGTGACTGATGTATTCTGCTGTCTATCCCATTCTCCACTGTCCCCTCACCCCTCCCTTCCCCTCCCCTCCCCTACTCTCTCTCCATCCCCTCTACTATAAATCGTTTCTTCCACTTATATAATTTTTCTCCTACTCCTCCTTTCCTCTTATATGTAATTGTGTATAACCCTGAGGCTCACCTTCCAGTTCCATGCAATTTCCCTTAAATAAGTCTTTCTACTGGTCTCACACCATATATAACAAATGTCAGTCCATTTGGGAGGTCAGTTCTTCATGGAAGATGTCATGGGTGGTCAGCATGGGATGTGGAGTATCTTTGTTATTTTGGTTGTTATAGGTGGTCAGCATGTAAAGAGTCCTACATCACAGCCTACATCATCCCACAGCTGAAACCCACTCCCAGGACCCTGTACACATGCATATGCCTGAGAGGTTCTACAGCTGTCAATTCACCATGGCAGCCTGCCAGTCAGTGACCAACTCCAGGATTCACTCAGACCCAAACCTCTCTAATTCCAAAGAGAAATCTCAGCACAGCATTTATATTCATTATCAGAGGGGGAAAAATGGAAAGAATAATTCAGATTTTTTTTCACTTCATTACTTTATATTTGTATTACATATTTTAGGTGGCTTATTTAAAAATGAATAAACTCATGAATGAACAGGATAGAAAATATTAAAGAGCATAAAAATAAGGGCAATGGAACATTAAAGATGATAATAATCATGGAAAGGTGAATATAAAACATTGAAGATGATAATAATCATGGAAAGGTGAACATAATGTTTTACAAAAAAATATTGATAGGTATCACAAATTCGCATATATGAAAATATATGTGGTCTTTGGTATTCCTTTAGAATCTTGATTTGATATTTTATATATTAAAGACATATAGAAGTCACTTTCTCTTAGGCTTGCTAAGTTGAATATTTTCCATGTGAACAGCAGAGCATACATTTGGTTTGTAGTCTCTAAACTTCTTAAATTCAGCTAAGTCAGGTGTTCAAAATCTCTATAGCCCTTGCCTCCTATTAGAACACTAATATATATTAGAACACTACTGTTCTTTAGCTGCTTATTTTAAAGTTATTTCATGAATTTGTCTGTAGCTGTGATTTTTAAACTTTTTGGGTGAGGAATCATTATTAATGGCTTCCCTAAATACCAAGAGAAGTGTTTCCATGATTCTCAGCAAGTTTTAAAAATCTTACACATTGAGATTATCTTCTTTATTTTGAATGTTATCTAATCTAAATGTACATGCATCTTGATCTTCTAAAACATCATAAGCACCTTTATAATAAAGTTTCCTTAGCATTGTCAAAGGACATTTCAATTGTAATGCTAAAAATGAGAATAAAATATGCTTCTTGCAAATAAGAAGAAATAGCTCCAATTTGAAAAAAAAAATGTGGCAACTGGTATTTCGAATCTTATACAACTGGATTTGTTTGTAATATCCATCTATAGAACTACTGAGTAATTTTCTCCCTATAATTATAGCTTTCTAAATGATGACATTATTCCATAGTCGTTTCTCTGTACAACAATAAAATGAGTTGAAAACAAGCCAGAATAATTCCTTCTCTTAGACCTTTTGTTCTGACTTCTCTGTTCCTCATTATTCTAGAGGAGTCCAAGGACATCAGACAAGCATTAGATCCACATTACCAAACAGCTTTCTCCTATTTTGAAGTAAATCACAAATATTATTATGATTTTTTTTGGGGGGGCGGGTCTTAGGAAGAGAGATGAGATGGTGATGGAGATCCTTCTGAGAACGACACATGTAGGGAAATTTTTCAAAAGAAACCTATGAGCATTGAAGGAACCAAGGATGAAGTGGCAACAACCTGGCCAAAGATGAAGCTCCCTGAAGGAGGGGTACCACCCCATCTGCTGAAGCTCTGTAGGGACCTGCCTTTGTCTTCCCACCCCCGGGGCCCACTGACTCCCAAGCACAGGGATCCTCATGAGAGGAGTCAGCTGTGGGAAGAGGCAGCCCACACTGCAGCTAGGGGCAGGTGCACAAGGTGTAGGAGGGAGTGGAAGGGCCCTGAGAGTGTTAAAGGAATCCCACGGAGGAAAACAAAGGGAGTGGGCAAAGAAATCTTGAAAGCTAAAGGATTAAACAAATCAGGCCTGAGAGTGTAGCTCAGTGGTCAAGCACTTATCTAGCATGCATGAAGCCCTGGGTTCAACTCCAGAAACATAAAAAACCAGAAAAAGCAAACAAATAAAAAACCTTGGTTGGAGAATTTAACAAATCCATTGAATTGAAAAAGTATCTGATGGGAACACAGGAAAAAAAATGTAGTTTTCACATTAGGACACTAAAGTTTTAAATCATTCAGATCTTTCTATTCTCAGGTTATCGGTGCTTTAAATATTATCTATAGAATGAAAAATATCAGATAAATATAACCATATGTGGTTGGTGTTATAAGATATCTTTAAATTTGTAACAATAAACATTGGTCTTGCCAAAGCCTCTCTATAAGGGGAAAAGAGAAAAAAGAAAAACAGAAAACTTGGTGACTTTAGACATTCAGCTAAGGAATAATTATGGTGCAGTAGGGCACAATTAAGACCATTTGCACTTGAACATGCAAAAACAAAAACATGAAATAAAATGCCACAATTCAGCAAATTGAGGATGAATCATGAAAGTCAGAAGGAGAAGCTAGAGGCTTTGTATATTTTAATACATGGAACAGAGAAATAAAATATTACTTAAAGTCAACTTGCTTCTCTTCCTAAATGTGAACCCAGGGTATATTTGTTAGATCTACATATTACCAGAGAGAATTGTTTTATCTTTGAAATGTATTTTGAAAGTTGAAATGTAAGAAATTTCAAAAATACTTATGAAATAAAAAAATCTACTCACTAAAATATACATGTGGAAATAAACATTAAAAATGTATTAAAGTCTGTGAAACAATTATGTTCATTTTATGTACATTTTAATATAATGTATAGGTTGGATTTTGTGACTGCTGCAATTTCCTGTTTATACAGAGAGATTTCTAAGAAATTGAACACTAAAGAATTACTTTTAGCTGAATAATTAAAAGAGAAAATGATAAAAATCATGTCAAATAATATATAGTATGGATTTACATATAATATAAAATGTTCCATAATGATTGCATCATGTTATTTGTGATCTGTCCAAGTTAAAAGCTTTCATAACAAAGTACTTAATATAGACAATCCTGAGAGGAGAGAAATCTCAAAAATAAATAAATAAATAAATAAAGTACAATAAGATCACTGGCCTACTTATTTTTTTTCTTCCTGACTTATTATATTACATAAGTGATGAAGGAACAAAGAATTTTAAAATTTAATATTTATAAAATAAATCAGATTTAATAGCTATTTGTCTATGAAAAAATGTGTAAGCATATGTGTGTATGTATATATATATATATATATATATGGGTGTGGGTATGTTTGTGTGTGGGAGTGTGTGGAGTGTGTGTTGCATGTACACATATGCTTCTTGGCATGTGTGTGTGTGAGTGTGTGTTACTTCCTCATTAGTCTTAACTATGCCTAGGACATCTTACTGTATTGTTCGGATGATAGTTGAGATGCAAGCCACTGTCACAAAGAGGAGAAGAGGTACCACTGCTCTGGTCACTTGGAGCACCTGCAAGATAAAAAATTGTAATATCCCACCAGTTAGGATGCCACACCATTCTAGATGGCCACATTCCACATTAAACTTTCTTTAATTCTCAGTAATGACAAAAAAAAAATCAGGTTCTAAAATAAAATTACATTTTCCTTATACCTAAGAGTTTTGCAAGTAAGGTATTGGGGCACTACAAAATTTTGTTTCTCTACAAAGTTTCATTTTGTGTCATGTTTCAACCTACTAGCAAATTTTATCCTTCATTGAGTCTGTCTAATTTTGTGAAATTGTAATAATCCTCCTGAGAAACTCAGTGATATCTATTTTTTAAATATTAGTAATGTTTATCTTAAAGACTTCTATTTGTTTTCAATATACCATAATTTAATAATCCGATTTTAATACAGGTCAGATTACAAAACTTATTTCTTGACTTCTGATTATTTGATTTTTCTAAAATATTATGATTTTTGTGGTTGCTAATACTTAAAATATGATCTATTAATGTCAATCATTTCTAATCATTATTTGAAATACCATACTTATATTCAAATGTCACAGATAGGTAGGTGACATTCCTATCATAACCCCTTTGTTCAAAATATAAAATATTGGGGCTGGGGATGTGGCTCAAGCGGTAGCGCGCTTGCCTGGCATGCGTGCGGCCCGGGTTCGATCCTCAGCACCACATACCAACAAAGATGTTGTGTCCGCCGAGAACTAAAAAATAAATATTAGAAAAAAATTCTCTCTCTCTCTCTCTCTCTCTCTCTCTCTCTCTCTCTCTCTCTCTCCTCTTTCACTCTCTCTTTAAAAAAAATATAAAATATTTTATTCTCCTTTTTTTATTTCTTACTATAAAATTGAAAATATTACATTGAAAATATTCCCTGTATAAGAATAAAGAATCAGCAATTGTGGTCTCAACACAATTGTTATAGTATTATTATGTGTGTGTGTCACAAATACTTTCTTTAATTCTTTAGAAAGTTTGTAGAAACTGGCAACACAGCTAAAAGTGAAACTGCACACCTTGAATCTGTGCAGAATGAGGCAGGAAGATCATGAGTTGGAGGCCAGCCTCAGCAACTAAGCAAGATCCTCAGCAACTGTGAACAAGACCCTGTCTCAAATTTAAAAAAAAAAATAAAAATATCTTGCTATACAGCTCATTAGTAAAGTGCTCAGGTTCAACCCCAGTGCCAAAAAGAAAGGGAAGAAAAGGAGGAAAAGAAAAGAAAAAAAAAAGAAAAATATGTAACCCATTCATACTGAACAATGAAGAAATTTTGAAAAATCTGAATAGACAAAACCAGTAAGGAGATTGGATCATGAACTTAAAACATCTTTAAAAAGATTGGCTCACTGGAGAACTCTACCAAACATTTAAGGAAGAATTAACAATAAAAAAAATGAAGAGGAGAGAATTTTTCCAACCTCAAGACAAGCATTATTCTGATGCCAAAGTCAGATAAAGATACTACAAAAAATAAAAACTATAGGCCTGTCTGTCAGGGGTTGAGGTGGGGGAATGAGAGGCCGCTGTTTAAGGTATACAGAGTTTCAGTTTTAAAACCTAAGAAATTTCTGGAGATTTGCTGCATAACAGTGTGCATATAATTAACAGTACTGTATTGTACATTTAAAATTCGTAAGAGGGAAGTCTTATGTGTTATTTAGTACAATGGAGATATGCTCACTTTGGAAATATGTGTGGCAATTTATTAATAAGGTGATTATTCATTCATCTTGTCACTTAATAATTACTCCACTAGATTTTTATTGTAGTACAATAAAATTGTGCAGTTGTCCAAAGACTTATATAGATCATTTATACTAGTTTTATTATTAATAGCAAGATACTGGAAATAGATGTGGTATTTTCAACATAAGATTACATTAATAAACCTAAATGTATTCATCCAATGAAATATTACATGGCAATATGAATGAACAAACTACTGAAATGTATAGCTTTGGTGAATCTAAAAGAAATTATTCATAATAAAAGAATCCTGACATAAAAAAATATAAAACTACACAGTATAATTCCATTTCAAATTGTTCTAGAAAAGGCAAAATAGTGATGGGAAATCATGTCAATGTTTGTTCCTGTGGCTGTTGCGTATTGGAAAGAGTTACTGAGGTTATGTTCTGATTGAAAGGAATGTGCATTAAGAATGTGTTTTCTCTTTCAGAACTGAACAAAGTGTGCATTTACGATTGTTGAATTTTGTTGAAGGTAGATTATTCCTCAGTTAAACATATATTTATCAATTTTGAGAAAAGTAATAGAGGATATGCATTTCATTTCAGCAAAAAAGAGCAAAGAAACTAATAGATGAAAAAGTAAGCCCTAATGTTCATCATGTCAGCTTAGGATCTGATTTCCTTAACATGTCTCCTAAAGTACGAAAATAAAATCAAGAATCAATAAATGGGATGGATTTAAGCTGAAAAGTTTCTTCTCAGCAAAGGAAACAATCAGTAATGTGAAGAGAGAGCCTACAGAATGGGAGAAAATGTTTACCACATGCACATCAGACAGAACACTAAGCTCCAGGATTATATAAAGAACTCAAAAAACTTTACAGCAAAAGAACAAACAATCCAATCAATAAATGGACTAAGGAACTGAACAGACACTTCACAGAAGAAGAAAAAAAAATGATCAAGAAACATAAGTGTTCAATGTCTCTACCAATTAGAGAAATGCAAAAGAAAACTACTTTAAGATTTAATCTCATTCCAATTATAATGGGAACTATCAAGGATACAAGCAACAATAAGTGTTGGTGAGGATGTGGGGGAAAAGGTGCACTCAAACATTACTGGTGGGACTGTAAATTGGTACATCCACTCTGGAAAGCAGTATGGAGATTCCTTAGAAAACTTGGGATGGGACCACCATTTGACCTAGCTATCCCACTCCTCAGTTTATATCCAAAGGACTAAAAATAAAAAATAAAAAATAAAAAATAAAAAATCAGTATACTACAGTGATGTAGCCACATCAGTATTTATAGCAGCTCAATTCACAATAGCTAACTATGGAACCAACCTAGATGTCTTTCAACAGATAAATGGATAAAGGAAATATGGTACATATAAACAATGGAATATTATACAGGTTTAAATAAGAAGAAAATTATGGCATTTGTAGATAAATGGACGGAGCTGGAGAATATCAGGCTAAGTGAAATAAGCCAATCCCTAAAACCAAAGGACAAATGTGTTCTCTGATATGCAGATATTGATCCATAATGGAACGGAGGTGGAGGGGCATGCTAGGGAAGAATGGAGAAACTTTGGATTGGGCAGAGGGGAACAAGGGGAGGGGAAGGATGTTGGAATAAAAGGAACATTATTACCCTCATATTACATATGTATATGTATGACTACATAAATGGTGTGACTCTACATCTTATATAGACAGAGAAATGAGAAGTTGTGGTCCAGTTGTGTACAATGAGTTGAAATGCATTCTGATGTCATGTAAAACTAATTAGAAAAAATTTAAAAAGAGAAAAAAATATATCTGATAAAGAATTTTTTTTAAGTAATTCTTATTTAAATTATTACATTTCCACAAAGGAAAATCCTTCCTTCAAACTTTCTACTTTTTTTCAGGACAACTTATGTATAAATTCCTACTTAACTAAGTGCATCATTTCTCAGCTAAATAAAATGTATTTATCAAATACTCTGAATAAAATTCAATACAAATACAAAATGCAAAAAGATGTTTGTTATGATATTGAAACAAACAATGTTTCTTCAATTACAGGTTGTAAAAGGACTGTGTTGAATACTCTGAAACAAAATAACATTTGCCTTTTTTTTTTTTTTTTGGTGCTGGGGATTGAACCCAGGGCCCTATGCATGCAAGGTAATAAGCCTTAGTAGAACACCTTATGATTAAAATGTCAATATTTATGTAGTCATCCTAATATTCAGACCAATAATTGCCAATTATTGGTCAGAAAATAGTGCTTTATAGAATGAATGTGATCATGTGAATATTTTATCCATTCTCTAAAAGTGCTTACATGCACAGTCTTCATTCAATGGGAGTTTAAGGAAGGCGGGTGCTTGTTTTAAAAATGAAACAGTTAGAGTCACTTCTTCTCCAGCATTTCGAAGAACCTGGACCTAAAAATAAAAAGAATTAAAATGAAGATTTATCATTATTTTTATAATTTAATATGATTACAAAACATTGAAATTATTGGTTGTCTTTTCTACCTCCTGTCTGTCTTTAGTGGTCAGAAACATTTTTTTGAAATAAGAGGGAATCAATGACTCTACATTGTAATAATACAGCCTTTTATGTCCATCCTCACTGTTTTTCCAGGTGGTCTCCTTTTCATATACAATGTGCACTTCCATTCACATTTATTGAGGTCTTCTGGGACTTATGGTCTAAACTACCTTTGCCTAATTAGTGGTACCAGGACACTGACTCTGGAAAAACTAGGCAATATGTCATGAAGCTACAGAAAGACAGATGTAATGTTCAAGTTGTTGTTTATTAATTTAGTTATTATTTGGCACTGATTATCCAGAATATTGGCTAAGCTTTGCAAATATAAGAAAAAAAAAAGATGCTGAAGATATTGACCAAAGCACTAATTCAAGTTAAACAAAATCACACCAATCCAGTTAAACTGTTTACAAAAAGATAGGCATTATTTTCCTATTTCATCATTAAACCTGCTCTTTTCCCTGTAAACCTGAAGTATTTCGTGAATTATAGAATGAAAAGGTCTAGTTATACCAGTTAAAAGAATGTCAATTTCTCCCAAAATGAAAGCACAAAAAATGTTATTAATGTAAAATTAAAAATTCAAGGAAGACTAAGATGTAGGAGAGTTATTTGTAGATATATATCTGTAATTTTAAATGCTCATGTAAACTAAGAGGAGCAATAAGAATAGTTAGTGAAGAATCAGTTCATAAACATGCAAATATAACTTGTTATGAAACATATAGAAAAAAACTCCTTCTTACTTGGAACTTTCCAGTTGATCAGAAAATACGTCCCTACTTAGAGGCACTGTATGACCAGGAACACTGGCAAGTTTCTTATCACAGTGTGCAGGGAGGGAAGCCACTTGTTCCCTTCACACAGGGATCTCATATTGGTGGGTAGAGTCTAAGAGGGAAACCCCATGTTAATGCTCCCCCACACTTCCTCACTGGCAAGGGGAAACTCACCACAACAGGCACTGACATGGAAATGCTCTTGGTCACCAGTAAGAAAGCATACCTTTGCCTAATTAGTGGTACCCGGACACTCAATCTGGAAAAACTCTTTCCACCTCCTTGGACAACAACAGCATGGAATCTCAGCCATAGAAATAGCCTTGAACATGGTGTAGAATTCATATCATAGATACGAGAGTGAGACTCAGTGGTAGAGCACTTGTCTAGTATGTGCAAGATTGGGTTCGATGCCAAGCGCCACAAAAACAAAATATGCATTGTAAATGGAACCATAGAGCACAAAACTCTTTGTGAAGCAATTAATTCTTGCTAAAAAAGAAAACTATTTAGACACATAGTTGCCTATCATGATAAACAAATTGACAAAAATGAAATAAAAATCATGTGTCAACCAGGAGTATCACTTTGAAAATATCAATTTGAAAGAGAAGAGATAATCAACTAACAACATTGAGATAAATCACATGTTGGAATTTTCTGACAATTTTTTTTTCAGTATGACTATTATGTGAATTTAATTTATCTAACATAAATCATTGTTGTATCAGCAATACTAAAAGGGGAGAATTTCCCTTTTAATTAATACAAAGTAATTTGTGATATCTGATTCTATATTTTTTTCCTAGCAATTTTGACATGAAAACTATGTTTATATAACTAAGACCTTCTTCTATTCCAAAGACAGTAATTCAAATGAAAACTTACCACAATTTGTATGATCATACCCAAATATATGTGTAACAGTTGGATATTTGTTTAATAGTATATACGACATAATCTTCATATGAAATGTGAGAATGATGGTAATTCTAAGAAGTGAGAGGAAATTGAAAAACCTATGGAAATACTATTTTTTCTCCAGCTGCAAGTGAAATTGAGATTCAATGGATGCCTATATCCTCTGTGAATTTAAAGTTGATAAAAGAAATAATTCACCTGCTAAATGTACTGACAGCAAAGTACTCAAAAATCTCTACATCTTTAGTCTTAGTCACATATGAGTTGAGTTTCCTAGTTAGGAGAGAATGGCGGGTGTGGTCTCACCTGTATGTCCACCCCAATGGACAGTCATATTCAACAAATCTGGGCAAAGGCACAGATGGTATAAACACCCAGGGAGACCAAAATGTAAGTCTACTTACATGTCTGACAAGAATTTTAATGCAATCCTAATGAAAATGTTTCACAGAAGAAATACAAATCTTTTAAATAATTTTTAAATGAAAAATTACAAAATCCCAGCAAAGAAATTTCAAGTTATAACAAAGATCCAACTGGAAATTATAGATCTGAGACCAAATAACATAATAAACATAATAAAATAATTTCTGTATTAGCTCAAAAATAGAGATGAGGAAGGATAGATCTAATGAAGATGAAGTAGAACAGTAGAATTTACCCAAAATGAACAGCAGAGATAATATAGATTTTTAAGAAACCATAGATTCAGTAACCCACATGATAAGAGCAAAGCATACAAAGTTTATATCAAAAGGGAGATGAGAAAGAATACTAAGGCTGTAAAAATATGTAAATAATAACTGAAAAATTCTCAAATTGGGTCATAAACATGAGCCCACAGCCTCAAGAAGTTTGTAATAAACACTGAAAATAATGATAGTAGAAAAGAATTTTCTCAAATTGGTATAGGAGACCTATAAAAATAATAACATCATTATAAATGGTGAAAGATTGAGAGCCTTAAATCCCTGGGTTAATAAAAAATAAAAGAATATCCATAATAACCACCTTTGGACAAAATTTTAATTGAGTACTATTCTAGGATGAGGGGATAAGTACCCAGATTCAAAAAGAAGATACAAAAATCTTTTTTTAATATTTTAGTTGCAGTTGGACACAATACCTTTATTTATTTTTATGTGGTGCTGAGGAATGAATCCAGGGCCCTGCACAAGCTAGGAGAGCACTCTACCACTGAGCCACAACCCCAGGCTCCCCCCACACCCCCCAAACAAAAATCTTTATCTCCAGATTACATGATAATGTATATAGACAATTCATGGGGTAAAAGTACTAAAACTAATAAGTATTAATAGTTATTTTTAGCAACACTGCAAAGTATGAGATAAATATACAAATAACAGTTATTTTTCTGTGTCTTAGATATTAGAATTTCTTACTTAAAAACTAGCACCATGGGGCTGGGGATGTGGCTCAAGCGGTAGCGCGCTCGCCTGGCATGCGTGCGGCCCGGGTTCGATCCTCAGCACCACATACCAACAAAGATGTTGTGTCCGCCGAGAACTAAAAAATAAATATTAAAAAAAAAATTCTCTCTCTCTCTCACTCTCTCTCCTCTCTCACTCTCTCTTTAAAAAAAAAAAACTAGCACCATTTATAAAAAGAACAAAATACAAAATACTTATGTATTAACAAAAGTTATGAAGTTCTTCTATACATGTAAATCTCCAAAACATTTCCAAGAGTAATTTTAAAATTTGTAAATAAGTGCACCAGAGAACTCAATACTGGTAGGATAAGGGCAATTCCAATGTGAAGGCAGCACTTTTCTGCAGAAATTGACAACTGTATTCTAAAATTCATGTAAAAATTCAAGAAATATAGAATACAACATCTCTGAAAAGTTTTGTTCTTAACAATTGTTAACATTACTTGATTTCAGACATTATACAAAGTATCAAGTCATGTGAAATTGTCAAAAAGGAGAGACAGATGAAATTTGGAGAGTGTCCAGAAACAGGCACAAATAGAAATTAAAAAAACAAAAACAAAAAAAAAAAACAAACACAATTTTCAACAAAAGTCAAAGAACAATCTTCCCAATCAACAGTGCTCTCGGAATCTCAGGCGTAATCATTAAAAATAAAAGAAAAAAAAAAGAATTTCAACCTGTACCTCAAACTACATACTAAAACTACATTAAAGTGAATGAGAGATATAAATATAAAATGTAAAATTATAGAATCCCTAGAAGTGAACTTTGAAGAAAATCTTTGTGACAGTACAGTAGAAAAAGATTTCTTAATTATTACACATAAACAACCCACAAAAGAAGAAATGATTAAATTGGAAGTCATAAAATCTTAACCATTCTGTTGTATGAAAGACACTCTCAAGAGAGCTACAAGCTATGAGGAAATGGATCTTTATCTGATAAATTATATAAAGAATTCTCAAAAATCAATAATAAAACAAATGATCCAGGAAAACATAGGCAAAATTCTTAAGCATGTACGTCCCTAAGAAACTTATATTTATGGCAAATGAGTGCATAAAAATATGATTGACATGATTAGAAATCAGGAAACTGAAAATTAAAACAACAATGAGATACCTACTCTAATTCTTCTGAAATGTCTAAATTATAAGTGCCTAAGATACCAGGCTTGGGCAAGGTAGTGGAGGAACTAGGAATCTCAGGTGTTGATCATGTAATATAAAATGCACAACTTTAGAAAAGACCTTGGAAGTTTCAAAACATTGATATGTAAACCTACTATAGGATCCAGCACATTTATTTTCAGAAATTTGCCAAGTGAAATGAAAGCTTAAAGCTTTACAAATATTTTTTCACTAATGCTCATAGTAGCTGCATTTGCGATCCTCAGAAACTGCAGACATCTTAAATTTCCATCAAAAGGTGAATGGATAAATAAACAGAGGTATACTTTTATAACAGAATATTATTCAACAATAAGAAGAAATGAAAATGTACTATTGATATAACTGTAAACTGAAAGAATGGGAAAGAGTATAAAATAATTACACTGAGTAAAAGAAGTCAGGTAAAATACTCCCCATAATGCAATTTTATTTATATAAAATGGTAGAAAATGCACACTAACTTATAGTGTTACAAAGCAAATTAGTTATCTCACTAAAGGGAAGAAAGGAAGAAGTGAAAGAATCATGAGGTGGCAAAATAAAATGGTAGGGTAAATGAAAATTTGATCTTGACTATGTTGTTGACTTTTAGATAACGAGCTGAGAATAAGTCTCAATAAAGTTTTAGATGTAAGTGATAACAAACAGGCACATATATGTACATGTATACCCAGATATATCAAACTGTCAAATTGTGTACTATTTAAAGCATGTAGAGTTTATTGAATATAAATTGCATTCCAATATGAGTGGCTTTATCAACACAAAATATTTTTAAACAATGCAAAAAATAAAAGTATTTCACCATATTAAAACTAAAAAGAAAATGTAGAAAATGATGCAATAATTTTCATAGATCTAAAAGAAAGTTGACAAAACCTTTTAGAAAACTAAGTACACACACTATTATCCTATATATTCAAAGGATATCTACAAAAAAAACTTAAATATCATTGTTAATGGTGAATTATTGAATAATTTATCTCTGAGTTCACAATGAGGTAAAGTGTCAATTATTCCTTTATTCCTTAATATTTTTCTGGTCTTAATGCAATCAACAAGAAAGAAAATAATATGTAATAGAATTGGGAAAAAAGGAAATTGTAATTATGCAGAGATAAGAGTATTTTAAGGATGGGAAATATTTAATAACTTATAGATATTATTACATAGGATATAATTGGGTCAGTAAGAGAGCTCACTGTAGAATATTAGGTACACAATTGATAAGATTTTAAAAAATATCATAAGACTTTGTTAATATTAACAAACAAATTTAACATGAATAGTTAAATCAATAGAGGAATATTTTATATCATGATTTGCTATATACAATAACAATATTATTTATGCTTTATTTTTATATAAATTCAAGACACACTCAAAGTCCAATTTTGATTTCTTTTTTTTTGTCTTACTTTGATCTTATTATTTTTTATTATGGATTTGCACTGACATGATAGTATAAACACAACATTGATATCATCAATAGTACATAACTGACTGGAGAATTTTGACAAAGTGAAATATAGGAGGAAGTGGAATAAAGCAACTGAATTCTCATATTCAAAGTGTGCAATAAATAATACGTAGGGTTAAAAATAAGTGCAAATATGACATGTGTAAGTTCATTTGAGTACCTAAGAAATGGTAATGGACAACTGTTCTCTTTTATATCTTTACATTTGTGCTTCAACCTTGAAATTCTGTTCAAGTATAACTGAGAAACTTAAGAACTTTAAAAATCTATAAACTCTCACCATGGACAGATTTTTGCTTTGAAATAAAAAGCCACAGACATATAGGTATTTGTCTGTTTTGAGCCTTTGACTCATATTCTTTTCTTAATTAATGTAGGGATATTAACCTTTTCAGTGAAGAGAATTAAGATAGTGTGCAATTTTTTTCAGGTTTTCTCCTATGCTTTGAAAGCACTTTCTATCAGTCTAATATTGTCAAGTTTGAAAATACAGTTTATACAACATAAATGATTGAAAATAGATATTTCCTGTAAAATCAGAAATCTGCATCAACAAATCCCATTATCATTTTTTTTTGTTTTCATTCACATTTTATGATTCCAATTAGCATAGTTATTCTCTCAAATTGCCTTAGGTTATGTACCTGAGCAAAGAAACAGAAGTTGGTGAGTGATAGCATTCAGTCAGAATGAAAAAGGGAAATGGAATTAAGTGATATTTATGGGTTTAATATTAAATTCATTACAAATCTAAGAACTCAGTTTATAAACTGGGTGTTCTTATGTTCTACTTACTGGTAAAAGGAAAACCTCATAAAATCTTTTGTTGTTCTTTGACTCTTTCTTCTGTTTCCTGGGAGGCCATTCTATTTTTATAAGCTTTCAAAGAGGAATTTAGGTACTAGCCACCATTCATGTGTGTGATCACAAGAGGGCCAGAGCTGAGACGGCTTTCACTTGTTGAAAAAGAGAGTATATGGCTGCTTTGCTTGGAACAATTGGGAGCACACATCAGGGCACACACACATATCTTCTGAGACTGTAAAGTAGGGAGGCAGGGTTTTAAGGATGTTCATTACTGGCCCTCACTGATTTCAGGAGAAATAAGAGAAGAATATTAACTATTGCTTTTTGCTGATGACATTGAGGGGAATGGTCACCGAGCGTTTTACCTTAACATGGAGCTCAATTCATTATTGCTTAAAGTCCTGGATCTTGGCTCTAAATGATCTTAAACATGACATTGAGGACTGAGCTTGACAAGTTGCTTTACAAACTAAATGGAAACTGTAATGTGCTTTACTATTCATTTACCCTAAAATAACCACCTCATGAATGCATCAAGTAAATGGATCCTTTCTCATGCATTGGCTTATGAATGGGTGGAAAATACTAATGATGATATATAAATGAATATATAAATATCTATATCTCTATCTATCCATCTATACACATATATCCATATACACATACATATTATAAAAACAGTATAAGCATTTTCAGTCCAGAAAATAAAAAATAATATTGTGCTATGATTATATAGTTTTATTTCTAAACAGAAAACCCTAAAAAACATCTGGAAATTATTGTCAATAAAGTTAATTTCAAAAATTATTATCAGTATTTCATCAACAAGTGAAAGACAGTGCTCAGTGCTTGGGTGCCCTTGAGTTCAATCCCTGGGTCCCAAAGAATAAACATAAAGGAAAAATAAAATTAAATTTCAAAAATCCCAGCACAGCAAAAACAAACAAAATAAAATACTTTAGAAGGACATTTGGTCAAGTTGAGCAACAATTTCTAATAAAACTGCTAAGGAAATGAGAATAGAAGCAACCCACTGTCCTGCTCCCTGCTTAGGGCTGAGCCCAGCATGCTCTTTAAGTAAACACTTGCAGTGGTATTGTTCTCACCTCCCTCTATTCTTTGCTCAGAAATCTCAGCAGTGAGTTCTTTGCTCACTAACCTAATTAATACAGCTCTCTACATACCTCTTTCTTTGCTTGCCTGCTTTATCTGTCATTTTCCATGCAGATAAGCATCTCCCAAACTGCCCCATCCTGTGCTGACATGTAATCTACTTACAGCAGATATAACCTCTCCTCTGCCCTTGTCTGTCTCTGCCCTTGAAACCTGTGCTATACAATGGCAGCAAGCTCTATCTTGTCCAGAGATGTATTTAAATAGCCTCAGGTGCCACCTGGCTCATAGTGAGTCCTTGTTACATAAGTTCAATAAAGTTGATTTCAAACAAATAAAAACTGCCCTAGATGTTAAAACGATAAAACCATACTGATTAAAATCAGGTATTATCTGAAGATGCCCTCTATCCCCATGATTTTTCAATAATCTTTGATGAGTTTTGACAAAAAGCAGTGAAATAAAAAAATCACTTTTATAGCCATTGAGGATTTAACATAATCTCTCTTTATTAAAAATACCACTGGATGATTCTTAAAAAATCCAATAGACTCCACTGAATAACAGTTAAATTAACTAAGTAACTTGTTGAAGTCACTTCAATCAATACTAGAAATTAAATACTCTTTTTCTGAACTTGGCTGTGGCTCAGTGGTACTGTGTTCATCCTGCCTGTGGAGTGCCCTGAGATGAAACCCCAACACAGCCCGGCATGGTGGTGCATGCCTGTAATCTCAGCAGCTCTGTAGGCTGAGACAGAAGGATCATGAGTTCCAAGCCAGCCTCAGCAAAAGTGAGGCGCTAAGCAACTCAGTGAGACCTGTGTATAAATAAAACACAAACCAGGGCTGGGGATGTGCTCAGTGGTTGGGTGCCCTTGAGTTCAATCCCTGGGTCCCAAAGAATAAACATAAAGGAAAAATAAAATTAAATTTCAAAAATCCCAGCACAGCAAAAACAAACAAAATACTACCTTTCCCAATTCCAATAGTAAACACCAGAAGA
This sequence comes from Spermophilus citellus, assembly GCF_964194105.1. NCBI lineage: Eukaryota > Metazoa > Chordata > Mammalia > Rodentia > Sciuridae > Spermophilus > Spermophilus citellus. Next base: position 24,332,862 of record NC_138194.1, on the reverse strand, counting down.
AATATGGAAAATCAATACTACAAAATCCTTAGGGATTTAACTAATAAGCATAGATTGCTTTGCTTTGAAGTAAATTCAAAATTCTTTAAAGAACAGAAAACAAAATTTCTTCCTTACCCTCATAAGCTGCATACTTATTGAAATGTTCCATAAAGCCAAATTAAATGAATAAATAAGTTTTAAAACATTTACACACACACACACACACACACACACACACACACACACAAGAAAATCTTAGAAAAAAGAACAGTTGTAGGGATAGAAGATTCGAACTCTCAATATCTGAGCATGCTATGAAGTCACATAATAAAATTGATACCCTATTGATATTAGAGAAGACAAATCACTGGAAATGAGCAAAACTCCAATAAATCTTAACATATGTGAACTTGAAATACTTGAAATATATGATAAGAGATTTTTTTAAATTTAGTGTTTAAAGAACTGATTTTGAATGTTGCCAACATATCTGATTATTCTTACAGAAGAAAATAAACCAGCACAGTTTTATACAATGTGCTGATAATAAATTCAAGTAGATTAAAATTTTGTATGTAAGTAATACCACAGGAATAATCATAAGTAACTATAAAGGATAAGTCAAAGGAGAGAAGAAAGTGTTAAAATGGACTTCAAACCCAGAACTAAGAAGAGAGCTCTACATCCTTAAGTTACATCTGTAAAGCTACATAGAAAATGGAAATATTGCAAGTTTTGCTTGTTGTTTATGTTCCCCTGAGTTAATGACTTCTTTCTAAGAGATATGAATAAAGTAGGTTTCTGTTTATGTTTGGGTTTTAACTTCTTTTTTGGGGGGAGGAGGGGGACACTAGGGATTGAACCCAGAGGTATTTTATGTTATTTAGGGTCTTGCTAAATTGCTCAGATGGACCTCACACTTGTAATCCTCCTGACTCAGCCTCCAGAACAGCTGGGATTACAGGCATATGCCAGTGCTCCTAATTTCTATATGCAGCTCCTATCCAGGCCACCATTAGATCTTGACATCATGCTTTTGAATGATCTTAAAAGAAAATTTCTATGGTTTGAAAACTTCCTAAGGTTAAATAAATAAATAAAAACAACAACAACAACAACAAAAAAAAAAAAAACAAGGAAGAAGATCATATTTACTATGTCACTCTTATCTGGATAAAAACAATGAAGAAAAATTAGCTTCATTCTTACATCATGTTTGATAAAGATTATTTGAAACAATAGAAACAAAACTATACCAACATGTAAATTGTACATTTCATGATGGCAAAGCTCCAATTTACCTCTCTTGAACATTGCTGTCATCTTTAATGAACTGAAATACACAACAAGTTCCTAAACAGTACATTTTCAGAGATAAAAACAACCCACATGACATGCAACGTTGTTAAAATATTGTTAAAATATTCAAGAAAAATATTTCTTAAAACAATATTTTCTCTACTGGCAATTGGACCATACTATCTAACTAATATGTTCTTTTGATTTGTTAATTTGTTTCTGTGAAAACTCTTACAATCAATTGAATGGGTGATCATTCACATTTATTTAAATAAATAACATCACAATATACTAATTATCATTAAAAATAAGAGCTTATACAGTTACTCTAAGTGCCTAAATACAGTACAGCTTTCGTTTTATAAAATAAAGCCTGTGAAACAAACAAAAGTTATATTTGACTTTACAAATGAGTACTTGAAAACACCGTAAAGCCAAGTGACTTGCTCCAATATAGCAGACAATACATGACAGAGTGGACAAGATGTCCATGTGTAAGTGACTTCTCCCCTCCTACTTTCCAGAAAGGTCAATGGGACATCCATGTTCCTACCTAACTGAAACTTAGTACTCACTGATCAATGCTTCCCAATACTCCCCTCCTCCTCTCATCTCCCCAGCTTCTGGTAACCAATATGCTACTCCCAATTTCTATGAATCAATTTTTGATAGTCAATATAGGAGTGAGAACATGCTGTACCTGTCTTTCTGTGACTGGCTTATTTCACTTAACAGAGTTCTATAGGAATAAGGGGCTCTGGGATGGGGGAGGGTTGCTCTGTAGGATGACTACAGGTGACAGTTAGGTACTATGTCCAAGAAGCAAGAAGAAAGATTAGGGAATGTTTTCACTATGAAGAAATGATACATGTTTCAGGAGATGAATATGCTCAGCATGATTTTAAACGTATATATTTAAGTGTAATGCTTTACCAGGTCTGCATAAATCAAAATGCTAGATGGTACCTTATTAATATAGACAATATTTATGTTTCTACTTCAGTTAAATTTTTAGATAAAATTCTTTTAAATAAGTCAAAAGAAAATATTACATAGTTTCTTAAAAAGCATATTTTATTCTAATATCAATTTTGAGATGATAATCAGCACATATCAACCTCCATCTCTTTATTTATAGAGGACACAGAAAACCAAGGGAACATCTCCATAAGACTTGCAATATTTCCATTTACTATGTAGCTTTACAGATGTAACTTAAGGATGTAGATCTCCCTTCTAGGTTCTGGGTTTCAATTCCAGTTTAATAATTTCTTCTCTTCTTTGACTTATCCTTTATAGTTACTTATGATTATTCCTGTAGCATTACTTATAAAAAATTCAAACTGTTGAAATAAACTATCATACAGTTGAAAATATTGAAACAACTGCATCTCATGTAAATAACTTAGCACATATTTACCTTAAATTCATAAGTATAAATCCATAGTTATATAAATGCCTATTTTATAATTAGGGTACCAGAGTTAAGTAGAATTGTTGAAGGAAAAGAGAAAGCAACACTTTTTCCTTATTTATTAAAATTCTGTATAAGATTATCTCAAGCATAATGAATTGCCAAGAACTGAAAAACAAAGCTAAACACTATCACACCCACATTCAATTTACAGCTGCAGAATATGGTTGCTAAATATTTGTTTATGCATATTATCACAAAATGTTTGCAAAACATTGAACTAAGAAGTAAATATTTTAGAACTGCTTACATTGCTCCCTGTCATATAATGTCATTTCAGTCTATTGCACGAGTCATTTAAATATGTTATTCTGAATTTTGAATCCATCCCCTGTGAACACAGATAATCTGATACCATAATCAGCACCGTGGGGACACTGTGGAGTGGGCTGTGCCAGAAATTCCTATTAAACTGAAGTCTTCCCAGGGAAACACAGCTGTGCCATCATGGAAACGCAATGGTTTCTTTGGGAACTCCATAATTCAAAAAACACTTAAAAATATCTGTGCATGTCCCAAATGTATCGTGTTAAATAAATAGGAAGAAAATAGTCTTTCTTATGTGTTGCTAAATATTTAAAGAAAAAGATAATCCATTCTATTATTCAGTGATTACTCTAAATTTCAGTCTTCCAAGAAATCTGTCATACACAGAAATGTCAGACATATAATAATTATAAAATCCATTAATATATTTATCGAGTTATACAAGATCCATGGACTTTATGTGATTCTTCAAAATTTAATATATATTTGGAAATCAGGTATGCCTCCTTCTTTATTTGGAAATGAGTGAGGAGAGCTAAGGATGACCTTTATCAAATTATAAAATCATTGCCTTTCTATTTTGTGACTTCAGATTGTTTTCTAGTCCACTTTTCTATTTTAAGCCCTACTTTTGTTATCCAACAGAGACCAAAAGGACCCTTCCATCATCGGTACCTAAATGACAAAACAGACAAACCCTTTAGGAACTCTCATGTGCAATCCTTTGGGTTTCAGACTCAGATTTCATGCTCATTCCCGTTCCTCTTCAAACTAAATCAATCATTATCACATTCCAAGGAATCTCCCAAAGCAGAGTACATATTATCAATGACACTATGTTAAACCTAGTTTGTTGCCAGTGATATGAGAATCTTCAAGTCCTATGATTGCATTTCAGCAGAGGCCCCTGCAATTTATGCATCTTGTGTGACGTTCCAGCGATGGTGTAGTCACAAGGAATTACATCTCATTAAAGGAACTGAAGTAAATGCCAATTTCAGAAGACTTGAGGTCATTCATTTGAAACATAAGATTGAGACAGTTTACATCCAGCTAGACATTTTTAAAGAATGAGGGTTCATTGAGAGTGTGTGAACTCACAAATAATACTTTCAAATAAAACAGAATTTCAAGAAACTACTGGTTGTAATTCTCATAAACATTGCCTTTACAAAACAGGTGGTGAGTAGGTGGGAATGAGAGAGCCGGGCTCCTAGCCCATATGGAGTATTAAAGGCATAAGACTCACACGTCTTTTAAAATTCCCTTGTTCTTACTCCACCTGCCTTAGTTATATTTGAAGTTTTGAGTAGGATAAGGGTTCTGTTTGTTATTAATAAGAGGAAGAAAAGGAGCTGCTTTCACTTCTATGTCTAATATTTCTCTGGTCTCCATAGCAACGTGGGGTTGCAAAGCCCCCCGGACAGAGCTACTCCACAAATACAACCTGGTGAGAGGAAAGAGGAAGCATGAGAAAGACATCTTGACAGCTTGATTGGGGCAACAATTTGTCAGATCACTGGACTGGGAAATCACTACAACTCTGCTGACTCTGTTCCTATCTCAGCTTCATAAACCAGGGACTGCATAAATACATCCGTAACGTGTTACATGCAGGGTTGAAAATCTAGGACCCGTGCTGTTTCCATTCACTGCTGGAATTGACTGTCTCACTTCCATTTCTGTGCAGAAACCACAAAACTGATTAATAGCAACAAATATAGCATTTTACAGGAAACAATTAAGAGCAATAAAGTGTGCCTACTCTTTGATATTGTTTTGTGAAAGAACCGGGAACAGAATTCTTAGACCTTTTTCACACCACTCCTTGAAACTTTCCTTGATGTAAGCCGGAAATATATACATAATCTTGTTTCAGCAGCTGATAAGGAAATATATGAATATTATGATTTCTTTCATCATTCAAAAGTAATATAAAAACATTCATCTGTTGATAAGCACCTAGGTTGGTCCCATAGCTTAGCTATTGTGAATTGAGCTGCTATAAACATTGATATGGCTGCATCATTGTAGTCTGAGGATTTTAAGTCTTTTGGGTATATAAAAGGAGTAGAACAACTCGGTCAAATGATGGTTCCATTTCTAGTTTTTTGAGGAATCCCTATACTGCTTTCCAGAGTGGTTTCACCAATTTTTAGTCCCACCAAAAATGATGAGTGTAGAATTTTCTCCACATCCTCACCAACATTTATTGTTAATTGTATTCTTGATGATTGCCATTCCAACTGGAGTGAGACACATGAATGGGAGAGCCTACAGAATGGGAGAAAAATCTTTGCCACCTGCACCTCATATAGGGCATTAATTTGCAGGATATACAAAGAACTAAAAAAAAATTAACAAAAATAAATAAATAAATAACCCCCCAAAACCCAAAGAGTCCATTCAACAAATGGGCAAAGGAACTGAACAGACACTTTTCAAAAGAAGAAATATGAATGTTCAACAAATATATGAAAAAATGTTCAATATCTCTATCAATTAGAGAAATGTAAATTAAAACAACAATGAGATTTCAAGACATAATTTTGTAAAGAATACAAAGCTGTGTTTGACAAAGTTTTGCCATCAGGCCAATGTGACAGGAAAACTTGAAAGATCATTAACGTTGTTCATTCTTTATGTTATTAACATATTCATGCTAGTAGATTGTATCTTATCTATTTTAATGATAACTGCTAGTTGGTTTCCATATATTTTCTTGAATCCTGTGGTGTTACATATTAGAAGCTTGTTAAATTGTCTCTACTTATATCACACTTAATAAATAATAAATAAATTTCGGTAGACCAGTCACTACAGCTCCAACTGTTGCAATGGGTTTTGACAAATATCTCCCTTGTATATTTTTTGAGGTACATCAGCAAAGAACTAAAAGTGGCCCAATCCATTACAAAGTTGACTGCACATATGATCCCAGGCCAGTCCCAAATTAAATTTGCTCATGTTGACACACGGCTTAGGGAAAAAAAAAATATGCTTAGCTTTTATAATCAGAATAAACATAAAATCGTATAGACTGAAGGAAGTCAGGGGTGGGAGTGAACTACTAAAAATGTTATATCGAAGGATGTGCAATGTCTTATAAGTTAAAAAGTAAAGCATGAGTATTATACTTTAAGACATTTAATAAGTGATTCTACTCAGCAGTAGTCTATCCTCAGGTAAGGTCTTTCTATTGCATAAACTAGACAGTTAATAATGGGTCGATTTTTATATTGTTTCTTTGTCTAATTTATTTTCCTAATCAGCTAACATTTACTGAACGTTGAAAAAATTGCAACAGCAATCATTAAAGAGCCCAGGAAAACTTGAAATACAGGTAAATGTTTGTAATTGTCAGGGTCTACACAATAGAAAACCAACTCAGGAATTCAGAATGCAGTGATTTTATCCAGTCGTCTTAACTAGAGGAATGTGAGGCAATGTGTAGATTTGCAAGAGCAGAAACCCACCACCAGCTGCTATGAAGGACAGTCAGGAAAAGGATGTTCCCTGGGCCCAATGGCTACTCAGGGGTCTCCTATGAAACAGAGAAAGGGACCCTCCTTGGAGAGGTATGGAAGTGTGAATGAGATAAAATAAGAAGCCACGAATTTCCCTCCAGTGGAAGAAAGGCAGAAAACAGGAACTGAGAAAACCCATTTTAAATTTGGCAGGAGAGAAAGCATTTTTCTATTAACACAAAACACACTGCATGTTTGGAACCCTTAAAAGCACTGTAGACACTTGCATCAGAGGAGTTTCACATTCAGGGCAGGAAGCCAGATGATCACAAGGGTCCCTCAACAACCAGCCTCTACTACATCCTGAAGAAAAATATAAAAGCCAAGAACTTTATCTCCCAGTATATTTTCATAAGAAAGGTTATTGTAACAAAATTATCCACAACCCTTTAACTCTCAGTGACTTGTCCTTCTTAAAATTTGGGCTCTGAAGCTGAATTCCATTAGTTCGAATTCTATTTCCACAATTTTCCGGCTGTATTACCCTAAGTAGTTGATTTAATCTCTATGAAATATATTTTTATCAGCACTGAAATAACAGTAATTGTCATAGCTACCTAACAGGTTTATGTGGATTCGGTGCTTGACTACTAGCAAAATACTTATGGAAGAGCTTGATATTTTATATTTACCTGATAAATGTTAGCTCTTGTTACTCAAAAAAATATTTACACACATCAAAATAAGAATGTTTTCATACAAAATACTTTATAATGAAATGTTTATGTCTTCCTACAATGAAAATATTTCAATCAAGGGAACGATTCAGTAAAAATATATAACCCCAATGAAATAAACATGGAAATATCTAACCATATGCGCCCATTCACTTTCTCATTTTAAAAACTACCAGAGAAACTCCAGGAAGCCCTCAACATTTAAATAACTTAGCTGTTTGAAATTGTAGGCATCTCTAAAAGGATTGGGGAAGAGAGTTTCAGCCATGCAGGCATACTAAGTATTTCAGAGAAAAAGAAGGAAGGCAAATTTTGAGAATATGCTCTTGGTGGATATAGTCTATAATTAGAATGAAAGATGAGTAGCCCCAGACATTTTCAAATTCAAGATAGCAAAAGGAGCTGGGCACAACTGTGTACACCTGTAATTTCAGAGGCTTGGGAGGCTGAGATAGAAGGATCACAAGTTCAAAGCCAGAATCTGCAATTTAGTGAGGCCCTAAGCAACTTAGGAGACCCTGTCTCTAAATAAAATACAAAAAAAAAAAAAAAGGCCTGGGGATGTGGTTTAGTGGTTAAGAGCCCCTGGATCCAATCGTTGGTATGAAAATAAATAAATAAGTACATAAATAAATAAATAAATAAATTCAACATAGTTTTCCTATATACATATATGATAAAACAGTAAATCCCTCCTGCACCTCCCCCCAAAAATGGAAAGACAGTGGAAAGAATTTGAGATAGTTTTCCCATGAATGTATATGAAAACAACAGTGAAACCTACCATCATGTACATCTATAAGAATATAATCTTTAACCAGAATAAGATATAATCCATGCTTGTACAATTATATCAAAATGGACTTTGCTGTCCTGTATAACTAAAAAGAACCAATAAGTAAGTTTTAAAAAAAAATCAAAACTGGTGTTTAGAAAGTTGATTCAGTGGTTACAAGAATAAATTGACAATCAGGAAATTTTAAGAATAGAAAAGAACTTTAAATTTCATCTTTCTGAATTTTATATCTCATTCAGAAATCTATCATTGGAAAGACGTAAATAGTTAAGCAAGAATCAGAAATCTGTAATTAAAGAATTAACCCTGAAGCAACTAAGTATAGAAATATATTAAGAATAACACATAATTTGAAGAATTTCCCAAAGGGTGTGGTTTTAAATAATGCATATAAATCCAGATACTGTTGATCCTTGTGAAATGTCCTGCCTCTTTGTGGGAAAAGCAAACTCATTTTCTAAAATCAATAGACTGAAGGCTGATGTGTGTAGATTCTTAAAATGATAGAAGAACTGTTTTGTCAGGTGAATGTAAAAAGTGTGGAAATTATTTAGAACAGTGAGAAAAGAAGAAAAACAAGAGAGGAGAAAAACTATTTCTTAGACTAACAGGTCTGTGTAGGTGAAGGTGGAGAGGGAGTTTCAATATTTCATTCACTATATATTTATTGATCAATAGCATTGTGTAAATCTACAAGGCTTTGTAAAAAGGAATGACTTTCAGTCTCCACTGGGCTGACATTCTGCACAGAGAGAAAAATAGAAGTAAACAACAGCAACAACAAAAAAAAATGAGATCATAGTAAGTACCCATTTATTCAGTTCATAAAAATAAAATTTTTAATGCTAAAACAGGTGAAGACATACAGAACATTGAAAAGGTAATATACAGAGACCCCATATACCCCACACCCACTTTAAGGTACTATTATCATTTTACATATTAATAGTATATTTGGGCAAATCTGCCACCGTTAATGAACGTGTTAGCTTTCCATCGCTGGAAATAAAAATGCCTGAGAAAATTAGTTTAAAGAGAGGAAAGCCTTATTTGGTCTCACATATTTGGAGGTTTCAGTTCCTGATTGGTGGACCCATTGCGTTTGGTCATATTGGGGTACAGCACATCAGAACAGGAGCACATAGAAGAGAAGGCTGCTCACCTTGTGGCACATGGGAAGCCAACAAGGGAAAGGAAGGGGTTGGGGTCCCAACAGACCCTTCAAGGACATGTCTGTCTCCAATCACCTAACTTCCTTTTACTAGGTCCCACATCTTAAAGGTTCGACCATCTCTCACTGGCACCACAGGCTGGTGATCAAGGCTTTAAGTCATGGGCCATTGGGAGACACTTCAGATCCAAGGTATAGCAATGAACCGATATTGATGTTTCCTATTGACTTGAATCCATTGATTTTTTCCTAAAGTGTTTTTCAGTTCTAGGATCTCAGGATGTTCCATACCATTTATTTGTCATGTCTCTTTAGGTTTCTCTTGGCTGTGACAGTGTGTCATAATTTTCTGTTTTTTTTTTTTTTTAATAACCTTAACAGTTTTGAGGAGTCCTGGTCAGTTATTTTGTAGTACTTCCTTGAATTAGGATGTTTTGGATCTTTTTCTCAGAATTAAAATTGGTTTATTTGATTTGGGAAAGAAGACCACGGAAGGAAAGTGTCATTTTCCTCATGTCATATCAAGAGTACATGTGATTTGCCAGGACTCTCACACTTTTTATCGACCTTCATCAAGTGACTGAAGTAGAATATTAAGGTTTCTGTGCTTTAAAGTTATCCCTATCACTATGTTTTCAGACTGTATTTTTTGGAAAAAAAAAAAGTTGTATATAATATAAAATAGTCCATGCTTAAGGAATGGCAAGACATTCTTCACCTGTCAGTATGGCTTTTCTGCATAAATTGTTCAAAGTTGTTTTTCATAGATTTGTCTATTCTTTCCCATTTAGATATTCAGAAATTTAGACATTTATATCAGTGAAGACTAATGGATATGAAAATGCATTTTATACACAGAATTGAAAATCCAATACTATGCTAATCCTTTGTTTAAATGGTCCTATATTTGGCTCTTGGGGTCTCCTTCAGTTAGCTTATTTGCCCCCTGATGTGTTCACATCATTGGTGCATTTGTATGTGTGTGTGTATGTACGTGTGTGTACTTTTTTTTTTTTTTAAGAGAGAGTGAGAGAGGAGAGAGAGTGAGAGAGAGAGAGAGAATTTTTTTTTAATATTTATTTTTCAGTTATTGGCAGACACAACATCTTTGTTTGTATGTGGTGCTGAGGATCGAACCCGGGCCGCACGCATGCCAGGCGAGCGCGCTACCGCTTGAGCCACATCCCCAGCCCCACGTGTGTGTACTTGATGTTATAAAATGATCCAGGCTCATCTTAAACATATACTGCCCCAATCCTTGAAGCAACTGACTTTTTAAGCAATTATGTTTTCATGTATTAGAGAATGGTACTAGAAACCAGGAACTGACTGCTGGGCACAGTGGTACACACACTGGTATGTGTATGGTTTGAAAGGAGGAAAGTTCTATTGGGGTCACATTTTTAGAGGTTTCAGTTTCTGATTGGTGGGTGCATTGCTTTTGGTCATATTGGAATACAGCACATCAGAACAGGAGCACATAGAAGAGAAGGCCGCTCACTGCGTGGCACATGGAAAGTGAACAAGAGAAAGGAAGGGGTTGGGGTCTCAATAGGCCCTTAGAGGACATGTCCCCAACCTCCTAACTTCCTTTCACTAGGTTCCACATCTTAAAGGTTCTACCATCTCCCACTGGGAGGCTGAAGTAGGAGGATCAAAGGTTCAAAGGCAGCCTTAGCAACTTGGTGAGGCCATCAGAAACTTAGTGAGATGATACCTCAAAATTAAAAAAAAAATAAAATAAAAAAGGGTGGGGATGAGGCTCAGTGAATAAGTGTCCCTAGGTTCAATTCCTTTTGTTCCCTGCCCCTCCCACCAAAAAAAAAAAAAAAAAACTGACTACTTGATATGCTCATGCCCATTGCAAATGGAATAACGGTAACTTTTAAACCCTCCAGCTGACAAAGCAAGAAAAGTTACATATTTTAATGAATTTGTCTTTATAGTAGTTTTACCTTCATGTTTTCACTTCTCATTGTTTCAGTTACCCACAATTAACCATGGTCTAAAAATTTTAAATAGAAATTTCCATAGTATTCAGCCATAAACTACAATGAAATCCTGTCATTTGCAGTCAGATGGATGGAAATGCACCACATGATGTCAAGTGAAATAAACCAGACACAGTGTATTAGTCAGCTTTTTGCTGCTGTTACTAAAAGACCTGACAAGAACAATTTTAGAATAGTAAAAATTTAATTGAAGGCTCATGATTTCAGAGGTCTCAGTCCATAAACAGCTGGACCCATTCATCAGGGCTTGAGGTGAGGCAGAACAATATAGCAGAGGGTGTGATGGAGAAGTGACTCCCGTGGTGATCAGAAAGCAGAGAGATGTACGGGCCACCAAATGCCGCAGTCTTGGCTGGGCACAAGATCAAGAGCCACCACACAGCTTTGTCGATTCAAACAGCAATTCTTTATTCCCGAACTCACACCGGCCTCTACACACGTTCTGGGGAAATCCCAGTTCTGCTGCCGCCCAATTCACCTACTCCACGAGGCTTTTTTCCAATCTCCTTTGAATCTCACGAGAACTCCACGGGAACAAGCAGCAGGAACACCCTAATCCCAGCAGCAATAATCTTCAACCTCCAACTTCCCTAAAACCCCTATTGTCTTAAACCGGGAACGCCCTAAACCCAAGGACTGGGATACTTCCTCAAACCTGATCAGCTCTAAACCCGGATCCGCCTTGGTCCTTGAGCAAGGTCACCTTACATGCAATGTCAACAGCGAAATCCATTTAACATGGGGTACGCTAGCAAGGAAATTTTGATGCGTCATTTCTTCTTGGCAATGGCCCTCAGCATCCAGGCACACAATATATACCCTAAGGCAGGCCCCCAGTGCCCACCTCATACAGTAACACCCTACATACTTTTGGTTACCACTCAAATAAGCCTCATCAAGGGATGAGTTCATTGATTGGGTTAAGGCTCTCATAACTCATTCATTTTAGTTAATGTTCTTGCATTGTCTCACACAGGAGCTTTGGGGGACACATCACATCCAAACCATAATATACAGAAAGGCAAGTAACATAGGTTCACTTACATATGTGGAAGCTAAAAAAATATAGGTGACTTGAATTAGAATAGTGATTACTAGAGGTTGGGAAAGGTGTGATAGAAGAAGGATAGATAAAGGGAGAGAGAATGGTTTGATCAATGCATAGATTAAATGGATAGAAATACCATGATTGAACACATTAACTTGTACATTAATACATGCTAATGAAAATAAAATAATTAAAAACTGATAGATAAGCAACCTTATGTTTTACACAACCTTTTTTATTATTATATCTTTTATTTTATTAAAAATTATTGTTAATCTCTTACTGTACCTAATTTATAAATTAAACTTTTAATTTATAATGTTTGCTTAGAAACATTATAAGGGCCTATTGAGACCCCAACCCCTTCCTTTCTCTTGTTCACTTTCCAATGTTTGCTTAGAAAATATAGTGGGGCTCAGTACTACAGTTTCAATCATCTCCTGGGTGTCTCATGAAGTATCCCCCATAAATAAATAGGGAATTCCTCTATTCATATCTATATTAATGCATAAGATGCTATGAACTTTATCTATATTAGCTAAATAGGAGTTCTTAATGATGTCTCCAACTATTATTCAATATCACATGATCCACTTGAAACTCTCTCACTTATCTTTATCCTTCTACCCCAACAGTAAAAACCTGGCTCTGCCATTCACCAACTTTTACTTAATATTTAATTATGTTATATGTGTATGGTGGTTTCAGACCATCTAACTCATACTCCATGGAAAATAATTTTATCAAATTGAGAATGGTGCTTACGTTGAATTTCTTTGTCTTTAGTCGTACATGCATTTAGAATATGAGGTCATATTTTCATTCCATGTTGAGATGCCCCAGAATACTAAAATGATTTTTTAAAGTTCTTTTTATTAAAAAAAAAAACACTTTAGTTACCTTTTTTTTAACCAGGATTTTTTTTCTGGTAAGGTAGGTTATAAGGTATAAAAGATATTGTTATTGTCATTGTGTTATCTCAGATTAATTTGGAAGTGGGTAATGAGATGTTAATAGTGTGGTGGAAGTCTGGGCGACATGGAGCATGCCTGTAATACTAGCAGCTTGGGAGGATGAGGCAGGAGGATCACAAGTTCAAAGCCAGCCTCAGCAATTTAGCAAGGCTCTAAGTAACTCAGTGAGACCCTATCTCTAAATAAAATACAAAAAAGTGGAGGGGGCTGGGATGTGTCTCAGTAGTTATGCAACCCTGGATTCAATCCCCAGTAACAAATAAATAAATAAAATAAAACATAAAAAATAAAATAGTATGGTTGAAGTTTTCTAGGTTCTATCATAGGATTTAATTGCACCCAAGAAGTGCTAGGTTCTTCTCTCTTGGGTCTTTTCACATTCCAGGGTAGCTATTGAGGTATGTACTAAAACCAGGCCGGTAAAAGAGGATAACTAAAAACCATGCAAAGGGAGAATATGTAAGTCTACAGTTGCCAGAGTTATTGACTTTTTTCAGTATATATCTGAACTTTTATGTGATTTGTAATAATATTTTACATTTACTTGTGGTAAAATAAACAATATAAAATTTATCATCTGAAACACTTTTTTAAGTATGCACTTCAAAAAAGATAAGCAGAATAAAATTATTTTTCAACAAAGTGTTTATATCTTTCAAAATGTAAACTCCATATGCCTTTAAAAACATCTTTATTTAACCTTTCCCTCAGCCCCTAGTAACACCAACATATTTTCTGTTTTTTTATTACTATTATTATTACTATAAATATCTCGTGTAAAGTGGAATCATACAAGATTTATATTTTTTTGCTGGATAATTTCACTCAGTAAAATATCTTCAGTGTTTACCCATATGGTGGCATGTGAAAGGATTTCCTTTCTTCCATTATATATAAGGCTGAATAACATTTATATATATATATATTTATATGTAATTTCACATATTCATCCTTTTTTGTGGTAAAATAAAAGGCAAATACATCAATCTTTTTTTCAGTAAATCTATGTTAATAAATTATTATAAGGTGAATAACTTTTTAATAATTACCATACCAAGAAAAATAATTTGACTTATCATTCAGTAGCCCCACTGTGAAATCTAGCTTAATCATTAACCTCCAAATGTAACTGCTATCCTAAGTTTTGTAGTCATCACTTTCTTGGGTGATTTTTATCCCCACACAGTGTTGTTCAGTTTTATATAATTTGATATTCAGCTTTACTTCACTTTTTTTCCCTTTATACTTTTCTTGGTACTATAAATTGACCCGAGGGCCTTGCACATGCTGAGCACATGTTCTACCACTTAGATATTGGCACGTTCGTGTTCACTGTAGTGGTATTCAAAATATCCAAGGAGTAGAAGGAATTCAAATGTCCATTCAGAGAAGGATGTTTCTAAATTTGGTCATTACAAATCATGCTGCTATGAACACTTTCATACAAGTTTTTGCATGGATACATATTATTTATATTGGGTACTACATAAACTCAAACTAATAAATAATAAAATTACAAAAAGAAAGCAATAACCCTAGCAATTTTTTCTAGGGAGGTCTATCATACATTTAATGAAGAAATGATAGTTCTCCACTATTTTGTCTGGAAAACAGAAGCAGAAGTAGCACTTTTTACCTCATTCAATGATAGCATTAATCAAATATTCAAAAATGCTATGATAAAGCAGTAAAGAAAATAAATAAAGACCAGTATTGATCATGAACATAGCTACAAGAATCGAACTCAAGGATATATAAAATATACACCACATCGAATGTAATTTATTATAGTTTGGTGAGGATGACTCACCATTTTTAATTTATCCAATGTAATCAATGACATCAAAAAGCTACAGAAGAAAAATCACATGGTCATATCCATCAACACAAGAAAAGTATTTGAAAGAATTTAACATAGTCATATAAAAAGGTGTACAAACTAGTGATAGATGTTTAACTTTCTAACTTGATGAAGATCCACAAAAACCATCTAACTTCATGCTCAATGGTGAGAAACTAGACATCTGCCCACTAGTACCAGAAAAAAGGTGAGGACCTTGCTCATTCTACCATCCAAAGTTTACTAGAAGTCCTGACCAATTTAGTACAACAACAAAAATAAGTGCAAGTAAGTTATATAGATTGTATAGAAGGATTAAAAAGTTAATCTTTTCAAAATGACATGACAATCTATGTAGAAAATCCCACTGAATCTACCAAAACCAAAACCAAAACAAAATCTTGCAAGACAATAGGAAAGAAAATCAATATATAATAGTTGTTATCTTTCTTACAAAAAATTGGAATTAAAGTTATGAACATAATAACTTTCATAATAACACTGAAGATTAGAAATATGTAGATCTACATAAAAAAATATGTACAAAAGTATAAGTGAAACCCAGATCCTGATGACAGCAGACAATTTAAATGAGCAGATGATATATGTCCTGGACTAGAGCCTGTGATATTGTTTAAATGTTGCCTTCCCTAAGTTGACCAATCAATTTAATAAAATCTCCATCAGAATTCCAAAAATTATTTTGTAAATATTTAAAATGAATTTTGAGGGCAAAAGTTTTAAAACAGCCAACAGAATGATGAGTATGAAGAATAGATGAGGATATATTCTTTCTGATTTCAAAACGTACAAGAAAGCTATAATAATTGATGTAGTACAGTATTGTCAAAAGAACAGACATACTGATTAATAGAAAGAAACAAAAAGACCAGAAAGTGTTTCACAAAAAATACAGCCAGCTGATCTTCAAAGAGCAAAAGCAATTCAATAGAAAATAGATAGACTTTTCTTTTTGACAAAATTGTCAAAACTGTCATAAAGCCACAAGCAAGGGAAAAAAAATACAACTTAGAAACAGGCCTTACCCGAGTCAAAAAAACTAATTCAAAATTACTCATGTTACTACACTAAAATATGAACTATAATTTTTTAAACAGTAGAAGATCCAATGAAAACAAGTTTTTAAACAAGACATCAAAAGATAATTGGTAAAAGAAAAAGTTGATGATCTAGAATTTATTGAAATTAAATCTTTTGTTCTCCAAAAGGTAGTTTTAAGAGACTGAATATAATGGGGTGTGGTGTTGCAGACCTGTAATTCCAACTACCAAGAAGAGTGACCCAGGTGGAACACAAATTCAAGACCAGCCTGGGCAAGACCCTGTGTCAAAAAAAAAAAATTAAAGGGTGAGGGATCTAGCTCAGTGGTAGATACCCCCTGAGCTCACTACCCAGTACTTAAAAATAAATAAAATAAAAATAAAAAAATACTGAAATCCAAGCAGATATGGTACACACATGCATAAAATATTCATAAAGCATATTTCACATAAAGTAATTATATTCACTATATACAAAGAATTCAATACTCTCAACTAAAAGAAAATAAACAATCCAATTAAAAATAGGAAATATATCTAAACAGACACATAAGAAAAGATGTTGAACATTCCTTGTCATTAAGGAATTGTAAGTTAGAACAGAAAGGAGGTACCAATGCGAGGATGTGGAGCAAGCATGGATTCTCACTCACTCCTTGTTGGTGGGTATGCACAGCTACTTTGGAAGACAATTTGGCAGTGTCCTACAAAGCTAAAAATAGCCTTAACACATAATGAAGCAATTACCCTCCTAAATTATACCCAATTGATTTCAAAACACATATCCTCACAAAACTTGAATGTAAATATTTACAGTAGCTTTGTAATCATCAAATATTGGAAGCAAGGTTGTCCTGCAATAGGTGAATGAATACTCAAACTATACTTCACTCATACAATGGAATACTGTTTTTTGAATCAGCTTTTAAGTCAGGAAAAAGCCATCACAAATTTGAAATTCACTTTACTAAGTGAAAGAAGTCATTCTGAAGGACTACCTTCTCCAAAATACAATTATATGGCATTCTGGGTAAAGGCAAACTTATAGAGACAACAAAATAGTCCTGGCTTCCAGAAGATCATTGGTTGGGATGCTGGATATAGCACAGACAAATTTTTAAGATAGTGAAACTATTCAGTTTGATATTGTAATGATGGTTTTGTGATTATTGATAGGCAACAGACAGACATGAGCAATGGGATCACTGGTTAAAAGATTAATTCTATAGACAGAACTTACTGTGCTGATGACCCCCTCATGCATTTTTTTAAAAGGCAATTTACCTGAGGCTACTTTGGCCCTGTCCTGGGCTTATGTCAATAGGATATGCTACATTCCTCTCCAAACACCTTGTTATCTACAGGAGAAATGGTCCAAAGGCTCCTTCCTCTTTATAAGAAGAGCACAATCAGTCTGGGGTTGTGGCTCAGTGTTAGAGTGCTTGCCTAGCATTCCTGAGGCACTGGGTTCAATCCCAACATCACATTAAAACAAACAAACAACAACAACAACAAAAAAAACTAAATGAACAATATAAAGGTATTGTGACCATATACAACTAAAAAAATATTTTTTTAAAACAAACAAACAACAACAACAACAAAAAAAAAAAAAAACACAGCCACCCTGAAGTGGGAGGGGTAACTTTTGTGACCTTGATATAGTCCAGATTCCAAATCTCAGGAAGGTAGGATAATTAAAATCAAAGACCTCCCAACCATAAAATCTTTAGGAACAAGTTCCAAGTAGAATAGTCAGTGAGGGCCAAGGAAATCAGACTTGCCTTAGAGCTTTAGCATGTTGTTAAAATAGTAAAATCTGTTTATTATGGGTAAAATTATTCACAATGAGAAACTTGAAAATCTCATGCCATCCTGCTGTCAATCATGGACCTCCCATGTATGATCTGAATACTTCCCTGGGACTCCTGATTAGACTGGAGGGCAGGAGGGGTATCTGGTTTCTCTGCTCTGAAAGAAGCCATTCTCCCTTTCTTTGTGCAAGTGCCCTTTATCTTTTTCCTTCTAATAAATTCCTGCCTGAAAATATGTGAGAATGAATTGAAATTCTTCAGTCAAGAATTTTAGAACCTGTAGATACAGACCCCCATAGAAACTTCAGCTCTGTAGTCAGAACTTACCCTGTAACAGTGATATGTAGTTTTCACATACCACTGTATTTAACTTGAAGTTAAAGTGTGCAAGTCTTTTAGAGAATTAAAAAAAAAACTTTTATACGATTGAGAGATATCATTATGAAATGCAGAATGTGACAAGAGAACCTAAATGTATTCCAATCAGAAACAATCTCTCTTTGGGAAAAAATAGCAGCACTAACCTATAAAACACTGGGAAAGACAGAAGCCTGGGATTCTAAAGGAAAAAGAAAATGTACACAAAAGACCCTTCTTGATAATTGTTTTCTATTGAGAAGTGGGTTAACAATCCTAATCCTAGGGCACAAGTGTATTGGATTTGCACAATTAGATGAGACAAATAATAGGGAATGTAGTTATCAGTTGGAGTGGGCGGTCACAGATAAGAAAGGGAAGAGGCTCTTGTGGTACATATGATAATGGGTTGGGTTGGAGACTCAGTACAAACTCCTGTTTAGATTAAATTAAAAAGTAACCTATAGAAATGTGTACAGATATATGCATATGAACAGTTTTGTTACACACATATATATTTTCTTCTTCTGTCACCTAAGAGAGTATAGAAGGCATTTGCCACTCCAATTGCATTGAATATAACTAACACACAACTTTTTAGGTTTATGATGTCATAAAATGCATGTTTGGTATTTATCCCTACTTCCTGATAGGATTTCTAAAATCCTTAAATCTCTGAAGTGATCCTACCTTTTTATATGCTAAGGAGTTGCCCCAGGGCTGGCAGCCCCAAGGTAGCTTCAGGATGGGGACTAATTACCAGAAAGACCTAGACAGGATAGGTGGATTAGGGTTTTTAGCTCAACCCCCCATAAAAGTTAAGGTAATCACTAATGGTCAATGATGGGATCAACATTTGCAAAGAAGGTTGGAGAGCTGGATATATGGAGGCTCCAAGATGGTGATACATCTGGGGAGGTCATGCACCCGTTTCCTTACTCCTTGCCCTATTCATCTTTTTAAAATTATATCTTTTGTGATATCCCTTATAATAAACCAGCAAATGTGTTTTCCCTGAGAACTGTAGGCTACTATAGCAAATTAATTAATCCCAGGGAGAGGGTTGTAGGAACCTGAGATTTTAGGCATTTGGTCAGGAGCACAAATAGAACAACCAGGGCTTGCTGGTCTCTGTGGGGGATGATCTTGGGAACTGAGTCCTGAATCTGTGGGATCTGATGTGGTTGCCAGTGGGTACCATCAGAACTGAATTCTATTTGAAGACACCCAGCTGGTGTCTGCAACCAAACTGCTGGCTTATTTGCTAGTGGGGAGAAACCCCAACACCTTCTAAGGCCACAGAAAGCTGCTTAGAATAAAATATAGCAGGAAGTTTTCATGGTCTGAGATTAGGAAAATAAATATGAAATAAGACACCACAGATAATGAAACTAAAATGTCAAACAACTGAACTTCCTATAATAATAGGAAGCTTTGAGCTTCCAATAACACTCTAAAGAAATTGAAAAGACAATTTCCTGGTTGGGAAAAGGTATTTGCAAACAGTATATATGATTTATAGTCAGACTATACAAACAAACTCTTTAAACTAATAAGAACTTAACCTAATTAAAATAAAAACATAGGAATATCTCATAAACACAAGAAAGGATATTCAGTATTCTTATTAGAAAAATGCTAATTAAACTCAAACTGTGATGCTACCTCATAGGAACCATCCATAGGGAGAAGTGCTTTTTTAATATCTTCATTTTATTTATGTGGCATTTTGACTATATTTGAAAGAATATGTGTTAAATCTGTATAATTTTCTTGTATCATTCTTTTAACAATTATAGTTCCCTTAATTTCATATTTTCTTAATTCTATTGGTTTGATGTAAAAATTACTCAATTAAATATTCCTTTTTTTATATTGTCTTAGTTTATTTCATTTTGAGAGGATTGTCAGCTTGTTTTTACAATATTTTCACATTCTACATTGCTTTCAATATTGCTGTCAGGTTTTATATTCCAGAGTTCCTTTTTCTCTAGATGTTCCTTTTTTTTAATATTTATTTTTTAGTTGTAGTTGGACACAATACCTTTATTTATTTATTTTTTATGTGGTGCAGAGGATTGAACCCACGGCCTCGCACATGCGAGGCAAGCTCTACCACTGAACCACAACCCCAGCCCCTCTCTAAATGTTCTTTTTATGTATAATATTGGCATTATTTCACTTACAAAATAATTTGCCATCTATCTGAAATTATTATAACTTCTTTTATGATGAAACTTGTTTTCTCTAAATTTTTCACCTTTCTGTGTATTTCAGTATCTGTCTTTGATGTGAATGATTTTTTTTTCATATGTGGGATGACCCTTTAGCATCAGTCAATATTTAAAACTCAGACACCAAAAAGTGAATTATCAGCTTTGGGTTTAGAGTGCAAGGTTTATCCACTACTGGGCTCCACACTGGTATTGCTAATGAGAATCCAACTTGCATCGAGTTGCATTGGGTTATTTTCATAGGTCAATTACAATCAAGAAGAATCTTCCAACTTCTTTCCTTAGTGGAAAAAAAAAAAAAGATAAACACTTGGCTGCCAGAGTTCTGAAAGCTCAATGAAGGCAGAGACAAGGTAATTTACTGTCCAAAAGTACATCTCACTATAGTTTAGTGCCAAATCTCACCCATGCTCTCTGCTGTGCCTCAGAGACAACTGCTAAATTCCAATCAATATCCTGCTCTTGGTGATCCCTTCTCAACTCATCCTGTTAATGAGTCTGCTATCTCAAATCCCATTTGATTGAGTTCTACAGTGAAAATTGCTGGGTTTGGCTTTGCCTACAGCCTTCTCAGGCTCTCTAGGACAATTCCCACTCATCTATTAACTTTCTATTTTCAAAAAAATTAACAAAAACCCTTGCCTACTTTATTCTCTTCTTTTTGCTCCCTTATCTTTACTATTATTACCTTATAAGGATTATTTATTGTTATTTAATCTTTTAGGAGTGCAGAGATGTAAAAACATCTCATTTAATCCCAAATCTCTGCACTGAGTTGCTTAAGATTGTACATGTATAACTTAGAAAGGCCTTAAATTTGTTATTTTGACATGTAATTCTGAAAGGATCAGGTATGTTTTTTTCTATGCTAATATTATATCCCAAGCCAGGGATACAAGAGATTTTTTTTTCAGAGTTTATTTCCATGCCCATTATGACATACACATAACTGGTATTATTTCCTCACCACTGCTAAAGTCATCCTTGCACACAGAAATGTGGTCATTTCTATAGCACAGTTCCCACAAAAACTGATTTATGACTCTGACACATCCATAAAATAAGAACATAGGATATATGACAGATATATTTCTCCCAGAAGCCATCCAAAATTCCATGTGAGTGACCACAGATGGATGGATATTTAACATCTTGGGATTTTTCCTCCTTTCTAATACTCTATCTCTGATCCAGAAATCATCTGTTACCCAAATAACCTTCCATATTAATTTAGACCAATCTGAGATAACTCAGAACTACTTCAGAACATAAAGTCCAGAAGTCTCTTAGTAAAACTGCTGGTAGAGTACAGGGTTAGATGTGAAACCTAGATGGCTTCACACTACACCTTGGGTACATGGTGAATTTCCTACAATGTGGAGGAGTCATGATATTTTCTTTTATTCATAGAGTCTCAAAGACTCTATCTCTTAGAGTGAAAGTTGAATGCATAATGCATTTCTGATTTACTTTTTCCACTTTCCCTAATCTCAACCTGCACAGAAGTCATCTGTCAGTGTTCCTGGGTGTGTTCATGTGGGTAGCAACTAGGCTTGCTTGTTCATTCCTTTTTCTTCTCTGGTGGCTTCCATTGAATTTTCTTACGGCTCTTCCTGACCAGCACTACGGCTGCCTCTGGGCATTGTGGCTGCTTTTGCTGGGTACCATTCACTTCACACTACACTACAGTGGCAATAAAATGGCTCTGAGACAGGTTTTCTTGAGGCTAGCAATGTGTTACACATTGCAACCTGATACTTTAAAGATGTTTTTCCTAAAACATTTTTCCTACAGTTTTGTAATTTTTTTTTGTTGTTGTTGTTATTCTAATGAGCTCTCCCCCAGGGACTCAAACAAAAGTCCACAGAGATTAGAGTGTCTGATAGAAGAAAAACTAACATAAGCAATCATGGCAGTTTTCCAAGTCACTTCTCTAATTTCATGGCTGTTGAATACACCTTTTGTTTGTAAGTACCATCATTTTGGTATAGTCAGAGTTTTTTCTCTGTTTAATATCTTGCACTACTGTGCTACATTTGTTATGACTGATGGGACTTTATTGACACATCGTTTTTAATTAGGCTCTGTAATTAGGTCTGGGAGAGTTGTAATGTTGTACAGTTTCATGAGATTTTTTCAAATTTTCATGTTCTTTTAAAATAAAAGAATTGAGCATTATGGCTATAAAAGTCATTAGGCATTTACTTACTTTCAATTCTCCATCTTTTGGATGAGAAAATGAGGCCAGAGTGATTTAAGTCCACTGTCAATAAGACACAGCTCAAAGTTTCTGACAATTTTAACTTAGGTCTCCAAACTTCAGTCTCATATGCCTTTTTTTTTTTTCTTGCTTTTCAGACTGATTTCATGATCATTTAAAAAGTAAAATGTCAACTGTATAAAAATTTTATAATTTGTTTAACACGTAATTTCCCTCCTCATTCCAATCTCTGGAGCAGGAGTGTATCTAAGAGAGTTGCTGAAGGTCAGATGAGAAAACGGACTTGTCCGTATCTACCCGAGACATCTCTGTCCTCTCAGTGCGACGTGGTCTGGATGGTCTTCTTGCTCTGGATCCTGTGTCCATTCCTATAGGCAGAAATTGGCCGGGGCTCTACCAAGTCAAAGGTTATAAGGACTGATTTTGTTGCTTTCTTGAGAAGCGGGATAGACTATTATGGCTTTGAACTATGCTGTCTATCTTTGTTTAAAAGAGTAAAACCATAAATAAGGATTTGATGATCAGCAGCAGCCAACAGAATAAAACATGCATGTCATTAAAGTGTATCTGGGCCTTCTTAACTCATACTCTAATTTGGGTACAGACATGTAAATCCAAAGAAAAGCAACTGGTAAGGATATCACTGCAAATCGAAGGCTTTAAATAGGCCATGTTCTGGACATTTCTTTTCAAAATCAGTCACAAGCATAGACAGTATTTTTGATATATATTTGTCTTTTCATTTAACATGTCCCAAACCACTAGGAAATATTAAAAGTTAAATAATTTTATATTTGGCTTTCCATTTTGGGAGTTAAGTCAAAGGAGAAAGAGTAGAATAAATTTTGAATTATCAAGAAAATATTAATCAATGAGAGCTCAAAATCATTTTCTGTATCATGAACAATGAAGTTAGAAGTTAGATAAAGCACAATATGTAAGTCAATCACCTTTTAATCTTTTCTCCAAGGTCTAAAATGATTTGTGTGCCCAAATCACATTCTAAGTATGTTCCTCACTGATGCATAAAACCACTTTAACTGTTTCTGTATATAAATGAGAGCCTCAATTTCAGATGATTTGACATAACCCTTGTAATGTTTTTTTTTTTCCTAATTGATTGAAACTAAAAAAGAACATGTCCTTTTTATTCCAATGGAAAAGTCTGAATTAAGTGAAGCACATATCATGATAGTTATAACACTATGAATCAACATTTTACTTTTTTGGGGGCAGCATTTGTTTTATGAATATGTGATTTCAACTTATGTAATTTTAACTACTTATTCTGTTCTTGGAAAATTAATACTTTTAGAGTATCATTAAAATCACAAATTCAGAATTGAGATGTTAATTATTTACATTTCAAATTATTTAATATCTTCTGATTATGAGAACCATAGAAACAATAAGGAGATGAACCTCTTTTGTGGGGACCCATAAATCTCCAACCTGAAACCAGAAATGTTTCTTTAAAAGAAAATTTCTGGAATCATCTATCCATTCATCTTGCTTTGCCCAATGATGATCTACTCTATTTTAAAAAGTCTTATTGCGTAGAAACTTCAGTTATATTGATATTTTTGGTAAAGGTCAGAGTGCTTTTTAATTCAGCAACACTTTTCTTCAATGGCTAACTCTTATTTCCTATCACGTTTAGTGTTTATAAGTAGATCACCATTTTTTTTTTGCAGTTTCCACTTTATTGTAAATCAACAGTTTTCATATTGTTCCCTCCTAATAATTTCCCCCAATCTTTGTTTGCTTTCAAAATTATCAAATTCTAAAATACCAAGGCCTATATTCCAATAAGGTTAGAGCTATTATAAATGTATTTTTATAGTCTCATTACACAAAAGATTCAGTTGCGGTGTATTTCACTCAGTGTCACTCAGAAGTTTTCTGATAAGTGATCAATTTTTTGTTAAGCAAATGAAAAATATGCAGTACTTGATATAGAGATTGCAATCGGTTTAATGTGTTCAGGGTTTGGTGGTAAGGAAAGTGGTATCAGTTTTAAAGTAATGAGCAACAGTAGATCCATTTCTCCTTGAAAAATACATTGGTACCTTAGGGACATCTGGTGTCTTGGAGGTAAAACTCATTCATAGACTACAGAACTTGTTCATATCAAACATAAAAAAAAGAAAGAAAGAAAGAGAGTGCTCTATCTGGATGAAAAAAGGAGCCTCACTTTCCAAAGGACTGTACCCTCTCTCATGGATGCCTACTTTGGTGTCTACCTAAAATTGGTGGATGGAGTTTGGGATGCTGAGCAGCAGCAGCAGCAGCTCTGTCACTGTAGAGACCACCTACAGAGCAGTGTTGGGGGTGTTATGGTTTGGATGTGAGGTGTCCCCCAAAAGCTCACATGCAAGAAGGTTAAGAGAAAAAATAATGGTGCTATTAGAACTTTAAACCAATCAGTGAATTAATCACCTGATGGGATTAACTGGGTGGGGACTGGAGACAGGTGGGATATGGCTGGAGGAAGTGGTTCATTGGGGGTGTGGCTATGAGGTATATATTTTGTATCTGGTGAGTGGAAAGACCTCCCTCTCCCTCGTCCTCCCCTCCCTCTCTCCCCCTCTCCCTCTCCCCTCCCTTCCCCCTCCCCCTCTCCCTCTTCCTCTCCCTCTCCCCCTCTCTGATCATTATGTGAGCCACTTACTTTGCCACACTCTCCTGCCATTTTGTTCTGCCTTATCTGAAACCCCCAGGAATGGAACCTACTCTCTATGGACTGAGACTTCTGACTCTGTAAGACCTCAAATAAACTTTTCTCCTCTACAATTGTGCTGTTTGGGTCCTTGAGTCACAGCAGTGTAAAGGTGACTAAAACAGATGGTAGGAAGACACTACCCAGCACTGACAAAGAAGTGCCCAGGAGAGGTATAAAGGGGAAGAGGGACACATATGAAGCCACAGTATTTGTTGGCACAGAATGATGGAAAACCCTTCTGAATAGTAGTTAGATCCCAGGAAATTCATTTATGTTGCACTTAATTCACATAAAAAGTTATTATTTTACTGATGAGAACTACAGACACTGAAAGTTAAGTACATTTGAATGAAACGACAATGTTAGTAAGGCATCAGTCTAGGATTTGAACACAATTGCTTCTGGGAGTTAAAGCCTTATACACACACTATTCCCCAGCACCAAGCCCCACCAAGTATTGATTCTAGTTTTTCTTAATAAGGAAATTTTGTGCATCTCTCTTCCTCAGCAATCCCAGTGAAAAGAATGTTCCAGGTGCTATGTGTGATCCTCAGAATTGATTTAATTGTAAACCCAAACCGGTGTCATGAGGAACATATAAATGCAAATATTTCAGTGATTGAATTGTAGGGATTCAGCTGCAGAACTTCATCAAGAAATCTACTGTGTGCTCACAGTGACCTATGTGGGACCCCCCTTCCATATAGATCAGAGATTATAACTTCAATGAAGAAGTGGCAGCTAAACTATTGAAGTCTTCTTAAAAGTGAAACTGATCAGGGATGAATGTAGGATTTGTAACAATGTCAATAAATAGAGTAAACGAGTCCAAGCAAAACACACAATCAACATGTCATATCTGCCCAATTTGTTTTGGAATTTGAAATTCTATAAGGAATGTGGTACAACAGCATGTTGCTTCAAAACTACTTACATCCATTGAGCTTCTGTGTTTTTTTTTTACAACCCATATAAATGGATTCTTAAACATTTAATTAATACCTTGTTCCCTCTGAGATATAGGTCCATTCACTTAGGTAATAAGCAGTGAGGACAAAGTCATCTATTTGCTCTTGGAAAGTCAAATATTAGAAGTAAATAAGAAATTAATATATATATATATATATATATATATATATATATATATATATATTCCAAGACTTGGAGGGTTAAGGTTCTCAAAAATAAATTTATTATAAAAAACATTAAAAATTTGCAGTACAATCTTAAATTCTCTTTTTTTGGAATCAGAACAAACATCATCTTAAGTGGCACTATTAATGCATTCTAATCTTTCATTCAACACTAATCTGTTTAATCAAAGCTCTATCACAGTTTGTTTAAGCACACTGCCTGCCTCTAAAGAGCAAATTGCAAGCCTGATTCCAACTAACAGCATGTGGCTTTCAAAGAGAATGCACTTTGTGTTTATTCCCTCGGTAATGAGTTGAAAATCATTTTGTACTTAAAATTAAAGACTAAAGTTAGAATTATCTTTGCTTCAATGGCTATATTTAAAAATTACCTGGGATTCTGAAGAATAGAGAACTCTGAGCTATGCTATTCTCTCATTTGTTCAAAAATTCCTTCTAAAATGCTTCTTTCCTCTGTACATATTTGTTGAAAATTTCAGGCTTGAAATACATGTTTTATATTATTTTCAGCACACAGTGGCAATCCGATGGCCCAAATAAGCATTTGAGAAGATAAAGTCAGGTGGTGAATAGTAAAAAACCTCAATCAGATACTTATGCTATGTGCTCATAATCAAGAAGCCTTTGTAATGTCACTACTTATGAAACTGTGGTTTTCTCAAGCACTTGAGTTTGCCACTCTGATATTTGAAATACTTTAATATGGCAGAATGGTTTTCTCCAAATAACTTTTAACAGAGGAGCAATGTATCCAAAACCCAAATGCACCAGAGCTATGAGAAGAAAAAGGAATATAGTGTTCTTCATTTTGTTTGATCCTCTAGTATAAACTTTTAATTATAATTTCTCCTCTACACCTTCCCAGATGAGCTGAAACCCCAATTCTGTGAAGGATCTATAATAATATCTAATCAACCACAACATACATTCTCCAAATGCCTGACATTGTCCTTCCTGTTCATTTTTTTTTAAAAATCATTTCACCAGCTCCAACAGAACTTCTTCAATCTCTCTGTCAGGAAATCTGGGAATGGAACCACCATTTGACCCAGCTATTCCCCTTCTCGGTCTATTCCCTAAAGACCTAAAAAGAGCATGCTACAGGGACATTGCTACATCGATGTTCATAGCAGCACAATTCACAATAGCAAGACTGTGGAACCAACCTAGATGCCCTTCAATAGACGAATGGATAAAAAAAAATGTGGCATTTATACACAATGGAGTATTACTCTGCATTAAAAAATGACAAAATCATAGAATTTGGAGGGAAATGGATAGCATTAGAGCAGATTATGCTAAGTGAAGTTAGCCAATCCCTAAAAAACAAATGCCAAATGTCTTCTTTGATATAAGGAGAGTAACTAAGAACAGAGTAGGGATGAAGAGCATGAGAAGAAGATTAACATTAAACAGGGATGAGAGGTGGGAGGGAAAGGGAGAGAGAAGGGAAATTGCATGGAAATGGAAGCAGACCCTCAGGGTTATACAAAATTACATACAAGAGGAAGTGAGGGGAAAGGGAAAAATAATACAAGGGGGGGAAATGAATTACAGTAGAGGGGGAAGAGAGAGAAGAGGGGAGGGGAGGGGAGGGGGGATAGTAGAGGATAGGAAAGGCAGCAGAATACAACAGACACTAGTATGGCAGTATGTAAATCAATGGAAGTGTAACTGATGTGATTCTGCAATCTGTATACGGGGTAAAAATGGGAGTTCATAACCCACTTGAATCAAAGTGTGAAATATGATATATCAAGAACTATGTAATGTTTTGAACAACCAACAATAAAAAAAAGTACAGTTTAAAAGTCACCTATACGGGCTGAGGTTGTAGTTAGTGGTAGAGTGCTTGCCTTGCACATGTGAGGCACTGGGTTCGATCTCAGCACCGCATAAAAACAAATAAAGGTATTGTGTCCATCTACAACTGAAAGAAGTTACCTACAATGGACCCACTTAGAAAGGCTGCTAAAATCCAATTTCATAGACCCATCCAAACTTGCTTAATTAGAATATCTACATCTGAGACCTCAGAATTACACAATGAGAAACATTCAAGGAAATGCCATGGTAAAAATGAATGGCAATTCTTAGGGCTAAACCTGCCTACTTTGAGATTAAGTCTCTCTCTTCTCCACTCCCTGCATTAGAATGCACATGGACACACACACACACACACACACACACACACACACACACACACTACTTAAAGGCTCTTCCATTTGTCGCTACAACTATTATACAAAATTTTACAGAAATAAATTCATTGTTTATAAACTCTAAAATGTTTGCAAGGATTTAGAAACATATTTTCTCTTGAGAAAAACTGGGTGGACATCTACTGGGAGAGATTCATGGAAAAACTGTGGAAATATAGCAAATGACCATCCTAAAGTATTTCTTTGAAATACATTTCATGCTGGATACTACTCAGTGATTCATTTCAAACTGGAAAACATCAAGTAGAAGAGCATTTGAAAGTTTGATAGCACACTGATGAATAATATCTTCCTAATAAATTCAATGATCATTTTTACCAATGTATAAAATTCTTATTTGAACATTCAGGAAATAATAACATTAGGAAAATGTAAACTTACCACTTCTTCGTGTCTGCATTTTCTCACATTAATCCCATTTATCTGCAAAGCAAAGAAAGCATATTTTCACATAGCATATTATAAACTGACTTAAGTTTTTGGTTGCATATAAGATAATAATGATAAAATACATACCTGTAGAATTGCATCCCCAATAAAGAGTAGTCCTGAAAGTTCAGCTATAAATGAAAAAGAACATTTGATTATATACTATTTTCATCTGAAAAATAAGTTGTTTTATTATCATTAATATAGAATAATGAAACAAATGTAAAAGCTTTACATTACTATTATCTTGAAAGAGCCACAAAAATGAAAATTCAAAATAATAATATGATTCAACCCATTTTAATTACTGAAACACAAGCAGAGATATTTCTACATAGTTCCATCATTTCAGATCTTACAGTTGCAAAATATCAGTGAGTCATCTGAATGTGTGGCCTAATTTTTTCACGTACTTATACTCATGGTGTCTCTGTGAAAAACATTTGAGAGATAGATACCCAATCCACCAGCTAAGAAAATGGAAATAGTTACAAGTTTATTTATAAACACTACATTGTTTAACTAGTTTTAGTTAATGTTTGACTGTACCTAATGTATACATGGCTACATGGCTTATTAATGTTTATCCTTGTTCTGATTCTCTGAAGGTATCCCCC
The DNA here is from genome assembly GCF_964194105.1 of Spermophilus citellus. Classification (NCBI taxonomy): domain Eukaryota; kingdom Metazoa; phylum Chordata; class Mammalia; order Rodentia; family Sciuridae; genus Spermophilus; species Spermophilus citellus. The sequence goes on along the minus strand of NC_138194.1, from coordinate 24,302,964 downwards.
AAATCTGCTACTTATTGCCTGATTGTTGGTATGGAGGAGCTCCCTAGTCATATACCAATTGTTGAATCACTCTCAAAAGCAGTTATAAAGAAATGGCTATTAGAGAATAATGAAAATTTACCTCTTTGCTCCTTGGAGATTTTTGAAATGACAACTGGAATGTTATGCTCTGCTCCTCCCTAGAAATAGAAAATCATATATTGTATTTTTTAATGTCAAAAAAAAAAAAAAGAAAAGAAAGGAAGAAAGAAAGCTTTCAATCAAGAAACTGTACAAGCTATGATGAGCATGTTCTGTGGACACCAGGCAGAATAGAAGCAGGTAGCACTTCCATGAACCTTTATCAACGAGTTTGGAATTCTGCTCATATATTCAATAATTAATATCAAATAATTTGGAAAGTATTTTTATTTCTCAAACAAGACTAATAATGTCATTAAATGCACATGGACTTTGATGCCCTTTGTAGGAAGCTATCCATCATAGGAATTATTATTTAGGTTTCCAAACTTTAGATGATTTTATATTTTCATTCTCTGGCTAAGTTATTCTATGCTGGTGACCACACACTTTTAACAGTGCAGAGACCTTCCTGAGTACAAAGTGACCAAAGAAATTTTTACTTGCATAAATGTATAATCAAAGTCAGGTTGTGCATATGCACACTGGGAACTGACATATCTGCATTTTCTTAATTAGTATTAGATTCCTGTTTGTGTGATGGCACATAATAAACAAATTATACAACAAAATGCACTGCCAAGAATACTGCAGTAGTGTTTTGTTTTTGGATCAAATGAGATAGGGGGAAAAAAGACACATAACCTAAATTCACGTAAAGAAAAAGAATATTAAAGCTTAAAATAACTGCAAAAAAAATATCCTGTTTCATCATTGTGATAAGGATGAAAGCAATAGCTGAAAAATACAGGGAAAATGTTATATAGAAAAGAAACCTATCACTTTAAAAAAGACAGTTGAAAAACAATCTAAATTCCATTCTATTTTTAGAATATGTAATCCTCCTGAGCATTTTCTTTTCAGGAACAAAAAAAAATTATTTTAGAACTGACATGTTTGTTTTTCCCATGAATGTCCATTTTTAACACTGAGTATACTTAAATAGAAGACAGTCATTTGGGGGAAAAGCAGTAGTATTCAACTTTTTCTTGACAAGTAAAATCCTTTCCTCTGCTGAACTATTAAAAACAAACATGACACGTGAGATAATATAAATTATCCTGCTCAGCCTGAAATTAGAACTCACTTCTCAATACTTTTTTTTCCCTCTCTCTTACCATTTCCCGTTAGCCCAATATGCACTTTCCCCACCCTCACTGTGAAGGAAGGCACTAGCATAAGTTAGAATGGTTCTTAATTCTATTCCTGCCTTATAGTCATTATATCTCTATGAGCTCTGATCCTATCTCAGATGATCCTAAAATGATTCTGTCTCTCATCTGATCAGAGTGAGAATGATTAGTGACTGACAGTGTGAAAGAAATTAAGTGCTTTTTTTAGTATACAATAAACACTAACTAAAGGGTAGCTCCAGCTTAAAGGCAGACTTCTAATGCAATCTACCTTTAAAATTTATTAGTGAAATCACATGCATTAAAATGAGATTAGAATAGTCCATTTTAAGACCCTTAATATGCATGAATCAGAATTCTATTTCTAATCCTTTGCATTCATTTTATTTTTTTTCCATTGTACTTATCAACTTCTAACTCTCTATAATTTTAATCCATTTCTTGCATTTATTACTTATCTTCTTTCTCCCTCCGCTATCCCTAACTAGAAGGTGAGCCACACAAAGCCATTAAAATTTTTTGGTACTATGTTTTGTGCATTGATAAAATCTCAATGCATAGAATAATGTCTTTTAAAAAAATCCTGAAAATAAAGGTTTTTAACCTCAAAAGCATGTGTCCTAATTAGAATAAGAGGTATTCTGTGCTTATATAATTTTATCAAAATGGATTCTACTACTGTCATGTATAGCTAAGAAGAACCAATTAGAGAGAGAGAGAAGTGGGGGTGGGTTGTGTCTGCAGTCCTAGGCTGTAGTTACTGATAATTTCTAGAGATACTTGTAAATTGTAAAGGATATATAGGATGCATCTACAAGCTTTTTAGAAGAAAAATCTGATTAATTCAAATTAATCACCAAGTTAATTTTTAGGTACTACAACAAGATGAAATAAATCAACGAATGAATTGTAGTTTAAATGTATTTTGGGACAGAAACAACATTGTTTATGCCAATTTTGTCTCTATGTCTTCTTCCCTTAATCTGGTTTTATATTTTGTACTTTTCTCTCATTCCACTAGGAAATCAAAATTTTTCTTAAGGCTTATATTTTCTAAAAAGACAAATTACAATGGAAGGACAGAAAAATGCTGATTCCCTTCTAGGGAACGGGCAGCAGGGATAGTGATTTTCTGAGGTTAACTCAATGCCAATTGGTCCTCAGCATTCAAGTTTATAGCTATCTTTTAATGGCAAGATGTAACTAATCCCTGTTTTGTCAACATTTCTCTGTTAGGTGTAAACTTTATCCTGAAATTAGAATGGCTTGAGTCCAAGTATGGTTTTGTTCTTTTGTTATATTTGTTTTTGTTTTGTTTTGTGCTTTTAAATCAGATATCTGGAGCTTTGAAAGAATTATTAAACTAATCTCAGAAAATGACTTTATTGATTAGATAGCGAATTTAAAACAAAACTCAGAAGATAGAATTCAAACCTTAAATGACTCTGCTTTCATTCATTGGATGAAATGTGAAGAGCAGCCCAGCTCTATTAAAGTTAACTAGATTTGGTTCAGGAACTAAATGGGGGAATTTAAGATTTTTCAGGTAAGAGTCAAATAATGTGTCTTGCACTCTTTAAAGTAGGTAATAAGCTTCCCATTACACTCAGAATAAAAATCAAAAGCCTTAACAGCCCTTTGTTGTGTAGCTTCAGCCTTCCTGCACAGCACAAATCCATAGCTCCATCATTCTGAACACCAAAGGATGCCAATATTTACTGTCATGTTTTTTTTCCCTTATTCTTAACCTGGTAAGCTCCTGCCCATATTTGAAATTAGTCTAAAAATGTTCCCTCCTCCAGTGTTTCTCTGCCTGAAGTAAATTCACTTAGGTAGCATTGAATCATGGCTGTGATTTTTATTTATTTACATAATAATTTGATCAGCCTACTTTCAGACTGGAGAGTTAAATGGCCTGAGGTCAAGACAGGGCTCCCTTACTCTCTTCTCCTGGCCCAGGGCTCAGAACATAGTTTGGAGAAAGTCTGGATTAACCAATTACTATTATTCCAGAGAGTGTTAGGATCCAAGACTGGGGAGAGTGATGCCATATTCCAAACTGCAGCCAAGATATCAAGGAATACATATTTCAATTTTGTAATGTTATTTTTTCCAAAGCATAACTCATGTTACAGCGGTCTGTGTAGGAACAAGGTTACAGATCCTGTCTAATTTAAAGGACTCTACACAACAATTTTGCCAACAGAACTGTGAAATACCTCTGAATCAAACACTGAATAGTTTTAGAGGATTGAAAATCTTAACACATAACTCTTTATAGTTCAGTATTTTCATTATCCTGATCAATCAGCTCAGCAAGCAAGCAAGCAAGCATATCTGGGCTCTGGAAAAAAATAATATGTAGACGTTACCACTATTCTTTCATCAAGAGTAAAGAGAATTCTTGTAAGCATACAGCAACAAGATAATTAGAGTTAAGAGATGAAGTGGACAGGTATGGGAGAGGCATCTAAAAATATCCTCTGAAAGAATATGGGAAGTACCATTATCCATTTAGATGCCATTATTATCTGCCCAAAATTTTGTTTTGGTAAAAATCAATGACCTTTTCAATATAGTATATGGTAACCTTCATATGAAAATCCCAAATAAGAAAATCTGTAGAGATAGAAAATGGATTAGTGGTTGCTCAGGGCTGAGGTGGGGTTGCAGGTCTCAAAGATTTATAGCAAAATGATATGAGGTTTCTTCTTAATATGATGGAATGTTTTGAAATTGAATGTTCTGATAGTTGCTCATATCCATGAGTATATGAAAATTCATTGAATTCCACACTTTAATTCAATAAATTTATGGTATGTGAATTTTATCTCAGTAAGGCTGTTTAAGTTTTAAGAAATGGTCTTTCAAATAAAGTGTTCCTATGGTTTTAACTGACTCTTGGGACTAATCCATCATCCTGAATTAAAATTGATTATCTGACTATTTTCTCCCTATTTCTATGTTGGAAAGGTACATATTCATTTTGTCTATTGTAGAAACTAGTGATCCTGACTCAAGCAAAAACAATTGAGGGACAGAACAGTTGAAATAAATGTCAACTTATATCAACAGTTATTATTTATAGATTTGCTCAGAAATCACTTACAAAGTAAAACACAGAAATTTATTACATCTACAATGAAGATACATTTTTATTTGTTAAATTTGATAGTACTAATAACTGTCAATATAGGAAATTAGTTGTTTAATCCTGGTTATTTTTATCCATTCAATTCAAATTTTTTAAAAATTATATCATGAATAATAGTGGAAACATGGCTTGTGTCCTCAAATGTAGATGTTAGGGATAATTTAGTCCAGGTTTTATAAATATAGGGCATAGACTTCACTCTCTCCTGGAGTTCATCCATCGCCCTCGGTCGGTGAGCCTTCTGGGTTCTGCAGTGTGGTAGAGCCTGCAGAAACCAGAACCTAGATCTGTGAGTTTCTGGAAACCTTCAGGGACACTTCAAATCGACAGAGTAGAAACTATCCTGCCTCAGAACCACACGGTTAGATGGGAAGACGCACAAACAAAATGAAAAAACAAGGGAATAAAGTGCTCCAAACAAACCAAGCTACTCCCACAAGAGAATCCATCGAAGAAATGTCAGAGAAGGAGTTCTGGATGTATTTAGTAAAAATGTTCTATGACTTAAAGAATTATATAAGAGAGCAGGCATAGGAGTTTTGCAGTAAAATAACAGAATCTCTTCAGGAGATGAAAGATCACTTCTGTAAAGATATATCAGAGGTCCTGAGAAGAAACAAAGAAGAAATCATTGAAGGGAAGGAATCACTAAACCAACTTAAAAGTTCAATGGAAAGTATCACCCACAGACAAGACCATTTGGAAGACAGAACCTCAGGCAATGAAGACAAAATATTTAATCTTGAAAATAAAGTTGACCCCACAGAGAAGATGATAAATTGCGTGACATTCCCTCACCCAGACACCATGCCTGAACAGCAACTGTTAAAGCCAACCGAGTGGAGCTACTGTGACTACTTCTGGGCTGATAAGAAGGATCCCCAAGGCAATGGCACGGTGGCTGGGTTCGAACTGCTGCTCCAAAAGCAACTGAAGGGCAAACAAATGCAGAAAGAAATGTCTGAATTCGTCCGAGAGAGGATAAAGATTGAAGAGGAACATGCAAAGAACTTGGCTAAGCTCTCTCAGAACTCCTTGGCTGCACAGGAGGAAGGCTCCTTGGGAGAAGCCTGGGCCCAGGTGAAGAAGAGTCTGGCAGATGAAGCAGAGGTTCATCTCAAGTTCTCCGCCAAGCTTCACAGTGAGGTAGAGAAGCCCCTAATGAACTTTCGTGAGAACTTCAAGAAAGACATGAGAAAGTGTGACCATCATATTGCTGACCTCCGCAAGCAGCTGGCCAGCCGCTATGCGTCCGTGGAGACGGCCGGGAAAGCCCTCACAGAGCGGCAGAGAGACCTGGAGATGAAGACCCAGCAGCTGGAGATCAAGCTGAGCAACAAGACAGAGGAGGACATCAAGAAGGCACGGAGAAAGTCCACACAGGCTGGTGACGACCCCATGCGCTGTGTGGACCTCTACAACCAGGCCCAGTCCAAGTGGTTTGAAGAGATGGTGACCACCACTTTGGAGCTGGAGCGGCTGGAGGTGGAGAGAGTGGAGATGATCCGGCAACATCTGTGTCAGTACACACAGCTGCCGCATGAGACAGACATGTTCAACCAAAGCTTGAGCCTGTGGACCAACTGCTTCGAAAAGTGGACCCAGCCAAAGACAGAGAGCTCTGGGTCAGAGAGCACAAAACGGGCAACATTCGCCCCGTGGACATGGAGATTAGACACACCTGTGTGCCCCCTGGGGGTCCTGCCCAGGAGAGGGCCTGGGGGTCCTGTGGAGAGGGGGTGGTGGCTCCCGCTCAGTGAAGCTGCCCTCCCACCCACTCTCCTGTCCACTGAGGAGAGAGGAGAGAGCTGGCAATTCCAGAAGGGTGATCTGGATGGTTCAGCTGGGGAATCCCAAATATTCCCAGGCCAAGAAGACAGACCTGCAACCCCGCCCTTGTCTCCAAGACTGAAGCCCCCCCAAACCCTGTGCCATGCTTGTTGCTCTGAGAACAAACTGAGGCTGGAACTTTGTGGTCCCTGCTGAGTTCCATAGGGGTGGCCGTCACACACTTGTGCCCTTGGATGCCCCAAAGCCCATCCTCCAGCTAGTCCCTTTATCTCTGGGGCTTTGAAAGATCAGGAAGGGGCTATCTCTGCCTCCGAGCCAATGTCAGGATCAGAATCGTGGATAGAAGGTGCTGTCAGTTTCATCCTGCACCTAGAATCCTTTACGGCCCTCTCTCTATTTTTCTCATTGCGTTCTGGGAGTCCAAATCTGGCTTTTCTTGGCCACTTTTCATCCCCATGGATCTTGGGAAGGCATGTTTTCTGTCTTCCCTGACCAACCCTGCCCAGAGAGGTCAGGATGGAACTACCTCATTCGGCAAATTAGCCCCAAGTCAGAGCATTGATTCACGGTTCCTATCAGACCAGGCATCATCTCTGAAGTCTCTGGAAATCCCGATCCCTCCATTCCTCAGCTGCTTTCTCATGGCAGTCCCCACCCCCACCCTGCCACCGCTGCCCAAAGCTCTCCTCCAGGTAGACCTCCTCCAGCTGTGTGCATGTCCGAAAGCTTTGAGAGATGGAGATGAGCCAGAAACCACATGGGGTCTGTCTCCCATGGTGTCCTGTCCAACACTGGGCTACCGTGACCCCGGCTCTCCCAGGCTGCCCACCAAGGGCTTAATAGGGCTAGGTCAGTCCCACATGGGAGACAGGTCCGGGCAAGTCTTTGTCAGACTCCATCTGCTTATGCAAGATAGGGTTTGGACTGCTGTCCCTTGTGTGAGCATTGCAGACTCTCTCTCCTTGCTATCCAGGCGTGTCCTGCCACCTGGACCTCCAGCTCCTCTGTCCATCTTCCCTGGAGGAGCCTGAGCCAAGTGTGACTCGGGAAGCTTTTCAGCACTACCCCTGGGTTCAGCCCGCCACTTTCTTTCTCGACTACAGCAAACACCATCTCCCCCATCTTAGCCTAGAGAATCAGCCTGAGGGGGCTGGGAGAAAATATTGACCCAGTGAGCAAGGAACAGCTTCTAGCCAGAAACCCCTGACCTGAGAGCCCACCTTTCTTCATCTTTCCCATTGATGGCTTTCGGCTTGACCCTTCCGTCTCCCATGGGGGCAGAATCCTACGAGCCCAATTCACGGATCTTTCCGGATTTTACATTGCTAATAATGGATGTTGTATGGAGTAAATAGTAGTTAAATAAGTATTAGGTATTGTATGGAGTGAATATTAACTTTAGGTAAACATGTTTTGATGTTGTGCTACAAGTGCGCAGTGTGTTAGGTATAGATAAGATAGTGATGAGTGCGAAGTGTGTTAGGTATGGATAAGGTAGTGAAAAACAAATGATGTAAGGGAAAAACCCCAATAAGATGTAAACAAATTAGGTAATGGTTTAAGCTTAGTATAAATATAAGGCACGGAGGACAGGCAGCACCTCTCAGGTCAGGCACTGACACCAGCCGCCTGATTGGTCCGTCCGGTCTCTGCTCCGCTGCTGCTGTGTGAGGACTGCTGTGAGAATAAACGAAGCATTGGAAAGACATCTCCGTGAGTCGGTGTGGTGTGTTCGTGTCGCCGGGGATTCTGGTCCGGGTAGGACACGGCCGGGGACCCGCCTGCGGTTGACCTCCGAGACCAAGGCCCGCTCCAGCTTCGGGAGCTGCTCGCGACAGATGTTAATCTTGAATCCTTCAGCATCTCTTCCATTGGATTAAAATGGCTTTCTCATAGTTTATTTTAGAAAGATGTTCCATATACTAAAGCAAACCAGAAAAAAAAATATATATAGGGCATAGTTTCTCAGAGTAAGAGCTTTGTCATGAGTTGAATCCCAGGTTTGCTACTTATAAGGATGGGTAAATTACTGAGCCTGTTAATATTTAATCTTATTGCCTCTTGAAGGAATAACAATAGTAATATACCTTGCTAAATAATAAAGTCAAATTAAGAAGAACATGAAATATTTATCTCAGAATATGACTCTAGGTTATAAATATCAGCAATTGTTTATAAATAATAAAATGATTAATGGTAATAATCATTATATTTTTGATAACAGGGATTGAACCTAGGGGTACTCTAATACCAAGTCACATGCCCAGCATCATTTATGTATTTATTTTTATTTATTTATTTATTTTGATACAGGAACTCACTAGGTTGCTTAGGGCCTTGCTAAGTTGCTGAGGCTGGCCTTAAATTTGCAATCCTCCTGCTTCAGCCCCCTGAGTTGCTGGAGTGACAGTCATGTGCCACCATTAATTATGTCTTTGATATTGCAGAATTAATGTTTCCAAATAGAAATCACCTTTGAACACACACACACACTTACTTAGAGAATATTAATCACTTATTGTTTACATAGGAAAAGTTACGTTTGTTGGAAAAATATTGCAAAAAAATATGTTTTCTAGTCATGTTTACAGCATTCTTTCCCTGGAAATATCCAGAGGTATAATGTGCACATGAGTGGTATTGTATTTTAAAAGATATAGGAAGTAAATAGGTCTCCAAAAGGCAAGACAATGGGTTGTTCACAGTGACTGTCCTCACACCTCACAGTAATTCTGCTAAGATTGAGCAAAATACAAGGTATTAGATCCTGTGTATGATTCAAAATCTTGGCAGTATGTTTGGATGTAGTTGTAAAGACTTATGAGTTATTTATAGAAACTGTAATTCCCAGGATGGTCCAGACAACAGAGATGAACACTAAAGGAAGAGTTGACCAAAAGGGCTACAGGGGTAGAAGTCAAGCCCAATGCTCAAGGAAGAACCCAATAATACCAGTAGGAATTCTGCTGCAGCCATGGAAAACCAGCCAGGTCCAGAGACCATATGCAAGACCAGCATGGATGCAGAAGACCTGTAGGAAAATATAGATGATACCCTAGCTAGCTTGATTAATCTTATCAATTCAAAGGAAGTAGGTTCCTTCTGAGAACAAAGACAAGAATATGCAATTAGCAGGAAAAGTTTAGTGGTTCTTTTGCCCAGATACTGCAGAAACCCATGGGTATGGATTTTGTGGAAATTGGGGAAAATATAAATAGAAGAGCTTGATCTTCTACTGAGATGCAAATAAAAGCAAAAACTAATACAAGGAATGAGAAAAAAAAAACTCCACAGTTTCTTGCATTGTGAAGGATATTTTAAATAAGGAAGAGTGAATAATGAAAATAATCAGGAATTCATGGTTAAAGGTGGATCTAGGGTTATAGCAGGTATGAGAATGTCTCAGAAAAGCAACCCCAGAGTAAAAATAGCATAAATAAGCAAGGCTTCCTGGAGAACTGGGAGCAGAGTGTAAAAGCAATTGAAGGGGAAGATAGACAACTTCACATTGAGGTTTCGGAATCGGGGTCTACAGATAAAAGATGGTCATATAAAGATACTTAAAGGTCACTTTAAAAAAGTAATGGTCCAGGTATTAATGTGCAAAGACTCACTTTCAAATTTCATTTCTTTACATCTGGTTTCCTAAAAAAGATATTTTTCTTTTTCTTTCTTTGGTACTAGGGATTGAACTCAGGGGTGCTTTATCACTAAGCTATATATCCTCAGCACTTTATTACCTTGAGATGGTGTCTCACCAGTTACTGAGGGGTTTTGCAAAGTTGCTGAGGGCTGGCCTTGAACTTGTGATCCTCCAGCCTGAGCCTTGTGACTGTGGTTATAAGGATGCACCAGCGCACCTAGCTCTTACAAGACTTTGTAAATAGCAATGACAGAAAAACTATAATAGGGAACAAGAAGGCAGAGAAAATAACATGATTCTGGCATGGGCACACTATCCACAGCAAAGGAGAATCGCTTTATTTATGAACTGAGAACAAGTTCTACACCAGACTCCAGAAGACAGGAGTGAGGACCAGCCTGTGCGTAGCACCTCTCAGGTCAAGACATCCTCCACCAGCTGCATCAGGGTGCAGGAATGTCTCTGAGCTCAGGTCACTATTTGTGATTGTTTTGTTTCTATTTAGAATGGACATGGATATAAAGGTAATTTTGGTCTTTCTTTTTCTTTTTTGGTACTAGGGATTAAACTGAAGTGTGCCTAATCACTGAGCCACATTACTAGCCTTTTATATTTATATAGTTTATTTTGAGACAGGGCTTCACTAAGTTGTTTAAGGTCTTGCTAATTTGCTGATGCTGGCTTTGAACTTGTGATCCTTCTGCCTCAGCCTTATGAGCCACTGGGATTACAGGCATGTACCACCACATCCTTTTTGAATAGGGTACAGTGGTGGATGCCTGTAAAACCAGCAGCTCAGGAAGCTGAGGCAGGAGGATCACTAGTTCAAAGCCAGCCTTAGAAACTTAGCAAGGCCCTAAGCAACTCTGTGATATCCTTTCTCTAAATATAATATTTAAAAAAAGGGCTGGGGATGTCTCAGTCTTTATTTTTTCATGCAAAACAAAATTATTACCAAATGTTGGGATTTTTAGGTATCTAGGGAATAAATTTATCTGTGAAGATAAATAAGTACATTAACTCAATGAAATTGATGTTTCAACTGTTTCTGGATGGCTGTGTTCCACATTGAGTATCTTATACTTTTGAACATTATTTAATAAGCATTTTAAAATAATTATACAATTATAATTTAAAATAATATGTATGGGCCAGACACGGTGGCACATGTCTATAATCCCAGCGGCTCGGGTGGCTAAGGCAGGAGGATCACTGGGTCAAAGCCAGCCTCAGAAAAAGTTAGGCACTAAGCAACTCAGCAAGACCCTATCTCTAAATAAAATACAAAATATGGCTGGCAATATGGCTCAGTGGTTGAGTGTCTCTGAGATCAATCCCTGGTAGCCAGCCTCCCCCCACAAAAAAGAAAAAAACAAATTGGCATAGCTTTCAAAGAAGAATCTCAGATTTTATAATAAATTCCTAAAAATGCAAACCAAAAATTTTATCAAGGATAAAAATAAAAATAAACAGGGCAGTATATAATAATTGAAAAGAAAATAAATTAAAACTTACTTAAAACCATATTTTAAAAATTAATCATTTTAAAGATTTAAATGCAATACAATTTCATTTTTGCTAAATCTATTTATTTTTTCTTGTATTCCTTGGGATTTCAGGATTTTTTTTTAGAAGTCAGCTATCCTCTGTATGTTCTAGGTCTCAATTCTAACATTAGTCATTCAAGGAAAGATATCAAAGTTCTGTAATTAAACTGAATAGACAAACAATGGCCTCAATTTCTAACCCTCCTGCACATATTTTTTTTTCTTCCAGATGTTTCATAACTGTCTTATACAAGGTGGCAAAAGTAAATGGAGATAAAAGCTGCTTTGCATCATCTCCAACAGTACCATGAACAGGGACATCAAGGATTTATGAACAGAAGCTTCAGGGATGGCATGTTACCTGCAACCTAAAGCCACCGAGGCACATCTATTAAAAAAAAAATCCAGTAGAAAAAAAAATCCCACCCGAGAATCTTCTTCACACAGTTGCCTATGGACTTTTTAAGCACTGATTACAATATGGGAGAGCTGAGGGATTATCATCAGGCACAGTGGAGACTGTCAGGAAAGACCCAGGAGCTGAGATTTGTCAGAAGCACTGAGCACTGTCAGCTGACTTCTCTAAAAATGTGCGATGGAGAACCTTAGTGCTTTTGACAAAAAAAGAATATTTTGTTACTCCTAAGTCAAGATTTTAAAAAAGACTTTTTTTCTTTCTTTCTTTTCTTTTCTTTCTTTTTTTTTTTTTTTTTTTTTTTTTTTTTTGGTATTAGGAATTGAACCCAAGAGCACTTTACAACTGAGTCATCCCCAGCCCTTTTTTTAATATTGTATTTAAAGACAGTATTATTTTGCAGAGTTGCTTATGGCCTTGCTAAGTTTCTGAGGCTGGCTTTGAATTAGTGATCCTCCTGCCTCAGCCTCCTGAGCCACTGGGATTACAGGTATGCTCCACTGTACCCTGTTAAAAAGGAGTTTTGGAAGGTGAAACTGAGGTACTCTGTGTCTGAGTTATGTGCAATTCACCTGAAGACCCACAGGAATCATAACTATTTTTGTAAATGCCTTTTCAGTTATCTACCACACCATCTTTCTTTGGCTAACTCCAGTGCAGTCATTAAAGCTTTAATTAATAATTCTCACTATAAAACCTCTAGTGTGAGCCAACAGTGATTCCTCAACTGAAGTAAACAAAGACAAACTATGTGCGTGTATATATACATAATTATATTATTGGCTCAGAATTGCTCCTGACAGCAATAAATGATTCAACATAAATTCTGCTTCTCACTTAGAATGTTTTGTAATGTTCCTTACATGGAATTTTAAAATTCTCAGATCTAAAGAAAATAGTGTTAATAGATAAGCACAGTAGTTCATTCAATTCACATATGACAAAAAAGATATTTGTATCATAGTCTTGCTATTTAAAATAAACAATCATCTTTTGATATGGGTTAACAGAATGAAACATCATTTCAAGAAGAAAAACTCAAACAAGAAATTGAAAATGAAAAGCCATAAAAGCATTCCCTTTGGAATAAATGAATATCATTCTAAATAAAATTATTGATATTCATTAGTGTGTATATATAAGAAGTTTGAAATAATTTCCTTTTTTGTTAAATATCTGAATTATATGGAACTGATCAGAGTCAGATAATACTTTTGTAGCTACTATTTTTAAGGATATATACATATAAATACTTGAAAGTTATTTCAAGTATTTGGTATTTGAAAATAAGAGTATATGAAAATTCAAGTACAATTCAGTGTAATCAATGAAAAGCTTTAAATAAAGGAAACTTTTTGATGCTTTAAAAACTGTCTAAGCTAAAATGTGGTATTTTTAATCAAAATAAAGAGTATTTTATTGTTGGGTTAAAAAATAAATTGCAAAATGTTTCAGACTCCGCTGCTAAAATAAAGTTAGTGACAAGATCAGGAAAAATGTGTAACTCAAATGAAATCAACTTCCACTATTAGATTTTGTTCATGGAATTTCTATTATCTTCAGTGGTACCTATAAAGTCTTCAAAATAATCAAAATAAACATCTTAGCAGGAAAAAAATCAAAACCAAAAAATCCTTATCTACTGATAATGGAATCCCCAGGGCATACTTGCCATATCCTGCAATTTGTTCTGCATGCTTCCCTAGTCTTAGCTGGAATATGAAGTATGCTTTAAAACTAACATTTTATATAGCAATACTCTCATCACTGACACTATCATGCTTTTGCAAATTGATCTTTCCTCTTGGTTATTTTCACAAAGTTGGCCAGAATTGATATTCACAAAGTTCAGAATTGATATTCACAAAGTTCCAAGCGTACATAACATGAACTATGTTAAAATTTCATGAAATGTGTACCTGAGAATTATAAATGATTTTCAACTCATATAAGTAAGTGTCTAAGCCAGGAATCAATATAAATTTACGTTTTATTTATCTATGCAGAATTGTAGTATTGGTAAAGGCATTTAAATTGCTGATCTAGCTTCAATTTTTGCACAATCTCCATTCCTTTCATAATTTCTCTTTTGCTTAAAATGATAATAAGTTGCAGGTGTAGTACATCTCTAATAGTCAATAACATACAGAAATGAAAGCCCTAAAAGTTTTATAATAAATGAAATGGGGGCATTGTTAAATAAGATATAGTTACTTCTTTAATAAAATTGTTAGTTAAAGAAAAAGAAAACATAATAAAACTATCCTTCATATACTATCAGGTCTTTTGTTAGTATAAAATTTATATTTCTTCTATTGACTGCAGGGCAACATTCCTTACTCTGGTGGGTTAAAGGAAGAGATGTACATGTAGTGTCATATTTAATGCAAAAGAATAAACCAGATAAAGAATGTTAATAAGTTATATTTCATGCTAGCTAAATTTAAATTCTCAAAACTTTTTCTCAAATGTCCAAGCAAAAGATAAAGGGTGGTCAAAATTTTATGAGAACCTACTTAATTGACAACCCACTCTAAATATTAAGAAGCTTGCTGTAGCTAATATTTTCTAATTATTAACTGGCAAACATTAAAATACACAAGAGTTAATCCCTTACACTTGGCTTGTGTAAGGATAGACTGGAAAGGTGGACTACCTTTATGCTTAATCCAAATCCTCCCACTGTTTGTCTTCTGATGGTCACCGTTCTTTCCTGAAAGACAGGATTTTTAAGAGTGGTTAGTGCTTCCTAATACTAGACTTTCATACATTTTATTCCTCTGGGTTTTGTTTTTGCTTTAAAAAAAATCTTTTTTGACAGCAAAGCAACTCCAAACTTGTAATTAATAGAGCATTTTATAATTTTTAAATTGCAGGTCAATAACTTCTCAAAATAATATTGTTATTAAACTCTGATAAATTAAGTCTTTTTCCATGGTATTTTGGGACATATTCTGAATCTTGATTTTTAGACTTCCTACTTTTGTGCACTCTATTCTTGTCTAAGAAATGGCAAGCTTTTGGTAATGTAACAGTAACTCAGTGTCAGTGGTAAATATTCATTAGCCAAGGACTTATCTCTGCCACCACCAACTCATTTGATCTGAGAGTTGAGCAAGGACTTATCTCTGCCCCAGGACATGAATGATGCATATGATGTCTAAAATCAAATCTGTGAATAAGCCATATTCAAAATCTTTAATTGCCTATTTGGAAAAAGAACGAATTACATGCCTAAATAAAAATGATAATGAAATCGTCAGTTTTCAAAATCACTTTCTCTAATCCTTTTTCAATGGAAACAATACTTCCATTACTTGGTTATGTGATTTAAAGAAAAAAAAAATCACAGAGACAGTGATATGAGCACAAAGAGTCTTATTTGGACAAATTCTGTAATTTTCAATTAGAAAAATCAATAGTGCTCTGTTTTAAGGCCATCGTCTCTACATAATGCATACTCAGGGGAATGCTGAAGGGTGAAAGCTTTTATCTACAATCTGGTCTATTCACATAAGCCTTCTTGAACCTATTGCAAAGCATAGCCATTTGATGAACCCACCCATTCTTTTCCCTCAGCATTTGTAATATATATGTAAATATAATATGCATGTGTGTATGCATATACACACATATGATATATTCTATATATACATATTCATATATAATCTAAATCCTGTATTTCCACAAATACCCTATTTACCTGGCTAGATTTTATATCTCCAAATGTAAATTTTGTTCACTTTCTTATGGATGAATTCTTTCCCTCACTCCCTTTTTCTGTGTGAGCTATGTAAAACACATATATTAAGGAATAATTAAGATAAAATTTGAAAATAGTGTGCTTCCAGTGGCTTTTGCTAAACATTTTGATAGGACAATAACTTACCACTGAGTTGTCAAGCTTCTTTTTTTGTCAAATATTTAGTTTTATAAATAAAACATGAGCATATTTTAAGAACAAGATCGTTATACCATAAACTAAGTAATATTATCATGTTATTTATTTTTAATTAAAAATGAAATCTTTTAGTGGAGATAAATATAAAATTATTAAAAATTGTAAGTTCACATGAGTAGCACTTGGTAATATAAATTATTTTCCTTTGGCCAATGTGCTAAGAAATTTAATTTTTTAAATATTTATTTTACTTAAAACCTTATGACTCTTATTACTTGACATTCAAATTTTTCAAATGAACATTAAAATTTTATGCACACAGATAAGTTACATTTGTATTATAATTTATGTAATCTTGAAATATAAAATATAGTATTAAATGATACCATAAATGCTATTTTTTATTTCAAAGCTTTCTGTTACATTACTCACCACCAGTGCCACCACATGTATGAGTGTTTTAGAATTTATATTGCAAAGACTATGCATATAAACATTTCTGCAGGTACCAATGAAAACAGGTTTAATAACATTTTATATATATATATATATATATATATATATATATATATATATATATATATATAATTTAAGCTGAGTATTAGTAGTGTCCATTTGTTGAACAGGAAAATCTTTCAAAATCGATTAATTTAAAATTATTTTTTATTAAAAGATTTATTAAAGGGAAATTGAACATTGCAAGCAATATTGAAATTGAAATTAGAACCTATTAAAGACTCACATATCCACAATTTAATGTATTTGTCAAATTACTTAAGTTCTGTGAGCCATTGTTTCCAAATCTGCAAAATGATGATAAATAAAACAGTAACAACTTTTTTTTTTAAGATTTAATATTTGTGATGTGCCCTAGTAACTAGTAGAAATTAAATGAATATTAAGATACACACCCTAAATCTGTTATTCTAGACAGGAATAGTCACTTAAATATCAAATTAATATTTATCCACCTCACATATAAATAAATATGTACATCATAGAATAGCTCAAACACTGGAGTACTCAGATAAGAACAGGTAATTAAACAGTGATCTTTATTCTTATAAAACAGACATAAAAATTACCTTCAGAAGACTGCCCATCAAACCAAACTAAAGTTCTTTGATGTCAGAAACTATTTCCTTAATTATTTTCTAAACTTAATTCTGATGTACACTTGATACCATAAAAATGTATGCAAAGCCAACCAGGACAGTCAGCTGGGACAACCTATGTCAACTGTCTTAAAACTGCTGTCAGAGAAAATATACTTTAATAAGCAAGCCCCATCAACTAAAATTTCTAGACATCTTGCAAAATAGTCTCAAGCCACGACAGCAACTTGGACAGTGATCTTGGTTCAGCAGCTCAGTGTGCACGGCAATGCTCTTTTTCTTTGGTAGAAGCAACAAGCATACCACTATTATCAAAGGTCTCTGGAATGCCTTTGCTCATTCTGTCAAAGTCTGCCTTCTAATCTTTGGTGGCAAATATTTAGAACAAGTTCCAAATCAAATACAAAATTGCTGATGCAGAGAGGAGTTCCCACAGTCAGCAGAAACTAACTGCCCAAAAGCTCAGTAACAGCACTTATTTCCATGTTGTTCAAAGGCTCGCACACAGGCGCCTGCGCACGTGCACTCCAGACTGCACTGCGGTATGGTATTGCTGCAGAAGCTACTTTTACTAAAGTTGAGTGTGTTGGACCAACCATACTTTCTGTGGGTTATTTTGTTTGGTTTGGTTCCGGGGACTGAACCCAGGGGTGCTTAGCCACTGAGCCATATCCTCGGCCCATTTTATTTTTGAGACAGGGCTTCCCAAAATTTCTGAGGCTGGCTTTGAACTGGTGACCTCCTGTCTCAGCCACGCCAGCAGCTGGGATTACAGGTGTGTGCCATCGCATCTGGCCAAATTACCTGGTGTTTTAAAAGCAAATTTTTAAATTGGTAGCTGCAGGCAGCAGGAAGCATAAGAAGGGAAATAACTCCGCACTTTGGCTCCTTGCTGATCTCTAGTTGTTCACATTTGTGTCAGCCCTACCACACTTTTTCCATGTCTCCATATGGGGTTCTTCCCTCCTGTCCCCCAAAACATATAAAGGCAGCATTAATGAACTGCATCAACAATAAATTCATGATTTATTCTTATAAATCAGAGAATACCATAAACTGACGTGAAGTGTTTTTCATTACGTCTTTTGTTTTTTAAAAAGATACAATACCTTTGTTTATTTTTACGTAGTGCTGAGGATCAATCCCAGTACCTCACACATGGTAGGCAAGCACTCTACCACTGAGCCCCAGCCCCAGCCCTTAGTCACATCTTGAATTTCCTAAATATCATTGCCTGGTAAGAAAGAACTGATATTGTTATCTTATTTTTTAAGACACAAAAATTCAAACTAGTGCTCCTGTGAAATCTCATATAGAAAATATCTTGATAAAACTTCCTCTTCCTTACAAGGAAGCAAAGAATAATAATATGTGGTTTTAAAGGACTTACTGTACAACCCATCAATTAGCATCAATGTGATAAGAAAGTTTGTTTTAAATACTTAATGTGCTTTATAGAAAAAATTAGCATACCTGCCTTGGAGACTATGATGTTTCACACAACACACACAGTGCATACACAAACAGACTAAGTGCACACACAAACAGACTACATGGACCATAGGAGACGAGAACTATACATTCTACAAAATAAATGCCATCAAGTATTGCAGGTACATGAATTCCTGAAATATGGATAAGAGAAAGTTAGGAAGGAGTGGAAACAATGCACACACTAGAGAGAATAGCAATTAGAAAAGTGTATTGATTTTATGTGAAAGATATAAGGAAGTTATAGCTTAAGAGATAGGAAATGCAGTTAGCTCCCTTGACAACTAAGGAAGAATAGATAAAGTGGTGAAGGTAGAAACAATAATGACATTAGTTTCTAATTTTTAAATGCCTACACATGTTATTATAGCTCTCATAGAACTTGCAATTATTTATTTTAAATGTGTGGGTGTGTGTTGATGATTATAGTTGTACATCATGATGGTATTTGTCATTATGTATAAGTACAAACACACAATATAACAATAGAGTTTGGTCACACCCCAGCACTTCCTGCTCCATCTGTGCCTCCCACCCTTTAGTCCCTTTCTTCTACAAATCTCCTTTTAGTCTTCATGAGATCTATCCCTAACTTCTCTATCCTTTTCCCTCTCAAGTTTCCACACATGAGAGAAAATATATGACTCATGACTAGAGTTTGACTTAACATATGTTCTGTTTCACTTAACATCATAGTCTCTAGTTTCATCCACTTACCTGAAAATTACATAATTTTCTTTTCCTTTATGACTGAACAAAACTCCATTACATATTGTTACCACATTTTCTTTATCCATTCATCTGTTGATGGACACCTAAGCTGGTTCCATAGTTTGGCTATTGTGAATTATGCTGTTATAAACATGTGTGTGTATCACTGCAGTATGATGACTAATTTTTCAGGATAAATACTGAGAAGTGGTATAACTGAATTATATGGTGGTTCCATGCCTAGTCTTTTGAGAAACCTCCATACTTATTCCCATACTGGTCATAGTAATTTATAATCTCACCAACACTGTAAAAGTGTTCCTTTTTCTCCACATCCTCTCCAGCATCCTCTACACAATTCTGAAGGTGGAACATGTGTCTTTTCTCAGTTTTCTCCCAAACATTTAGCACAGGGTCTAAATCAAAGTTAAATAATCATGTTAAATGAAAAAAGAGATGGCCAAACATTTTTTTTTCCAAAAAGAATTTGAGAGTTTCTTCCAAAGTCAAACTTAGTTTTATATGATCTCAGAATTCTAGTCTTATTTACCCAACTGACTTGAAAATGTATTCACAACAAAGATCCCTACAAATGTTTATAGCCATTGTATTCATTATTGAGTGACCAACTAAGATGGTCTTCAACAGGTGAATAGTGGTACAACTGTATAATGAAATATTATATAGCAATTTGTTTTTATTGACACAGAAATGCCTTTTATCTTGGTAGCTGTTCAAAGGCATAGAGATAATGTGTCAATGTAGGCTTCTCAGTTGTAACAAATGTATCACTCCAGTGAGGGATGGTGGTAAATGAAGTCTGCTCTGGAAGCCATGAAAAGACACAAAAACCTCAATTGCATATCACTCAGAGAAAGAAGCCAGTTTGAAAAGACTACATACTTGGATTCTCTCTATGTGACATTCTGGAAACTACAGACTATGAAAGCACTGGTGATTGCCCAGGGTTCAGGGGAAGGGGAAAAGGTTGAATAGGTGAAACACAGGGGATGTATACGGGAATGGAATTCTTCTATGTGATATCATGATAGTGGGCACTTGCCTCCATACATTTGTTAAAAGCTATTGAACTTTTGAGCACAAAGAGTAAATCTTGGGCTGGGGATGTGGCTCAAGCAGTAGCAGCGCGCTCACCTGGCATGCACAGGGCACTGGGTTCAATCCTCAGTATCACATAAAAAGAAAGAAGAAAGAAAGAAAGAAAGAAAGAAAGAAAGAAAGAAAGAAAGAAAGAAAGAAAGAAAGAAAGAAGGATGGATGGATGTTGTGTCCACCAAAAACTAAAAAATCAATATTAAAAAATTCTCTCTCTCTCTCTTAAAAAAAAAGAGTAAATCTTAATGTATTTTTAAAATCATTTAGGCAATTGAGGTATCCCAACAAGAAATACAGACTGCAACTAAATGAACTAAATGCATTACAAATATATATTTCTATTTCAATGACTCCCAGCACATGATACTATGTTTAAGTTGATAAAGTTGTATCATATCAAGGTTTGGGTTAGCAATTTTAATATTGCAGTACATATTTAATAAAATGAGAAAATTCAATAATGAATGATGTATGGGGGGAAGTCATGTTTCTTACTGATGGAATGAGAGTTTATAAATAAGCAAGGGCAAGAAAGCTAGATGGGGTAATGGAAGATAGAGACTTCTGTATAAACTCATGTTTTACTTATTATAAATATGGATGGTTATTTACAGGAATGATGATGGATATGTGGATCTATACAGCTTATTTTTTTCTTTTCTGAAACATCCTTTTTGAGATATAATGTGCATGTCATGAAATTTGCCATTTAAAATGTGTAATGCAATGGCATTTAGTATGGTTACAGAAATATGCATCCATCACAATTAATTTTAGGATTTTGTATCATTACTCTAAAGAATAGCCAACCCTTCAATTACTATTCTGTATCTCAGACTTAGGCATTCACTAATTTAATTTCCATCTCTTTATATTTTCATACTGTGGACATTAACATAAATGGAATCATACAATTTGTGGTCATTACTGTCTGGCTTTTTATAATGATGTTCTCAAGGTCATCCATATTATAACCTGTGTAAATACTCCATTTTTTTACTGATAAAATAACACTTAACTTCATAGGTAAATCATAGTTTATATGTATATATTCCCCCATTGATAAAAATTTTAGTTGTTTTTCCTATTTGATTATTATGAACAATGCTGCTGTAAACATCTGTGTGCAAGTTTTCCTATGGAGATATGTGTTGGTTTCTCTTTGACATATAACAAGTAGGACTGGGGACTGCCAGACTGTTTTCCAAAGTAGTGACCCTGTTTCTCATTCCTACCATCAATGAATGGGAACCAATTTGAACACAACTTTTGTAATGCATGTTATTATCTGGCTTTTTAATTATAGCCATTTTAATAGTGATTAAATAAAAGCTCATTGTGTTTTTGATTTGAATTTCATTGTAATTTTTTTATTTTCTTACTTGATATATACACAAACTTCATATATACACTTATTGATACACACACACATACATGTATATATTCTTAAAGAACTTTATTTGACCATTTTTTGATGGCCTATTTTATTCTGAGTTGTAAGAGTTCATTATATATTCTAGAAAAACATGTTTCCATCTTTTTACTTTCTTAAATGTCCTTTGAAGAATGAACATTTTTAATTTTTGTGAAGTATACTTTAATTTTCTTTTTTTTCTCACATATTTGGTGTAACATTGGTAAAACCATTGCCTAATTCCTTGTTATGATGCTATATATATATTTTTTTCTTCAAAGACTTTTATAGTATTAGCTCTTACATTAAATATTTATTTCAGTTTGAACTGATCTCTGTATGTGGTATGAAGAAGATACTCATTATTCTGCATGTGGATATCCAGTTGTCCCACCACCACTTTCTGAGAAGAAGATGGGTCATCTATTGGTCTTGGCCATCTTGCTAAAAATCAACTTACTGTAAATGTAAGAATTTACTTCTGGACTTTCAAATCTATTTCATTAACCTATGTGCCTATTCTTGTGGCCATAATTATGTCCAGAATTCTGTCTATTCATAAACAGTTTTAAAACCAGATGTCAATCTTCTGACTCTTTTCTTTTTTAAGATTGCTTTGGCTATTATAAATCCCTTGCATCTCCATAATGAATCTCAGGATCAAGTTTTCTATACCTTCGAACAAGTTTGCCCTCTACTCTATTTTGTTTCCTTATTTTCTTCCTTCCTTCCTTCCTTCTTTTTTCAGTTCTGGGGATTGAACTGAGTAGTGATTTACCAATGAGATGCATCCCCAGTCCTTTTTAATTTTTATTTCGAGTCAAGGTCTTGCTAAGTTGTCAAGGCTGACCTCAAACTTACTATCCACCTGCCTCAGTCTCCTAAGTAGCTGGACATACACATGTGTTGCCCCATTCTTTTCTGTTTTTTCACACTAAGACAGTAATGGATCTATCATTTCTTTTTGCTTAATCTACTCTTTGCCTAACTCTGTCAGGGGACTTCTAATTGATTCAGATAAACAGCTATCCCAAAGGCTGTGTGAAACAAAAACTCAATGAATTTGATTATCTAATCAATCATGCTTGAATATGTTGTCTCAACAAGACTTCTTGGCATATTATAGAAAGAACATTTGAGTGAATTTTTTTGTCTTAGAATATGTTCAAATTGCAAGGTAAAAAATATTTTAATATTTATAGTAGTATCTATTATTTCTTTTACTAGAGTCTCCAACAATATCATTTTCAAAAAATATTCATATCACTGATAAATATTGATATTAATAATAGTACAAATCTGTACTTATATTTCTGAAATGTTTAATATTTTATTTACTGAAATAACTAAATGGTCACCTTTGTTATAATGCTGATTTACAGGATAATTATAGTAACACACACACACACACACACACACACACACACACATATATATATATAGATATAGATATTTATAAACTCTTTCAGCTGAGAGATATTTAAAAAATGATATCCTATAAAATATGTGATTAAATTAAATACCCTTTTGATCTAGATTATGATGTCATGGCTAGAGGCTGGCTGATTCCCTTTCTTGATATCTGATTAAATCTACATCCCAACCACCTTGCTCACATTCCAGGGTGTTAGTCATCTGCCCTAACCACTTCAGAACCATCCTTTAGGTAACCATGGAAAGTCCTTATACCATGGAGTGATACTGTAATAATTCACACTTGCTAATCCTCACTCTTTGGTTTGCCTATCCCATTCCTTCCCATGAAAACTAGAATAAAAGCTCTTGGCCACAGTTTTCCCTCTACCTTCGCCTGGTAGCTGGCCCTGGAGCTTCCTCTGACTGGCTTTGCTGTAACAAGTGGTAGCATGATGGGATCACATCACAGGTCATAGCACACTGAGCACCAGGATCCCTGGTTTCTAATATTACTTCCCAGTAAAATGAACCAGAGCTCCCAGGAAAAGCAGCTGATGTGAGGACTTGGAAAGAAAATGTATAAGATAAGCCTGAAGCATTTTTTAGGGATCAGGATATGAGGAATTGATAAAAAAAAAAAAATTGAGGGACAAAATTAAAGGGATCACAGAAACAAACTTAAGTAGCAACCATTGACAACTGAAAAACATAATCAGTAAAGTTGTATCCAATTTTAGTTCCATGCATAAATATCCATGATCCCTCATTGATGTAACCAAATGGTTTGGATAAATAAGTGGCAGAAAATAGATAACACCACAGCACAATAACTAATTCCAGTTAGCTGTGCATATACTCGGTCCTCAAGGAGGTGAGGTTAAGGACTCCCAGTCCTTAATTGTGGTGAGTGCACCATGCTTTCTTTTCAGAACACAGTATATATAGGGTAGGATAAGGGTAAAAGAAAGACTTCACAGAGGAGAAGCCTCACAAACTACCTGTGCCTATGATTGACGGAGAGTCAGTAGAGTCACTGAACATAGTTAACTTGGTCCCCCAAACATATGACTTCTCACTTATATTGAGAAAAACATCAGAAAAGTAACTCAATAGTGAGGTAGTGTACAAATACCTGATACTCCTCAAAACTGTTAATATCATAAAAATATAAATATTTTTTAAACTGTCACAGCTGAGGTACTTAATTACAAACTTTTAGAGAGTCAAAATTTGATATTTACAGAATTATTACTTTGAAATATTATTCATCCATGAACTAATGAATATAATTACATCTCCATCTTGTATAATTCTTAGCATTTCCTTAAGTATTATCAATGAATTTTAAAAATTTCCCAATATTCTATATACATATCATGAAATTCATCCCCTCCATTTGTAAAACTCATTTAAATAAAACAACAATGTTTTGATCCTATGATTACATACTCTCTAATTTTCTATTTAATCTGACTATATTGCTCCTGAATTCATGCATCCTCTTGTTCCAATATGAATTAACTGAGATTTAACATGTTCACAGTTATCACCCTGCAACTTCTATTCTTCCTGTTTCTGGGAACTTGTGTAACATTTTTTATTTCAGTTTAGGTTCTGTTTCATGGCTTCATATTTGCTGCTTCTTAATTCTTCCTTGCATTTGTTTAGTAGTGATCTTTTCTTTTTCGTTTATGTGTACCATCCAAATGACGATGGAAGCCATGTACACGTGATCAAGCTTCAATCAGCGACACCATAAAGATGTGACTGAGTGGTCTGAGGAGCTTCCAAATATTGGTATCTACAGGGATATTTTGTTGAGATTATCTTTTTTATTCTCAAAGGCATCTTTTATTGATGTTCTGGGTATTCTGGGAGAGAAATGAACATGAGGGAGGGTTACTGTTCATCTTACTGTTTTAATGCCTTGATTTTCTGTACAATGTCTCACCACAATCTCAGCTGGGCCTCTGATTTATTCATTCCCAAAGCAAACATCATGATCATTTTCTGTTAAAGCTGAAATCTGTGAAAGGAGATGTGGGTTGTGGTAGGATATCCAGTTAGGGGTATCAGAAGTTCCTAATAGTGTGGGCACCCAGTTCTTGATTTCCACCACTGAAGTTAAGGATTTGATCATTTCAAGTTTGTTCCCCCAACCCTTCCTTAGGTATTACGATCTTAACTTTCTTTTACTATATGTTGATGATCTTTCATCTCATAACTTTGTTTTCTTTTCCACAGGATTTTTTATTTTTATTATCTCTTGTTTTTTCTTCCCCAGGGAAAACTTTTATTTAAACTATAATTTTATACCGAACTAAACCATAAATGTGAAGGAATATGTAGATTATTTTCATATGTCCTATTTGCTTTGTGCTTTTCTTAGAGTTTCTCTATCTATCTATATTTTTTTTTCTAAAACTATGGAGCTTCACTTAATGTATTGAGCCTTCATTAACAGATTTCAATGAAGGAAACTTTCTTCAGTTAGCCTGGAAATACTGCCTAAGTGTACACATTTATCCTACCTTTGTTTGAGATAGTATTTTTCTGCTGGTTTTTAGGTGGATGGTTTTCAACACCCTCTAGCAAGAATATAAGGGGAAAGGATAAACATGTGAACTCCAAATTAAAATTAAAGATTTTATACTTTTGTTAAGGACAAAATAATTGAGTGAGTTAAGGAGAATGTGAGAAGAGGAAAAAATGTTAAAGGGAAAATCTGTGCCTGTTGGATGTTCACAGTATAGTAGGACAGAATAATAGCAGAAAATATCTAAACAAAAGTAATGACAGAGAATAATTTGGGGATAAAGAAGGCCTTTTGAGATTACATTTGAGCACAGCCTGAATTTTGAGGAAAAATAGTAATTTTTGTGTATACCTGGATGAACAAACAGTATTCCAGGAGTTGGGACCATCAAGTGCAAAAGTTTGAGGTGAAATTTGCTTAGGATGCTCAGGAATTAAAAAAGTCATTGCAACTCAAGGTCAATTAGGATGGAAAAATAGAAGGGAAGAGCAAACCCTATGCAACACTACATCTTGACAGCCAGTTCTTAGGTATTCTGTGGGACATAGAACACCAGGACAGAATTTTAGACACAGAAGTAATTTGGTTTAAAATAGTTGGAAGGGGCTGGGATTGTGGTTTATTAGTAGAGTACTTGCCTAACATGTGCAAGGCCCTAGGTTCCATCCTTAGCACCACATTAAAAAAAAAAAAAATTGGAGATCAGTGGGAGGTGGGCAGTGCTGAAATTGGGAGAATCAATTTGGAGGTTATATTATTCTTCAAGATAAGTGGTGATTATGACTTGGAAAGGGAATTAGCAGTGGAAATGAAGAGAGATGGTTAGATTGAGTATGGAGTATGTTAAAGTGGACAATTACATTGAACATTCTAATTTTTTTTCTCCTCAGATCTTATGCCTTTTTATTTCCTTAACTTGTTTATTTCACTGGCTAATACCCCCAGAATTACATAGAATAGCAGAGGAGAGAAAAGACCTCCTTGCCTGAATTTAGGGGGCAAGCATTCAATCCTTCAGTAGTAAGTATGTTTTTAAGCTGTAGATGATTGTCAGTGCTCTATAAAAATAGGTAGAAATTTCTATTACTAGTTTTCTGAAAGCTTTTAGATTTTCATTATGAACTAATTTTGTTAATTTTTAAATTAAAAAAAACATTCTAACATCCTTGGAATAAAAAGAAAAAACACTCATGGCATACAATTATTTTTATATCTTGCTGAATTCTATTTTCTAATATTTCATTGATAATTTTTGTGCCTATATGCATTATTAGTGTTGGGCTGTAGTTTTCACTATTTTAAAAAATCTGCTCTTTTTAGTTATACATGACAGTAGAGTGTATTTTGACATGTTTATGCAAACATGGAGTAGATCTCATTCTAATTAGGATGCCCAGTCTTGTGGGTTGTACATTATGTGGAGATTCACTGTGGTGTATTCATAGATGTAAATAGGAAAGTTATGTCAGATTCATTCCACTGTCTTTCTCATTTCTGTGCCCTTCCCTTTTCTCACCTCGCCCTCACTTTGTGTGTTAGCATTCACATATCTTTGTTTTGTCTTAGTATTATACTAATATAGGCTTGAAAATTGGTTTTCTGCAAGACAATCTATAGGATTGACATCTAGTGAAGATGTATGGGTCTGGAAATTTCTTTTTTTTATAGTCCTTTGTACAAATTCAATTTCCTTAATAGTTACAGAGGAAAATAAAATAATTTATTTTACATTGGGTGAGTTGTACCAGCTTGTGCTGAGGAATTAGTTTGTTTTAACTAATGTGTTAAACGTATGTAGGAAGCATTGCTAATAATATTATTTTATTTTAGATGTATATAGGGCCTGTAGTGATATCTCTGTTGTTTTATTTCTAATATTAGTTTTTCAGTCTTTTTCATTTTTCAAGTCTTAGGAGAGTCTTGTCAACTTTATTAATTTCATCAAAAAAATAGGCTTTTTTTCCCATTTGATTTTATCTATTTTCTCTTTTCATTTTACCAAGTTATATTCGTACTCTTATTATTTTCTTCATTCTTTTTGCTTTGTGTTTGTTGGTTCTTCTTCTTTCTAGTTTCTTTGGGTGGTATTTTAGATTATTTGTTAAAGATGTTTCTTTTTATTTTCTAATACATGCATCTCATATTAGTTCTCTCTCAATTCTACTTTATCTGCATTCCACAAATATTCCACATTCAGGTTTTCATTCTCCCTCAGCTCAGTGTATTATTTGTTTGTGGAGTTTAACCACCAGTTCTCACTCTAAAGATCAATAAATCCTTAGAGATTAAAAAAACATGGGTTTAAAACAACTCTTTATTTATGCAATAAAAGCAATGGTGCATACACACTTCCAAAATAGTGATATGATATCAAACTAAAATAATTTATCTAGGCTATCCCATAAATTATGACATGCTAAGCGTAAACAGATGTAAGATAATATTTGAAACATACCAAACTTAAATAATCCCAATTCATTTATTAGTTATATTATTGAAAGCCATAAAGGAAGTTAAATAAATCATTCAGTTTGCTTACTGCACACAACACAGTTCATAGTCTTAAGAAGGCTGGAAACTCTCCTTCAGATTCTTTCTTACTCACTTAGAACTTTAACAGGTTGGTCATGTGGATCCAACTCTACTCCACATTGACCACAGGAAAGTAATGGTGTTGCCAGCAGTTTTAGAATGGGTTGAAACACAGGAAGCAATGAACCACTCCACACATGTGCACATGCACAACAATATACAACATCTCCATGGTACTCCAGGAATACTCAATGTGACAGTAAACTACCTCACAAACTACAGATTACCACTGAATCAATGTTCAGTGCAAAAACAATATCTATAATGATCACTACAAAAAGTTTAAAATGGATTTGGGTATTACAGATGTGGAGGCAAAAAGTACCATCTGAAATAATTAGACATTAAAAATTACCATTGTAGATAGAGGTAGAAATATTGATCTACAAAGAAAATGTGATGATATTACGTGCCTCACTATTTAAGCACTGAAGACAGGTAGCAGTTTGCTCTCATTATGAGCAATGTGCTTATCAGTCAATATCAAGCACAATCACATGCACTGAAAACAGAATGGCTTAAGTTTTATTTTGGAAAGGAGAAAAATATATCATTTTTTAATTAAAAATTTCTACAAGACAAATGATAAAGTTACTCTGTGAAGAGGAATCACAAAAACATGATTAATAATAATGAGTGACTTTGACCAAATGTTTCACCTACTGACCTACTTGTATGTTACTATAATTTATTTGCATAAATTATGTTGATCTTATTTTCACATTATTATCTATTTTCTTCTGCAGTGTGAACCGATCACTTCTAGAACAATGCATGTTCAAATCCTATTTAATCTATCAATTCCTATTTAATCTCATTTAAATATTACATATTTAATTAAAATGATATTCTACAAAACATTGTAAAACATTATAATTCTATAATTCTTATAATGCCCCTAAGCTTCTTTACATCACTATCATATTTAGAAATCTTTCATTCATAAGCAATAAACTAACTCCTTTGCATACAAAAAAGCACTTTCTCAGTCATATAAGGTTATTGTGAGGTGAGAAGTTTGTTTTCTTCTATACAAAAAGATTATTTAACTGGCTCAAATTGCACATCCAGGATCAAATATTTAGGCAAAATGATTTAGAAGGAGGAACAAATATCCATAGCAGTTCATTCATTCATTGTCTTAGCAAACATCTTCAACCTTAAATGAGGCAGTGGAACCAAAAGAAACACACATTCATATTTAAAAAGCAGAAAAAAGAGAAGAGATGAAACTTTTTGTTTCCCTCTAAGAAAAACCTAGGTAATAAAATATCATTTAATTTTTTCACACTAAATTATGTAAAGTAGGGGCTTTCTGTTTTTCACTCACAAGAATCAAAATTCAGAGAAGGCAATTAACTCACATGGCCCCCTACTTGCTAGCTTTGTGACAGGTTAGAAACCAGACCTGTCTTACTTCAGAATTGATCATTTTTTTTCCTTCTAACAAACAGAAAATCAAAGCAGATAGACAAACAATATGCCCCAGCATATGCATATACCCCAAAACTAACCTTGGGTGTGACATGATTTTTCAATTAAATATACTTTCTCAGACAGTATGCAATAAAATGATGGATAAGATAAGTAAACAAGAATAATATCAGATGTGTAGCTAACATAATAAGAAAAATGTCTCCACTGTCAGGAATGATGACAAAGTACAAAATCTACAGGAAAAAAGTCTTTGAATACGAAGCAGGTTTTATTCACCCACCCAAGGTTACCACTCTAAGGTCTTAGGCCAGGGTAGGAGCTGCATTGTAGTCACCTCCTTATGCATGTCTACTTTATTTAGTGTATGTAAAAAATTAGTCCTTATGACCAAATTCTTATACTAGAATACTCACTCATCTTGCACTCAACTCTGGATAAAACAAACAAACAAACAAAAAAACTTAAAAACCAATTTGCTCAAGAGTTTGTGAACATAAGTTGTCCCACAGATGGATTTGGGATGAGATTGACTCTACTTGTGTTCTGAAATCCTCAATGGAGAATTTAGTTTAAAGACTATCTGGGTCGCTAGTATCCCCAGGCACCTGGTAGAAACAAATGCAAATTTCTTTGTAACACACTTACACAGTCAAATTGCTACAGAATTTCCCCAGAGAGAGCTGAGAAACAGGAATTCACAGTGAAAAATCACAGGAGGAAATACAGCAGCCCAATGAGTGATGTGGCAGCAAAACAAAAGGGACAAATGACAGATCTCCAAAAATGGCAGCTCATGGAACCTGGCCATAACATATAAATGGGATTGCTTAATATGGCTGATAGGAAAAGGTACAAATATATGACAGTGATATAAAATGTGATGAGAAAAATGTAAAATGGGATAGAATAGAGGAGCTGGGGTTGCGGCTCAGTGGTAGAGCACTTGCCTAGCCTGTGTGATGCACTGGGTTCGATTCTCAGCACCGCATATAAATAAATAAATAAAGTCCCATCAACATCTAAATAAATACTTAAAAAAATGGGATAGATAGAACTTCTAGAAGTATAAAATGCACACAAATAGAAGGAGAAATTCAATACACCCTTCAAATAATACACTCGGTTCCACCAAAGAGAGCTGAAGAGTAATCTGAAGGAATTACCTTTGGTATTTCACAAAGGGACCAGTAAGTGCAAACTCTGAGAAGAGTAACAGAAGGAAAAATCAACCGAGCTTATCTAACCTCTGACCAGGAAATGGCATTGAGGAAAGAAACAGAGAAAGCGAGATAGGTAGAATTTTAGTAAATGGCCGAGAATTCCATAAAATTGGAAGAAATACTTCACCCCTCACATTCAAGTCCTGTGACTCCCAAGCAGTAAGGAAACTTTAATATAGATGCATCAGTGTGAAAATGCATATCACCACAGAGCAGGGTCAGGTAGGCAGAGGACAGACAAGGACTCTTAACTCTTCAATGAACTCAGCAGGATGAGAGAGCCCCTACAAACAAAAATACTTAGCTACATGGCCAACTTTCCCAAAGTCTGAAATTCAACATGGGGACTGAGTAATCAAAACAATTAAATAAAACAGATTTTCAAACTTTTTTAAAGTGAAGGAGGAAAAAAATCAACTAAATACTGTTAAACACCATCACCTATTTATTATCTATATCCATCTATTTATCTATCTATGCAATTCTATCTCTTTATTTACAGTATACACACATGCATTTATCAATATAGCTTAGACACAGACATATAATTTATGTACAATGAACAGAAAAAGACAATTAATTATAAATTTAAATAAAAACCAGCTTTTCCATGTGGGAACAAATTAAATAATGAGGGATTTCTGAGGACCTGGAAGGTAGGGATAAGAAAGTATTTCTTAACCTGGTAAAGGGCACATAGTTGATTGCATCCTTCTTGACTTTTATACTCAAATAACATAGTTCAAAAATTAATTTGTACAAATATGCTGCATATTTGTAAGTCAATTCATCAATAAATTTGTAAATATAAACAATATAACTCATTAGTAAGTGTAACTAAGGATTATCTATTTTCTAAATCAACTTCAGTTCTCATACTGTTGCCCATCTCATGACAAAAAAAAAAAAAATTACTGATGTGTAATGAAAGAAAAGGCAAAAAAAAATGCTCTAAGCTGTTTGGGAGGTAGAGTTAAAGCTATCTCATTATTAGTTTAATTTCAAAATTTCAAGTTTTACTTTTGTAGGTTAAAATAATAGTAGATAGTTATTTTTCCAGTTTTTATTTTGAAAAAAAAATATTAAACATACAAGAATGTCTAAATGTACAATCTTATAATTTTAATCTAAAATCAACAAAATGCATGCATTGGCTACACTCATTTTTGTTCTCTCTGTCCAGATATTGATGGAGATACTGTTTTTACTGAGCCATTTCTGAGATAGATATCATTACACTTCACCCCTAAACTAGACCAGCCTACATTGTTTAAGTGTTTTTCCAATGTTAATTTTCTCCAATTATCACTCTAATTTAATTTGATTGCCACCATAATCTAATGTGTCATGCACATTTATGCATCCGCAATTGATTAATAATATCCTCCATATGTACTCTGCCCAGTGTAAAATCAAACTGATATACAGTCAGCTCTTCATATCCAAAGTTTCTGTATCAAAAAACTCAGACAACCATGGATAGAAAATATCTGGAAACAAGTTACATCTCTACTGAACTTGTATACATTTTGCGTCCTTATTCTTTAAACAATGCTGAATTATAATAATGTACATATCCCTTATAATGTATTTATATAAGTACACTGGGGTTGTAGCTCAGTGATGGAGTGAAATCAATACTTTAAAAAAAATAAGTAAACATCTAGAGGTGATTAAAGCATATAGAAACATGTCTTATTCAACTTTGCACAGCTATAACCAAATGACTGACAAGAGCAACTTAGGAGAAAAGATTCCTTTGGGTTCACAGTTTCAGAGGCTCAGTACATGGTTGGCTGCATCCATAACTTTGGCTCCTTGGTGAGACTGGAACATCAGGCAGAAGGGTGTGGAGGAGGGAAGCAGCTCAGCACATGATAGCCAGAAAGCAGAGAGAACTCCACTAACTAGGAATAAAATATAACCCTCAAATGAATGCCTCCTGCTATGCCCTACCTTCTTCGAGTTACCACCCATTCAAGTGGATTAATCTACTGATTCGTTTATGGTTCTCATAATCAAATTGTTTCACCATTGAGAATGCTCTTGCATTGTCTCACACATGAGCTTTTGGTGAACACCTATACCCTAAGATGTGTGTAGGCACATGCAAATACAGCATCCCCTACACCTTGATGGAGTCATGTTCTGACAAACCCACCATTAATTCGAAAGTGCACTTAATTTATATAACCTACTGAACACCATAGTTCAACAGCACAGTACAATGGTAGAGTATCAGTCATTGACCCTGGTAATTACTTGACTAATGGAAGCTACAGCTCACTGCTGCTGACCAGCAACACGGGATTATCATACAGTAGCATTTAGCATTTAGCTAGTCCAGTGAAGAATCCAAATTTGAAAGTCAAAGTACAGGTCCCAGTAAATTCAAATTTGAAGAATGGTTTCTACTTAATGTTTATTAAGTCAGGTCTGTCCTCACTGTGCCATTTTACACCAGGGACTTTAGCCTATGCAGATTTTGGTATTCATAGGGGTCCTGGACCCTACTCCCTTGCAGGCCCAGAGATGACTACAGTATATTCTTCCTATGTTCCTAGCATTCTTCATCCTGATGCTATTTTACTTAAAGCCTTAAGATGAGTCCTACGTATTATTATTTCCATACAATGCTCAGAGAAGGGATTATCTTCTGCTTGATTGAGAAAAAACTGTGATTTTGTGTAATTCTTCCTAAGTTTAATTAATTCTTAAATGAAGATTTGTTTTGTTGTATCATTTGTCTCCACAGTTCTTCTCCACTGGTTCCTCTTGGCCAACTCATATGCTCAACGATATTGAAAAAAATACAGAAGGATGGGGGAAAAAAAGGCTTTTTTGTGTGTCTTTTTCTATATGCACACCTTTCTATCATTCTCCTTACCTTGTTGAGCTGCTGTCGACACTTCTTCATGTTTCCTGTACTGTTCTATTTTGATCTGGCTTCAGGCTGTTCCACACCCTTGAATCTGTCACAAATGGAATTGGCTGAGACCAGATTACAGTAGTGGGAACATAGTCTATGGCTCCTTTACAGTTCACCCCTTGAATCAATTAGCTTTCTCTCTTTCCAGCTTAATACCTCCTCATCACTATAAATCCCATCACATGCTATTCAAAGGTTGGTGCTGTGTAAGTGCAGAGACTACTAGAATGATTCACATACAACCACACTCTCCAGAGTCTCATGGTTTTTTGGAGGAAGGAAACATGCCAATAGAGAAGAGCAATAAATGCCATCAGTCTTGGAGAGAAAAATGTGAACAGGTTCAGTGGAAACTCCAATTACCCCCGAGTCTGTGAAGCCAATACTGGTTTGTTCATTTATTTTGAGCTCCATATCAACTCCTGATGGAGTTCTCAGGAGCAACTCTAGCTGAACATATCTCAATTCAACTTTTATCTTACTGCCCCCTGAAATCTCACCTTCCTCCTCAGATTCTTGCTTTACACTATAGCCCACCAATCCACTTTGTACCCTACTGAAATCCTACCCTACCATTAGCTACTAACAGTGTCCCATGAGTCACAATCCTTAATTACCAGACGCACTTTCAACACTTGTTAACTGTGTACACGATTTCACATCTGATTAAACTGTCTGTTCCCCTCATGTATCTTACAAATTTACCTCATATTTAAGAAATGGTATCTGAATTATATCCTTTGGAAGCAGCTCCCGATGTTGACCTTTGCATTCTGTGTAATTAACATGTGTATATATATATATATCCACATTTTATCATGTTTCATGTGAATAAAGGTATGTGTTGAATCCTTACTATGTGCTTGTTTTACAAGCATTAAATCATTTAATCTTTATGAATTACCCACTTAGTTAGACCATAATGTGATTTACTAGTAAAGAAACAAAGAAAATATTATGCTTCTCATTTAGTTATAAGGAAGCTGGGAAATGAGGGATGTCAGTGGCTCTCGTGGTGAAGGTTGACTCCTAATAGTGAAACACCACTTAAGGTATGACAGAGAGATTTCCAGCACTGCTTTGCAAACTTAGCAATCTCTGTAAGACTAAAAGGAAGGGACACTCTAGGCTTCAAGATTAGGCTACTTTATTATCTATCTATTAGAAATGTCCATTCTCTAGATGGTAATGGGCTACTATTACTATTAATTTTTAATTGGAAAATACACCCTTTCCTACTATTTTCACCCATTTGGCGGCATCTTCCCCAAAAGTTCAAAAATGGATGAGAAACACTTTGTTCTTCATATAAAATCAAACATAAATAGTGATTAATACAGAATTAAACTGATAGCTTCTCTATCCCTTTTACTTCCCAGTGACCCCATGTACCATTAGGGAAAATCATATTTTATAGAATACAGTCAATGGGTCTACAAATAGAGGCACAGATAGTTAAACAAGTGTGGTATACATATACAACAGAATATTATCCAGCCATAAAAGAAGGAAACTCTGCCATTTGTGAAAGCTTACACAGACGTGGGGAATAGTATAAGTGAAATAAGACAGGCATAGCAAGGTAAATTCTGCATGATCTCATTTGTGTGTGGAGTCCAAAAATGTAAATTTCATAAAAACATAGAGTAGAAAGTTATTTCTAGGAACTGAGAAATCAGGGAAATGGGAACAGGCCCAAGCAAAAACTATAGATGAATTTTTCAATTATCAAATGAACAAGATCTTGAGATTTAATGTACAACCTGGGTAAGAGTCGTTACACACTATAGTATGAGCCAACCATCAGAGTGTACATCTTGAAAACAGTCATGTGCCATGTAATGTTTCAGTCACTGACAGACTGTATATATAAAGGTCCCATAAGACCCAGTGACAAAGTATACAAGTACACTCTGTGGTGTTCCCACAAGAACATTTCTCAGAACGGTTCCCAGTGTTAAACAGCGTGACTATATATACGATATTTATTGTCAATTAAATATTTTAAGACTCAAAACATTTAAAAAGTCAATCATTGACATATGAGCATTTTAAACTATTTACATATGTGCATGTGCATACACACACGCACACGCACACACATACACACACATAATGTGAATGTCATGCATGTGTGCATGCACAAACTGTGATCTCTTTGTTGGACTCCAGTGAATGGCTCTCTGATGTGGGAAAATGAAAAAAAAATCATCCTTTCACACTTGTGGGGGAACTAGCATGACTCCCAGGTTAAATGACACTATGCTCTTTTAAATTTACCTTCAGGAAATTGTGTTCTCACTAGTGGGATAACTAATTATGTGTATTCTCCCACAAGAAAAACAGGAGGGAGTCGTGTTGATACTTAAGTCTAATCATGCCAGCAAAAACACTGCTGTGGGATTGACTATACACACAAGATGTACCTGGCAGTTCTGCCATATTTGTGATTTAATTTCCAAGATTTTCTTATCTTTTTTTTTTTAGCAACATCTTTTATAGTCATATCTCTGTGGTAAAATACTCAGTAATTTTGGATTGGTATTAGTTATATTGACCTTCTAAAACTATTCTTGTTAATATTTAAAACCAGCAGAGGCTAAATTTAATCCTTTTTCTTCAGGGCACATCAAAGGGGATAACAACACAAGGGCAGTCACTGTCATCTCTGATTAAGTATGGCAAACGGTTCACAGGGACCACAGGAGCTGGATGTTTGATTTCTGATCATCAGGGGGAGATGATGGACTTCTTTTATGTTTAGCTGATGGTTTAACATATCTATCTGACAACTGCAATGTTTCATTCTGATCGTCACTCTCTGTACCTATAGATTTGAATCATTGCTGTCTACATTCTGTTACTCTTTCTAATTATCACAGATGGTACAGGCTTCATCTGATATGGACTCAAGGCTAGAACCTCAATTATAATCTCTGAACAAATCACAGAATCTTCTTGTAACATAGCTCATGGAAATCTTGGAGGTAAAAATGGAACCTTCCTTTGCTGACAAAAGTCAAAGTAAATGCATGGGATCTTTCAGTTTTAACTCTGGCTATGTCCGGTAAATGAAAATGTTTACATGCCTTTCTAAATGATCTATAGTTTACAAAATTTTCTGCATATAACTGCAATAAAAGTGTCAGATATGGGGCTGGGGTTGTGGCTCAGTGGTAGAGCACTTGCCTAGCATGTGTGAGGCACTGGGTTTGATCCTCAGCACTACATAAACATAAATAAATAAAATAAAGGTATTATGCCCAACTACAACTAAATATATGTGTTATATACATGTGTTTTATATATATAAAACACATATATTTAAAAAGTGTCAGGTGTGTAAATGTGCTAGATTATTTTTCCTCTACCCCATTTCTGTATGCCCTCATACTCTGTATGAGAGCTACTGCAAACTTATAGATGCCCCACGTTCATCTCCATCTCCTGTCTGATGCAGGTTAATGTTAAATCATCTACATAATGAACTCACTCTGATGGAGTCCCCAGAGCTCAGCTCCACATCATTTTCTAATACAGTTCATCAGGCTGCAGTATTTCTGTGCTGCCCTTGTACTCATTGCAGTCCTGTGTGATGAGTCTCAGAACCCAGTTTATGAGGTAAATTCTCTTCCCAGGGATCCCTTCACCTTCTCCTCCCTTCCAATAAAGTCCTGCTCACATACCTACCATCAATTTTCAATCTGGATTCTTGCAACTGAGCTCAGTCCTAGTAGATATCAAGGGTTTCAGAGCAAGGCGTCAACAGGATCTCTCAACATGGATAGCTGGGAGTTGTCCACTCTAGTAATGATTGAACTATAGACACTAACATTTTGCCTGATTGTGATACTCCAATTGCTCAGTTTTGTGCATTGCCCTCTAAAAGCTTTTTACTTAGGCTCATATATCAGTGTTTATTTTTTATGGTCAGTAGGTCAATTTCAGGTTTCAGGAGTACACTGCTGCCTCTATTTCTGCTGTGGATATATTGTCAGGTTCATCACGAACTCCACAACCCAGGATTGTTCCACTGCCATACATGAGCCTCACTGTCTAGGAGCTTTCTCTTAGCATGAGCTGGGAATACCAGAAGTTTCAGGTAATAAGAAATCTACAAGCAGCCTTCAGCTCATGAGATGGGTCTGGAAACATAAATATCTACTTCCTCCCTATCGTAGAATAGGAAAACTTACATTACATATAAGTTTATATTCTTTTGGTGGTTTCAGCATGGTAATCTTAATTTTCTCCCTAAAGGTTAAACACCTGATGACAATATTATTATTTTCAGACTATGGTAGACAGTCCAATGAATCACTTGAAATTAAGGAATAGTGAATAGTTGTAGGAAAAAAAAAGAAAAAGCACATGCAATCATCTCAATTGACAGAGAAAAAGCATCTGACAAAGTTTTACACCTATTCACTATAAAATTCAACACCAGTTCAATGCTCAATGATCTAGAATAGAATGAGAACACCTTACCATAATAAAGACCATAAATGAAAAGCATTATATTCAAAGCCGAAAGATTCAAATATTTTTTCTGTGAGATCAGTAATAAAGCAAAGATGCCTACTTTAACCATTTCTAAATCAACATATTACTGAAAGTTCAAGCCTGAATAGTTAGGCAAGAAAAATAAATAAAAGGCACCCAAATTGGGAGCGAGAAAGTAAGTTGATCTCTATTCAGATATGATAAACTTTTGTGTAGAAAACGTAAATATTCTTAAAAAATAACTTTTCAAACTAATGAACAAATTTAGTAAAATATTATGGTACAAAATCAACATGCAAAATTCACATTCCTGTTAATGAACAATCCAAAAAAAAATTTAAGAACACAATCTTCTAACAATATAATCAGACTAAAACAGTAAACAATTAACCAAAGAAGTGAAAGACTTGTAAACTAAAAACACCCAAACACTACTGAAATTCAGTAGTAGCAAACACATAAATAAATGGAAAGATATCCCATGCTCATGGATCATAAGTTGTAAAAATTTAAAAATTCCATAACATTCAAAGTGATTTACAGATTCAATAAAAGTCCTAACAAAATTACATTGGCATTTTCTGCATAAATAGAAAAATCTACTCTGAACTTCATATAAATCTCAAGGAATCCCAGATAGTCACACAATTTGGAAAATGAACAAAGCTGGATGCCACATACTTTCTAATTTCAAATTTCTTAATAAATATACAGTGGAAAATGAAATAGTGTGTTACTGGAATAAAGACAAATATAAAGATCAATGGATCATATTGAGCACAGAACCACAACCTTGCATATATAGTAAATTATTTTTTACAAGAGTTTAAAGATGCAGATGGTGTTAGAAAACTAGTTTCCAAATGCAAAAGAATCAATGAACCCTTACCAAACACCATATACATAAAATAACTCAAAAGGGAAAGGACATATAAGAGTTAAAACTATAAATACAAGAAAACATACAAGAAAGGTTGATGACACTGGATTTGACAATGGTTTCTTAGATATAGCACAACACCCAGTTAAAGAAAAAATAGAAACATTGAATCTAATCAAAACTAAGCTTTTTTGCATGAAAGAGAGCTATCAACACAGTGAAATGGCAATCCATAAGTTAGGAAAAAAACATTTGCAAATCACAAATTTGATAAGGGATTACTATGCAAAATAAAGAATTCCTGCAACTCAACTTCGAAATAACACCACCAAAATGGGCACAGGATATGAAGAGACATTTTTCTAAAGAAATATATAAGTGGATAATACGTTCATAAAACAATGATCAGCCTTACTAATAAATAGAAGAGTGCAAATGAAAACCACGAGATTCCAACTCACACTCATGTGAATACCTATTATCAAAAATACGTAAAAGAAAAGGTTTGAAGTAGAATGTGGAGAAATTAAAAGCCTTGTGCACTACTTGTTGGAACAGAAAAGAATGCAGCTACTGTGGAAAATAGTATGGCAATTCCTTGAAAAAATTAATCAAAGAACTATTGTTTTATCTATTTCATTTTGGGATATATACACAAAAGAATTAAGTATTGGGACTCAGAATTATTTGCATACCCACATTCAGGGCAGAACTTTTAGAAAGATACAAAAGGTTGAAGCAACCTTTTAGATAGTAGTCCACTGTTGAATGGGTAGGTAAACAAAGTAGTATATAAATACAATGAAAATTAATATGTCATAACTGGAAACGAAATTCTGAGATAGATGTATCTCAAAAATATTATGATGAATTCTTTGAGATAGATGACCATCAAAAACATTATGCTAAGCGAGATATAGAGAGGATTGAATATTCCATGATTTTGCTTATATAAATTACCTAGAATATCAATATATGGAGGGACAAAATGTACAACAGGGATTATGAGGACTAAAGCAACTAATTAGTAGGGGATGACAAATATTTTGGAAATAAATAGTGTGGTGCTTGTGACAACAATGCATGTACACTTTGTCACTGAACTGCACATTTTAAAATTTCTAAAATGGTAATTCTTTTGTTATGTGTAATTAAAAAATTTTTTTAGTTGTTGATAGACCTTTATTTTATTTGTTTATATGCAGGGCTGAGAATCAAACCCAGTGCCTCACACATGACCAGGCAAGTGTGCCACTTCTGAGCCCCATCCCCAGCCTCTTGTTACATGTATTTTATAATAACTTTTTAAAAGTTTAGCTGACCAGGTATGCATGGTTCTATTTCTGGACCATCTTTAATGTTCCACAGATTGATGTGCCCATATTTATGAAAATATCACACTGTGCTTATTTTTAAAAACTTACAGCAAGTTCTGAGATAAAGACATAAAATTTCATATAAAACATTTTTTTTATTTATTCAAGATAATTTTAGCTATTACAAGTCTTTTGTATTTCTAAGAAAATTTTAGAATCAACATGAACAGTTATAGAAATATGTTGGGGTTTTGAACTAATTTGTGATAGTTAAGAAGACATGACAACTTGTCAATTTTAGTGCTCAATTCATGATCATGGTGTATTTCTCCATTTACTTCCTCATTTCATTTAACTTTTTTTTATTATGGTTTAGTAGTTTCAGGGTAGACCCCATATACATTTTTTGTTACATTTATTTCCTAATATATTATATTTTGACATACTATAAATTACATTTTTTTCTTTTTTTCCATTGTTTGTTACCAGCTATCAAAACACAGTTCACTTGGATTGTCATCATTATTTCTAGCAACATTGCCACACTTATGTGTCACTTTATTTTTTGTAGATTTATTTGGAATTTCTCTGTTTTACATTATGAAATTCACAAATAACCCAATTTTAACTCTTTCCTTAAAATTATTATGCTGTGTATATCTATTTTCTTACTTTCTGTACCAGGTAGAACATATGGAATCTCAGGTAAAATTTAGGCAAGCAATGATCACCAGTTTGTTTCAGTCTTGCAAAGAAAGCTCTGTGTTAACCATAACGTTAGTGAAAAATAATCATTACGTTATTCGTATTTTGTTGAAAGTCCATCACTTTTTTATATTTGTTGGCATTACAATTAAAAGTTTCCCCTTAACTGTATTTGAATTCTTCCCAGAATTCTAAGCTTTATTTATAGGCACAATTTATCTTCAAAAAGGAGACTCGGTCTATGTGTATTAGTGTCTTGACTGCAAAATTAAAATCGATACATTATTTCAGTGAAAATACTGAGTTTTACTCATTACACTTAACTGATCCAGGAACTGTGTGATTTATTTATTCCAGAGACTTATGTGAATATACCTCTTCTCACAAAAAAAAAGGAAAAGAAAGAAAAAATATCTATCACTCTTCTGTTATTAACCAAGAGGAGGAAAGGGCAACCCCATGGGAACAGTTTAATCAGCCTTGACATCCAAGTCCATGATTCAGGATGATTTAAATGATCTGTGACAAAAGAATAGTTAACAGTCTGCAAAATGTCCATTATCTTCAGTTAGCAAAGGCCTATTGATTTAGGACCTTGTGTGACTCCCATAGGGTGTGAGTAAGAAGTGATGTGAAAACTCCAATTCAGCATTATTCACCACCAGCAAAACACTCGGAGGTAAGTCTGTTAGGAAGGTACAAATTAAATCTTCATGCTAAATAGTTGTAGATGTCTGGGGAAATCAGGGAGCAGAACGTTTGATACTATCTATAATTTTCTTCTGAGATCACATATGGCAATCCTGTTAAAATGATGTCTTTAACAAGGTTGTACAATGAATGAAAAACTCTAGAAATTGCCCTGTTTATGATAAAATCTGTTTGTTAAATAAAATCTAAGCTCACCTAAGGATGTCTTCCACAGCTGTACTTCTTTGCTAGAAAATACACCTATCTGTTTGTGTAGTAATTTATGCCTCTTTCTGGAGCACGGCTTGATATATCAAGAGCATACAGAGTTGTAGAGAAGAGCTGCCTAACACTTAGGTATAATTCTATCATGGAGGTCCACAGAATCCTTCAGTTGTAATCCTAGGGTCAGTCATTCACCATGAGTTCAGTGACTGCTACTGAGAACCCTCCTGCCTCACTGGCATTGGGAAAAGGGTTCAAAGTGATGCAAGATAAAACAAATGCATGCGACACAATCTGGCACCTTCTCAATTAGCCCTTGTCTGAGAAGGTAGGATACACTCTATGATCAGAAAATGCAAGTGCAAGTCACTCCTATGAAAGCTGAACGTCCTTGTGATGACAACCAGGAGCCCACAGACACTGAGCTAGAGGTGATGTGTTTGTGGATCCAGCAAAATTCTCAGACAGGGGCATGGCTTAGCCTTATGAACAACAATTGCATGTAGGACCATTGACTAGGCTCTGAATGAACAAGAAAAATATAAATATTTCTTAACAAAAGACAAAAGTGAACAACTTAACAAAAGTAAGAGCTACTTACACCAGAATAGAAAGGCTCACCAGACACACAAATCACATCCTGCTCCTGGATGATCAGAATATCTTTGGCTAGGTGCAGCCGGACTTTGAAAGGCTCCTGATTACCATCCTGCAGCAAACAAATCCCTGTCTTTGTCTTCAGAGAAAAAAGAAGAAGGAAAAAAAAGAACAAAGTATAGTTATAGGTTATAATTTTATGGCTTATTTACAGCCAAACCCATTAAATAACATTTCACAGCTGGGAAATATATACTTTGGTGAGTCTGATATTTATTACTTTATTGTGCAGAGAAATGGTAAAACCATTTTAAACAAATTAGATGCATGGATTATGGACATTATGTCAACGATGCCACATGAAATTTTGGAAACTAAGAATTATAGCAAAAGTACTGTACTATGTTTGAAAAATAATAAGAGTTTATATGAATACTTACTTATAATTTGAACATAAAAGTAATAGTTTTATTGAGATACAATTAACATTTCATATAACTTGACTTTTTAAAGTATATAGTTATTTTTTATAATATTCAGATGTACAAGCATCAAAATGAGCAATTCTAGAACATTTTGAACATCTGTAAAATAAC
Organism: Spermophilus citellus; assembly: GCF_964194105.1. Lineage (NCBI taxonomy): Eukaryota > Metazoa > Chordata > Mammalia > Rodentia > Sciuridae > Spermophilus > Spermophilus citellus. The sequence goes on along the minus strand of NC_138194.1, from coordinate 24,259,711 downwards.
TGCATACCTCTGTCTCTCCCTGCCCAAGCCTAGACAAACACTAATTTACTTTCTGTAGCCATCATAAAATTTGGCATCTGGACACATACCTACTTAACATATCAGGGATTGAACTCAGGGGAACTCAACTACTAAGCCACATCCCCAGCCCTATTTTGTATTTTATTCAGAGATGGGTCTCACTGAGTTGCTTAGTGCCTCGTTTTTTGCTGAGGCTGGCTTTGAACTCACGATCCTCCTTCCTCAGCCTCTGGAGCCTCTGAGGTTACAGGAATGCTCCACTGTGCCTGACCCTACTTAACTTTAGTGTAACTGCTCTATACTAGCATTCCTATTTGTCCCACACTTTGTACTTCAGATGGAATGAGGAAAAGTGGTAAGTGAATTATCTAAATTAATGATGTAAAACAGATCCTAATTTAAAGTCCAAAAATTTTTGTTCCTAAATGAATAAACATGCTTCGCATATTTTTGGAAAATGTGAAGAAAAGACTGTGAGGACTTCTGAACCTTGTACTACAGAGCTTTAAATCACAGACTTCATAATCACTGAAGAAGACTGGATCTTGCCAGCCTCAAAAACCTTTATTTTATTATAGTCACCCTAGCAAGGGCATTTAGCATTCCTGTTTGTCATGCTATGAACTGAAATTCACGTCAAACAGAATATAATTTCTAATTCTTATTATGAACTAAAAAATCAACAGGAGCAATGACTACTTCAGAAATGCCTTTTTTTGTTTGATCAATTAATGAATCATTCTTGATGAATGGATAATACATAGGGAGGCATATTTATCCTTAGTATTTGAGAGGTGTATTACCCCAGACAAATAATACCAGGTTTTCTTGTGTAATTTAATTTTCCATGGGGATTCTTAGGAGTTTCTTTCTTTGGAAGAATTTTCCAGAATGTTGATGAGCATATATTTAGATACTGCAGCTTCCAAAACTAGCTCTTTCTGCAAACTGATTTATCACATGTACAGAGGCACACCATTTTACCCTCCATATCACATACAATCATACACCCGCCTGTAAGTATTTTAAAGGGTGCATGTCTTTTTTAGGAAGTACAGAAGCTTTTTTAAGAGCAAGGACAACATTCTTTTCTCATCTCTGGCAACAGCACTCAGCAGATGCTCACTAAATCATGCCGATTAATCTATTCACCAGTGTCATTCAACTGGATATGTCCAGAGGACAAAAATATTTCAGAACAAGCAAATTATACTTCCCTTAGTATGAAACAGTTTTTCTGAATTTTTCTCATGAACAATTCTTTCATGCTTTCAGTGTGATCTTGGCCGGGACCAACCAAGAGACACTCTAAGGGACACAGACACAGGGAGGAGTGGGGGTATAAAATAATACATCAAAGCCAAGTGATCATAATTGAGCACATTGGACAGTTTTTCAATGAAAGGTAGACTCTGGGCCAATTTGTTCCCCAGACATGTAATGGAATAGCTGGTAATCACAAGTAATGCTGTTTCAACTTCAGGATGAGAAAGGGGCTTTTCCCTGAGAGTTCAGAAATAAATTATTGTTATACATCAAAGAGATGTACAAGATCAGCAGGGAAAGGTTGGAGAGCTCCACAGAGCCAGGAGCATTCTCTCATCTCATTTCTGATGTGGCCCAGGTTAGCATTGCACAAGTAATGTGACAAACGTCTCCAGTTTGTTAAATAACTGTCTGGAAAACAGAATACAGATTTTTGAGCTCCCTCTAGTTTCCTGAGATGTCAAGATTTACAAATAATAATAATAATAATAATAATAATAATAATAATAATAATAATAAGCTTTTCATTAGAAGAAAACACCCCACCACCACCACCACCAATAAAATGTCTGTTCTGCTTGTCCTCAGAAAGCTGAAGACAAATTGACATTAAAATATATTTTACCACGAAAATTCAGCTGGTACATGTGAAAATACATTTTAAATCTCACAAATGCATGACTTTTGCAAATATTGTAGTGCATTAGCAGAGAATCAGACATGAATTTAGACAAATAGTCTTTTATTTCAAAGTATTCTTACTTATTACAATAGTACACAACTGGATGTGGTTGTACTGTAATCCCAGAGACATGGGAGACTGAGGTAGGAGGATCAAGAGTCCAAGCAAGGCTATCAAGCTAGATGAAATAAGCCAATTACAGAAACCAAAGGCCAATGTGCTCTCTGATATGTGGATGCTGACACAAAATAAGGGAGGGTGGAGTCTAGAAGTTCATTGGAGTAGACAAAAAGGAAGGATGGGGAGGGAGAGAGGATGGAAATGGGAAAGATAGTAGAGTGAATTGGATAGAACTTTCCTATGTGCATCTATGAATACACAATAAGTGAAAATCTTCATCAGGCAATACCACAAGAAGGGAATCCTAATTAGAGTCAGTTGTATTCCATGTATGTACAATATGTCAAAATACACTCTAATGTCATGTATATCTAAAAAAGAACGAATTCTTAAAAAGCAGAGTTCAAGAACTGCCTGTCTGAATACAAAAGAAAAATAAATAAAAGGTCCAGGGATGTATGAGGATGTGGTTCAGTAGTACTGGGTTCAATCCACAGTACCAAAAGATATGTATATAAATATGATGTGATGTGATACATGATATGGCAGCATTGTATAGAGGGCAATGAGATATTTTTGAGAGGAGGAGGTTTCAAGGAGGACTGATAGAAGACGTGTATAGTTCTACTGAAAAATAAATTGGGGAAGCAATTATTAAGAGGATCCAAAGATATTTTAATCAATGGGAAAAATGAGTATGCCTATCTCATGGGATGTAAGAAGATGGAAGCAAAAGGCAATTTCAATACTGGGCTTGTGTGAGCCATCAGAGGAGTGGGAGAAGAAGTGCTGGGTGAAGATTAGGCAGGTCCAGGTTCCTGTAGAATGTGGCAGGGGTTTGACGATGATGGAGATACCCTGGCAACATGCCAGTGATGAAATAATATGCTCACATTTGTATGTTCTAACTAATTTCTTACAGCAGTGCGGAAGATGGAAAGTAAATGGGAAAGTGAAAATATGTAACTGTTATCAGAAGCAAACACTCTGGTCAGAGGATGTTAGGGAGTAGTAAACAGCTGCACTTAGAGTTCCTTTAGGGCATTAAAAGAGTAGGGGAAATTGATTGCAGGGCACTCTCCTGAGGAAGAGCAGAGTGGGGGCATGGGTATTCTCACTAAAGAAATATGGTCACATATTTCATTTATTTGTTGTTAATAACTACTCAGATGTGTTTACTAAATGCAAAGAAACAGTAATTTGCTTTGCTATTCAAAAACCCAGTGCAATTGCTTTCACAGATAGAACAAGACCAGAGATGAAGTTATGGGGCAGAACTAAAGCCAGGCTGCTGAAACCAGGTTCTGTGTTCTGTACTAGTTGCTTTGGGCTCACTTATACTGAGGTTATTTAGGGTGATCTTCCCAATTATCCTGCATAAGATGGTATAGCCCTTTGCATCTTTCACTGGATAGAATTTTGGTTATCAAAATATTCCAATGGAGCTGAGGTTTTAGCTCAGTGGTAAAGCATTTACCTGGCCTGCTTGAGGTCCTGAGTTCCAAACTTAGCACAAATCAAAATGAATGAAAATAAAAACAACAAATAAAAAATGCAAACAATAAAAATAACAAAAACAAAAAACTAATTTTTATGTAGTGTGAATAATTCTGAAAAGGACAATATCATCTTGCAACAGCTGCTCATCATGGGTCAAAGCAATGACCACTGGAGATAAGAAAGCACTCTCAAGATATCTATTATTAATTAATTATCTATTAATTTTTCCCTAACGCCATGCTGCTACAGGGCATAGGAATCTATATGATGTGGGAAGAGATTTTTATCTCCACTCCATTATGATTTCTTCAGAGGATAAGAATTGGAATTCTTTTGAAAGTGGGAGTGCCTGCTAGTCCTGTCCAAACTAAAAGAAACCACAGCTACAACAACTTCAGAGGTCCAAGGAACCAAATTCTTTAAAACTAGAAATCATCTAAACACTTATAGGCCTCCAATATTAGTATCAACTTACGACATACACCATCTTCCTTTTTCTTTATTAACATGAAGCAATTAACAATTATTCATTGCATGTAAGTGAATAAATACATGTAATATGTGTTTATATATAAAATGTAAAAATATCTTACAAAATTATGAATTGTAAAGTACACCAACAAATTAAAATTCTAAAGGAAGGAATTATTCATAAAAATGTTATAACTCAAATATTATTTTTCCGTGCCTGATTAACAATGCTATATAATATCTGGATTTTACAGATTCCACATTGGACACCATTTTGCACAAATAAATGATTAAAAAGTGACATTTCTTAGTTATGTAAAAGGCAATATTTTAGACTGCTGTGTTTTATCCAAATCAATTAAATATGGTTATAAATTTTCAGGAATTTACTTTGTTATTAAAACAAATGCCACATTTAAACTTTTTAAATTTTATACTTGCTTCAACTTAATATATATTTTGGAACTTTAAAAAGTAGATCTTTATCTACTCTCTTCTTAAAAATTAATAACTGTTTTAAATTTCTGTTCTTGTTGCTTAAAAAACACAAAATGTGCTTGCTTGGAACTTTAAAGTCTACATCTTTAAATTTTGAAATGAAAATCTGCAATATCCTACATAAGAAACCAGGCAGAAACAATAATATAAAACCGCAAGTACTCTTGCAGGTATTTCTATATTTTGGTTCACAAATACACATTAATTTGTTTTGTAAATCTGTGGTCTTAAGTACTATGCAATTTTTACTACATCACAGCAGTAGTGCATTAAATATTATACCAGGCAACGTGCTTCAAACTCTATTTTATCTTTTACCTGCCCCCTTTCTGGATTAATTTGAATCCTGGCTTTCTCCTCAGCTGAATTCTAGTCTTTTGTCAAGTACTGTATAAGGCTTTTTTCTATGTGAAGCCTCTGAAATAATTTCATCCAAGGATGAGTCCTCACTCTTTTGAACTCATACTTTCATAAAATATTTATGTGTCCCTGAAACTCATCAGTACTCTATTTTGGTATCACATGTAATGACATCAAGAGTATTTAGTTCAATATCAACATTATTTAGCTTCCTCTTGTATATTGTTATTACAAGATTTTAATAATAGGCTATTGCTCTTTTCATTACTGGTGATTATTAATTAATAGGACCTAATATAATAGTTTGATCCTAGCAGAATTTCTTTCAACATTTGTAATCATATTGGGGCTGAAAAAATAGCATCCAAAATACTGGTGCTTTCAGACATGCCTCTGATTTAGGGTCCCCTCTGATCTTTCCTTGTTTTTCTACCTCCTTGCACAGGAAGAGGCATTTTGCAAAGTTCTCATATCTATCCAATCAGATGCCCCCAAAGAGAAAAACAATTGCTTTATATTTTCTTTCTGATATTGTACTAATAAGAGAAGGCAAAAATCTGGTTGCAACAAGGTAGATTCAAAGCAAAACATCATGCCTAGATCTTAGAAGAACTTTGTCCTGGTCCCATATGTCTGCCCACAAAATAATTTATTAGCCCTCTGGAATTACCTGGATTGCCTATATCCCTACTCTCCTCTCCCCTGTGAGGAGAATGGTTAAGCTTCAACTTTCTCACTTTTGCAACTCCCACTCTGTGTGTGGATCTTATGATCTGGTACATTAAAATATTTGTATGTTTTTTTCCTGATAATCTGTATTTTCCAGTTTATTTCATGTAGTGAAATTATTAAACATTCAACAAGGAAGTTAGAACTACAACTGTAACATAGTCATAGATTATATTTCATCATAGAAAGAACTAAAATTATGTACGTGAACAAATTATTTCACATAGTCACGTGTTATGTAAAAGTGGATCTAAGTCTGAGAAGCACACTATCAGGTGATTTTTATCATTATGGGAAGCTCATGTGGTACTCACATAAGCTGAGATGTTTATGAAGACACCAGGTAACGAAGTATTTTGCCAAAGAGTAAAGTACCATTATTCAGCGAAAGACTGTATATGTTAAAAGAAATATGTAGCTTCATAATCAACATAAAGATGTAGGTCTTACTTTAATAAAGGCAAATATGAAAAGTGAGGAAAAACTGAAAATAAACATTGGCTGGAACATACACACTTTTTATGATGAAATGCTTTTAAAAGCAGAATAATGGTAATCAGAGGCTGACTATATCTATACTAAATAATGTCTTGTTATGTGTATATTTTTCTGCTAAATTTTATATTTTATATTTGTCCCTAAAGCATTTTATGTAAGTTTCTTCCTTCATTTTTGCTTCTCACTAGACTTCTAAATCCCGGGTATTTTTTTTAATTGCAACATTTTGTTTTCAATAGCAGAAGTTTCTTAATCAATAAATCATTTATTTAAAACAGATTTATATTAGATACTCAAGGTGCTTTTAAAATGATATCATGTGTTCATTCTTCTTTATGTTTTTACAGAGAAGAAACCTCCTGACATCCACAATGCAATAGTCTACCTTGATCTCATGTGCATCAATATCAGGTTTACATTTTTATTCCTTATTAGTAGTCAAGAGAAAACAAAAATATGGAAATAATATATTCCATATATCTTTGACTCTAATTTCCAGCAATGAAGTACTCTAGAGAGAGCTTTAAACTTATTATTAGGAGTTCTAAGTTACACATTAATGAATTAATTAAATAGCTCTTGATATTTCATAAAATGTCTAGATTTCCTCACAAAGTGACAGTTACATATTTGGAGTATCCTATAGTTCCATGTTCCTGCTGATCTTGCCGGTGTGCAGAAGACACACGAATACTGTACTGAGCAGCTTAGGAACTCCACTCCCAATTGGGGACAGAGTTTAATGTGGTCCAGATTCACCAAAGGCTCATTGCAAGAGAAAGAGAACCTACTGCCATGGAAACGAAGGTACACAGGTCACAATAGAATCTGATTGGTATCCCAAATCAACATGTCAAAGCAATGTTATTTAAAAGGAGACCTAGGAAAACTTATGTCAGTCTCTGAAGTCCAACATATATAATTTGTTATAATAGTATTATCTATTATTCATTTTAATCACATAAATTTTGTATGGGTCCCACATGTGTCTTATTCACACCAATATCCATTCAGATTAAATGAGTGCTTTGCTACTCAAAAGTAGATAATATCTGATGAAAACAGAACATTTTCTACATTCAAAATTAAGAGGATGCAATTAAAATTAGATATGACATAATTTAAATTTAAGCTTATACTATCCCACAAAGCCTATAAAATGTTAACTAAATTAAGAAAAATGTATGAACTGATAGGTGCTGAGTTTAAGACATGAATAAGTTATTATATATTTTGACCTTAATAGTATTTAGTGTGGCATGTGAGAAAGATTTGTAAACAAATAACTACAATGTAATTTTTAAAAATGATAGCATAGACATATTTAAAAAGTATACTTAAATGTTTAAAAATGAAAGAAGCATAAAAATTAAAAGATAAAAGTACTTTACTTGTTTTCTAAAATAATTTTACTTACATTTTAAACTCAACACTTAATGCTTAGAAAATTTTAAATACATTTTTGCAATCAGTTTAGAGAAAAAATAAGCAATTGTTTATCTCAGATTCCTGAGAGAAATTTAAGTACATGACATTTCACTAAAAGGAAAATCTTCACAAATGTTAAAGACTAAAGTTTATGGTTTCTTTGGCTTGATTTTAACACTACCATAGGTAATCTAGTTATGCCTGTTTTTTTGTTGAGTCACACAAAATAAAAATACTTTAAAATTTGAAAGCAAATGCATTTTTTTTCCTAAAAATATTTTAATTTTACCCGAAGACTGAAAAAACAAAACAAAACAAAACCAAAAAAAAAACCTCTCAATTGTTTGAATGACTCAGGCTTAGTGAAAAAAGAGCCTTTTTTCTTAAGACAGAAAGGTTACGTTCCCTGGGGCTCCCATCCAAGCACTATTGAACTGTACACTTGAGTGGTCTTTAATATCCTTGAAAGAGTAATGCATCACTTTCACTCATACCAGGGTGTGATGGTAGCTTTGCAGAGAAACTGAATTGTTATATATTAATACTTAAATAATACTGAAATACTTAAGAAACATTGGAATCAAAACTTGTAGGATTTTAGTGCCTCCCCCCCCCAAAAAAAATACAACCTTAATTGCCTTCCAATTTATAACCATGTATGTGAAAAGAATTCCTTCCAGTAGTTCCTCTCACCATACAGTATTTAGTTGATGGAAAGGAGCAATTCAGTTATTAATATGCTCCCATCTTCCTAAAGAGTTGAAATCCAGGGCTTCCCCAGGCATACTTTGGTTTTCTAACTTTACTGAAAGAAAACGTACTCTGGATGTAAAAGGATCCTATCACTCACTCATCCTCTGCCCAAAGCAGTGTTCCACCCACAAAAAGTGGGGCCAAGTCTGTCCTGCTTATGTACTGTGTTTTCCTTATGCAAAAAGGCAGAAGGCTATTGCACCTACCTCCTCACAGGCGGTTCTGAAATCCATGTGCTATGGCACCACAAAGGATGTGATCTGGAAAGAGAGAAATCATAAGCCATTAAGCAGAGCATTGAGTGTCAGAGAAGAGAACATTGGCAAAGTGTAAGAAATGGTGAAGCCAATACCATGGGAAAACTGCATTTGCAACCACTGGCATGAGGGAAAGCAGGAGACGAAAAGGTCTTCATGCCCAGCTTTTGTAAAATATGTATACACTGAAACTGTGTGATGGAGAATCTGTATTTCTGTATTTCCACGCATCTCTAAACCCTGCCAGGCATTCAGACATGATCTACAACAGGACTAACCTCTTTTCTCAGGGGTTACCTCATTGCCACCATTCATTTTGAAACCTGAGTTTGCAGGTGGGAAAAAAACTTCAAATAGGAGTAATTAGGTGTTGCTTTTCATCTGGTTATCTCTCAAAAAAAGGTTGACTGATCTTTCTCTTTTTAATTAAAAAGCTACATGCATGAATAATTCTCTCTGGAATTTAAAATTTTATTCATAAACACTATGATTCAAGGAAGCTCTGTATCAGAGTGCATAATATTAATATAAATCAATGTATGAAATATATAATACAGATTTTCATTTAAGGGTCAATGTAATACCTGCATAATGGATGCAGATTTAAATCATATGAAGGTTTTTTAAAAGTTCTTTTAAAGAGTTTTATCTCATTTTATGATTAAAAAAAAGTAGATGTCACACAAAATTGATACCTATCTACAATGACAGGAAACAATGCAGAGTCAAACTGTATTCATTGAGTAAATGAGACTTCAAAGTACAATTTCAAGATACTTCCCCAAATTACTCTGTTTTAAAACAGTAAACCATTTTATCCTTCTTTGTTACATTTTTGTTGTTGTTTGATAAGTTTGAGAATGCTCAACCCAAGTGAGTGGGGTAAAATAGAGAGGAAAGTGTCACCCACACTGACACTGAATTAACGGATCATTTTTCTTTTTTTTTTTTTTTAAAGAAAAGATCGGTTATAATCAGTAGAAACCAAACATGTTATTTAATATTTGAAGTACTTTCCCTGGATAAATCTTGTGGATTGTGAGCTTGTCTTTATTTTACTGAAATGTATAAGTGACTGATTAAAATAAAGTTGGTTAATAGTAAATCATTTGCAAATAAAAATACAATTTTATGAAAAATTAATCATTTGATGATACAAATCAGTTAATATTTTAGTGTTCATGTGCATTTTGTTAATATTTAATAAGTTGTTATTATTGAAGACTACTTTTGAAGAACCCGTAAATATCTGCCTATTTCTAACCTAGATAAAAAGTCATCCCTTTACTGTAAATGCAGGACAAATTTAGTATTTATTCCTTATATAAAAGTAGAAAGTGTCAGGGCTGGTGTTGTGGTTCAGTAGAGCACTTGCCTGGCACGTGTGAGGTACTGGGTTCGATTCTCAGTACCACATAAAAATTATAAAAGTATTGTATCCATCGACAACTAAAAAAAAATATTTTTTAAAAAAGTTGGATGTGTACAAACATTTTCCTGCTACCAATTGTAGACTACAGAAATATATATATAAAATATTAGCTAACTATCTAAACTCAACCTCATAATTAGTTTCTTATGCCAAATTTTATTTTGCTATATACATTTTAAGATGGCATTATTTCTTAACAAAATGGCATATTTGTGCAGGAGCTGTATCTTTTCCTTTACTATTTTAGCCTGTCTTCCTATTTTTTAAATTCTAATTTTCCATCCTCTTTCAAGAAAACATTACATAATATTAGTTGTTTATTCAGAAAAGGGGCTATTAAGGGATTCAGAATATTTTAATTACTAGGTAACTACATTTTATAGCACTCATAAAACTATTTCTAGCATATATAAATTATAAAATGAATATCACACTTAAAGTGTGTATCTTTTAGCATAAGCATGCATACTAGAAATGTTTTAGATTTATTTAAAAAAATGTGAAAGTACCTGAGTTTCTATAAGCCCCACAACCATTTTTCTTTAGTGTTGAGATTTATAATATTATGACCATGGTGTGCAACTAATGCAACATTATTAATACATTGCTACTACCTAAAGGCTAATCTTCTTTCATAGTTCCTTCATTTTCCTTTTGTTCTTTTTCTGCTACTAGGTCAGTCGCACATAAGGTATCAGATTTTATTTAGTTATCCTGTCTTCTCAGGATCTGCTTGACTGTCACCATTTCTTCGAATTCCCTTGTTTTTAAAGATTGGGACATTGAGGAGTCCTGGTCAGGGATTTGTAAATGTTCTTCCACTGGAAGTATTCTGTATTTTTGTTTTTATAATTAAACTAGAATTATGGTTTAGAGGATAAAAAATGAAGTGATAAAATGGGCATTTTCATTCCAAATATGCCCAAGGATAAATTCTATCAATGTGACAACATTATTAGTGTTTGTCAAAGGTAGTGTTGGTCAGATTTTTCCATTGTTGTTTCTCTTTTTTCCCTTCTTCACCCTGGACTCAATCAACATTAGTAGACCTCACATAATGGGTGGGTATTTACGATTCCCATCTTTTAAGACTTTTGACTCATTTGGAATTATTCTGCACAAGAGATATATTCATTCTCCCACATTTATTGATTAATTCAAACTTTCCTCTAAGAATTCTCAACTGATGGAGCAAGGAAATATATATGTGCCAATACATGATATTACTATCTATAAATATTTCTGTATATGATCTGAATTTTATTAAATGAATTTGGATTTCATACTGATATTCCTCTTGTAAACATAAGAGCATGCTATTCTCCTCTCCTTTCTTATTTGTACATTTCTATTCCAACAATGTGAAATTTATCTCCCAGTTCCCTGCCATTCATGTACTTTATTGTGCATTTGCAGTATACATGATAGCTATATCAGCATTGCTAACTCATAGCAATATGGGAAACAACAACAATACATCAACTACAATAAAGCTTATTATTCATTTAATAGTATAGAATACACTCTATCAAAATTGCCTATATTGGGTGAGGCATGTGACTTAGTGGTAGAACACTTGCCTAGTACGTATGAGGGCCTGGATTGACCCTCAATCTCCCCTTACACACGCATACACAACACACACACACACACACACACACACACACACACACAATGCAAAATTATTTATGTCAACCCCAGTGATAAATGAGTAGAAGTGACCACATGCTAGTTTGCTAGTTTCTTTAGAGATCTCATACGTTCCCTCGTGCTCTTTTATACTTCTGCCCTTGCAAGAGATGGTCTTCTTCAAGGAGATGCTGCCCATTTGGCCTGGCCTCAGAATTACACACATGGAACAAAAGTTCTTTAGATGACCCACAAGAATTAGGGGTAAAACAGAACCACCCACATCCATACCTTAAACAGAGATGCCATAGTCAAACTGCAATTTCATGAGTAAAAATAATGCTTAATATTTGTGGTGATTAGCTTTCTATGCCAACTTGGCTCAGCTTTGGTGTCCAGTGGTTCAATCAAGCACTGATCTAGTTGGTACTGTGAAAGTATTTTATAGAAATTAATATCTTAATTCAGCTTACCTTATGTAAAGGAGATTATTCTCAACAATGTGGATGGGCCTCAATGAATCCATAAAAAAAAGCCTTAATAATAAACACAGAGGTTTCTCTAAGAAGAAATTCTGTCTCAAGATTGCACCATCATCTTCTGCCTAAGAATTTCCAGCTTTCTGAGCTGATGAAAGATTTTGAAATTGCTAGCCCTGATAATCATGTTAGCCACATACACACTAGTTCAGTTTCTCTGAAGACCTCTAGAGAAATACAGATACAGACCAATACAGAATTTGCTACCAAGAATGGTTCTAAAGAAACAGAATCCTAAGGATTATGAATTGGTTTGGGGGGTTTCCAGAACTGATTTGCTAATCTGATTAGATTTAAAGGCACTAAAGACTCTATTTCCAAATTAATGAGAACATTGGTAATCCATGACATGGAGAGACAACAGAGATGCACAACATATCACTGTTGGATGCTCTTAACCACACACCTCCGCAAGGCAAGTCTCTTGGTGACCATAACTTAGAACATTTTTGTCAGACAGGATAATGGGTTTGGCTGCCTGCTTTTAATTATGCCTGAGAGAGGAACAAGGATGAGCTAAGGATTTAAAAGCCTAAGTTAAACTCTGCGTACATAACATGGACATTTCTATGCCTGTTATAAATAAACACTATCTCCTACAGCTACCAGACTAGGATTTCTGAACATTAAATACAAAGTGTGATCCTTCTAGGGGTTAAATTATATCACAAATAAATCTCTAAACTCACAGGATATCTTCTGTTAAATAAGGCATTAATTAGGAACAAACAGATGCTAAACATCAGAATGGAGATGTGTAAGAAGATTGGAATAAAGATGGGGCCAGGGAATCTGTAAATTCCTCTGGGTCTTCCTTATCATTAGAGTTAAAGCCTCATAGATGTAGATGTCCAAAAACACAATGCTCTTTGTCCTGAGGATCCAACCACACCACCCATCTTTGCTTCTATACCTGAAAATACAGTCCTATCCCAACGGGTCCCTCAAGGAGAGGTATAAAGTTTGCCCCATGAGAAGGTGTACTAAACTCCAAAATAATTGCATATTTTTTTTTAATTTACGTAGAATTCTAGGGAACATGTTTGAGAGTGAATATCAATGATGTAGGATAATGGAAGAAAGAAAATACATTTTTATCAGTTCAATAATATAGCTCCATTAAGTGGAAATTCAGGATTTAAATTCAGGATTAATATTATGGTTTTAGAAAGAGCTTTCACAGTTTGCTTAGTCATTTGTCTTAAACATGGACCCCAAAATGGCCTACACTAAATGATACCAAAATTTCAAAATTGCTTTGAGATATTGCAGAAAAAGAAATACAAAGACTGAAGAGTACTGAAATATAAGAGGAGACAAATCTGTTCACTTGTTTTGAAATGGTCTGGAAAATCCACCTTCTAATATGACTGTGAGGAATAAATTCATTAAGGGAGCTCAATACTATTGAGGAGTTCTGTGGTCACTCTTTGTAGGACAGAAATAAGTGAGAATTGGTGCCACTGAAGTGGATCCTTAAATGCAATGATAGTAGTTGGACTGTGGAATCCAGGGGCCAAGGAGCAGCAATAAGTCACCAAGAAAAAGAAGGGAGGGTTACAATCATGGATGGCAGGGGCAAAGCCGTAATCACAATAGTTTGATTCTGGGAGGACTAAAGTGTTGATAGGCTGATCATTTGTCTTTAGACATGAACTACTTGATCTTCATTTGAAAACAATTCTAGATCAAGTGAACACAATTCTAATATGAATCACTAGAGAGTCTCAGCCCTTTGACAAATTCCCAGACTTTATAGTCTAGGAAGCTCTTGAGTAATGGGTAGCCTAGGTCCCCTTAAAGTAGGAAGCAGGTATTCTGTCAAAAGTTTGCACCATTGATCTTTCTCACCTCTTTCCCCAAAGGTACCTATGGTCTTTGACCAAGATAAAAGTACATTGGGGAACATTAAGCCAGACATTTTGGTAATTTCTGGGCACTGACTCTGAAGTCAAAACTATTCTAGAAAACACAAAATGTCACTGCCGCCCACTAGTCAGAGTAAGGGCTTATGGAGATTATATAACCAATTAAATTTTAGCTCAAGTTCAATTCCTAGGAGGTATACTGGATTCCTGAAACTATCCTGTGGTTATTTCCCCCGTTCTCTAATGCATAATTAAAACAGAGATGCTCAGGAAGTGACTGAATCCCCACTGGTTCCCGACAGAATCAGTGAGTATGTTAATCTGATTCATTTATATAGGTGACTCCAAAATCTGCTGGTTTTTCCAGGTGTCCAGAATAAGAGAAGGCTCTGCAACAAGGCCCAGTATGTTCTATAAGCTCTGCTGCTGTGAGCCATGTGATTGAGGAAATCCAGGGTACCTGAGGTGGCAGTGGTCAAATGACCAATTGTTAAGGGAGTCATAGCTCAAGATTGAGAATGTTGAGCAGAGCCTTGCTGTACTATGTTAAATTTTCCTTCTCAGCTCAACCCTATAGTCTCATGAAAATTTATCTAAAATCAGATGGCTGAGGAAAAGTTGGCTCCAGTTTACAAAGGCACAACATGTAGGCATGATATAAACGTGACTGTTTCCAATACTACATCCTTCTTTCGGACATTCCTGAAGTGCAGTGTTGAAGGGAAACTTCCCCCTACTCACTGGGAAGAACTTCACATATTGCACTTGATTGTTCACTTTACTTAAAAGAAGAAATAGTATTTGTATTATTTAACCAGCATATCTCATCCCCCCTTATCTACTGTTTTATATGGACTCTCTGTATATTTGATTTTTTTTAGATTAACATAAATTAAGAGTATAGGTTATTTTTGTTCTGTGCCTTGCTTATTTCACATAGCATATTATTTCTGAGGTTCATTCCTATTACAACAAATGGTAAGATCTCCTCCTTTTCGAGGAACAATAATATTCCATTGTGTGTATTGCCTTTTGTATATATGTATTCATAGTTAATCCATTCCTACATTGATAGGACTCAGATCAATTTCATATTTTGACCATTGTGAATAATACCTCAATGAATGTGGACAAGTTTACTAACTACATGTATGTTATAATATCATGTTATGTCCTCTAGATTTACACAGTTGTTTTTTTAAAACTACAAGTCTGTGGTCTCAGAAAGAAAGAAAGAAACAAAGAAACAAAGAAAGAAAGAAAGAAATAGAGAGAGCTACTACTTAAGAGCTGTGGCCCATAAGTTAGCTAGATGGTCAGGAACTCTGAAGAAAGTTAGTGGCAGGTTGCCTAAATTAAACTGCTTTCATTATGCAAAGATCCCCAATTTTTGCCTCCAATAATAGACAGCTTATCTGGGTATGGATTTTTCTTCCTTGTACACAATGATCTTGTTAACACCACCATTCATGAACTTACAGAATGCCTGTTCACTCCCATAGTATTCCATACAGCATTACTTGTGATCAAGGAACTCACTTCACAGAAAACAAGTACAGAAATGGGCCAAAACCTCATGGAATTCACTGATCTTACTATGTTACCCTCTATTCCGAAGAAGTTGTCTTGATAGAATAGTGGGAAGGTTTTTTGAAGACTCAACTACCTCACCAGCTGTGTGATTTTTCCAGAAACTGTGTGTATTTTATTTTTAATTTTTACTATTATTTATTTTAAAAACTATTTATTTATTTTTATATATGATAGCAGAATGTATTACAATTCTTATTACACATATAGAGCATAATTTTTTATATCTCTGGTTGTATACAAGTATATTCACACCAATTTGTGTCTTCAAACATGTACTTTGGATAATAAGGATCATCACATTCCACCATCATTTATAACTCCATGCCTCCTCTCTTCCCCTCCAACCCCTCTGCCGTATCTAGAGTTCCTCTATTCCTCCCATGCTCCTGCTCCCTATCGCACTATGACTCATCCTCCTTATATCAAAGAAAACATTTGGCATTTGATTTTTTGGGATTGACTAACTTCACTTAGCATTATCTTCTCTAACGCCATCCTTTTACCTGCAAATGCCATGATTTTATTCTCTTTTATTGATGAGTAATATTCCATTGTGTATATATGCCACATTTTTTTAATCCATTCATCTATTGAAGGGTATCTAAGTTGGTTCCACAGTTTAGCTATTGTGAATTGTGCTGCTATAAACATTGATGTGGCTGTGTCCCTATAATATGCTGTTTTTAAGTCCTTGGGTATAGACCGAGGAGAGGGATAGCTGGGTCAAATGGTGGTTCCATTCCCAATTTTCCAAGAAACTGTGTGTATTTTAAATCCACATTCAATAAATGGTGCTGTTCTTACCAGAGCCAGGATATATAGGTAAAGGAAACGGGAGTGGTGTCATTCATAACACCCCAAGACACTCATTGGCAAATAAGAATTTGGTCTTCATCCAAAGAGAAGGATGCTTCCATCAAGAAACACAGTGATTTTATTGAACTGGAAATTAAAATATTACCCAGCCACTTTGAGCTCCACCTATCTCTGAATCAATTTACAAAGAAAGTATTTACACTACTGGCTAAGGAGATTTATATTAACTTTGCATGTATATTATATGCATATATATGTGTGTGTATACACACACGTATACACACAAATAATAATATCCTTTATTTCTTCCCTATCTTAATTTTTATCACCTAACATAATATTTATTAATAAGTTGACTTTGCATCATCATAGTATTTAATTTATGGAATTTTTATAAAAGTAAACATTATCCAAGGAATTTCCATACCCTTATAGGAAAAGTTTTAGCATGTTTTTGATTGAATCAATATAATACAAAGTATGACTTTGTTATGCTTTTCCTTTAAAAGTCAAGTAGAGTTAAGGAAATATGCATTATATATAAGATGTCATGCTGACAAGATGGATACTTTTAATGTCATGTAAAAGATGGCTACTTTTACGTGTCAATTTGGCTAGGCTGTAGTTTTCAGTTATTCATTAAAATACTAATTGGAAACAGATATGGTAATACATGCCTACCTATAGTCTCAGCTACTCAACAGGATGAAACATGAAGATCCCTTCAGCCCAGGAAGTCAGCCTGAATAACATAGTGAGATTCCATTTCAAAAACAAAACAAAACAAAAATACTATTCACAGTGCTCTTGTGCAGGAATTTTGTAGATAGAGTTACTAAAAAGGGAAATTCTGCTTTAAGGTAGCAGCATCAACACCTGCCCAAGAGTTTCCAGACTGCCAGACTACTTGATATATATTAGACTCACCAACCTCCAAACTGCTTCCACCGGTTTCTTGAAATGAATCTCTTAAAATATACATGCAGCTATATAAATATTCTATTGGTTCTGTTTATGTGGAGAATCTTTACTGATAGAGTTATGTATGCCACTGAGATACTTTTAGGTTTTATTGAACAGCATAATTGTGACAATAACTGAAAATCCTTCAAACAAGGCAAACAAGCACCATCAATTTCAATAATAGGATAAGTTTCAAGATATATTATATACTCGATGCAGTCATATACCACATAATGACCATCAAGTTAATGATAGACTGTGTGTATGATAATGGCACCACAAGAGTATGTCACCTAGTGATGCTGTGGCAGTCTTAGCTCACATAAGTATTTTTCTAGGATGTTGACCCAATGGTGATATCACCTAATGATGCATGTTAGAATGCATCCCTATTATTAAGCAGCACACAACTGTGTTTCTAAATTTTATTATACATACTCTGAGAAAAACCCTTAATTTTGCTGCTGGTTCCATTAGCAACATGATTTAGCTAGTACCTTCTGCTGTGGTTTGGATCTTGAATGCCCCCAAAGGTCCACATGAAGACTTGGTCTCTGGTCAGGAACTCCTGGGACATGTGAAACCTTCAGGAGGTAAGGTCTTGTGAGAAGAACTTAGGCAGTTGGAGATGTGCCCTTAGAGGGAACATGTCGGTCCCAGCTCCTCACCTTCTGTGTCTCTCTTTGTTTCCCAGACACTATAAGGTGACCAGTTTTGTTCCACCATGTGCTCCCTGACATGATATGTTGCTTTGGATCAGGCCCCAAAGCAACAACATCAATTGACAATCAGCTGAAATCTCAGAAAACATGACCCCAAATAACCTTATCCTCTTTATAATTTCTTTATTCCAGATATTTTGCCATTGTGACAAAAAGCTAATTATCACATCTTCATTGAAAATTTGGAATTTTAACTTGTTCCCGGAAAACAAAAGTATTTTTCTGGGTTTTTTTTCTTATTTATTTATTTATTTATTATCCTCTGTCTACCTGCCCTTAGAGGGACATTCCTCTCCATATTATTTTCTTTTTCTTATTCACATCTGAAATTGTTGGGGATATCTCTAGGTGACTATTTTCAAGTATTTGGTCTGTATTAAAATATGCAGCAGAAATGCATAATTCTTATTTTTGTCTACATTCAAAGATAAAGAAAAGAAAAAACACATTAAGGTTGGTGGGGTAGAGGGGTAGATCACTTGCCTAGCGTGAATGAGGCCCAGTTCTGCAAAAACAAAAAGAAACAAACAAAGAGAAACGTCTTTTGCAAGCTTCTATTCCACATTTTAAGGAGGAAAAGGTTATTGTTTTCTTGCTAGGTCCTATTCTCTAGCATAGATTTTACTTAGGAAAAAGACAAAGGCTTTATGGAAATATTATTTTTTATTTTTACTGAAAAAGATCATCACTAAATATATAGAGATAAGAATAGTGATGCATAAGCATCTTTGGTGAATAATGTAATAAAATTATCTTTAATGCTTACACAGTATCACAATACTGTATCTAACTGTGACCTTCTTCATCCTTGATCCAGTTAGAACCCCTGTGGCTAGCTTAGGGAAAAGCCACACAGCATGGAAAAGCAGGAGTCTCAGGAAACCTGTTTCTATTCCTATTACATAACTGACCCAGCAAACAGTGGTGACAGCTTGGTTCCTGCCCAAGAAAAGTGAACTTGGAACTGAACATTTTCTTCTGAGTGCTGAAGAGCTCTGTTGATAAGGCCTGGATCATCAGACTTGGCCTGTGTCCAGAGGTCTTGCCTCTTGTGATTAAATCTAATACTCAGAAATTAACAGGAACTATTGTCATCAATTATGCTCAGAATAGCACCAATTGCTGTTGATTAAACTTCAACTTTGTAACCAAAATATAGAAAACAAAATTAGACAAACAAACACAACCAAATCCATACATGTGGAATAGAAAATACTATAATGTCCTCTCAAATGTTTTATTTACCAGGGAGCTGATAAAATAATCATAATGTACCTCTACAACTGCACAGATGTAAAAAAATGTTTGTGAACTGAATCAGTAGCTATGTAAGGCAGAATAGAAAGTTTTGGAACATTACTACAATTCAAATGAAAACGAATAAGGTAAAAGAAGAAGAAGAAAGTATTGCTGCAAAAACTTTTGGATTAAAATGATTTAGGTAATTTCTAGAACGTTTTACTTGATGACTGCCAAAAAGTCTCTAAAAAACTCTGCTGACTCTGACATTTTGCTTTATTGGAAAAAAAAATCTATTTATAGAATTTTCCCTAGGCAAAATTATAAAGTATGCAAAATTATCTTGTATCTCTTTGTGTATCCCAAACCCCAATCAAGCACGTACCCTCTCCACATGCATCTACATCTTCAGGTTGGTCCATGACCACTTGAAAAGAGATTAATTGAACTCCCCCCCACCTTCACCACCAAAATTGTTTAAAACACTAGGATTCAAAAATTATAGTTGAAGTCACTTGGGGTTTCATTTTTTGTGTGTTAACTTGATATTCATTTTGTAAAGTGTACCTTGGAGAGAGCTATTTATATTTCTTTCTATATTGGCTAGGATACTTACTGTTATTTTTTCTTTTTTTTTTTCAAATGTCAACATGAGAGTGTATTAAAATAGAATTTTGTTTCTCTGTCCTAGAGGAGTCCACACTTAAAAGTTAAGAGGTGGTTTTAAAGTGTTGGGAAACATCTCCCTCCACTTTATTTCTCTACCATATGCACATGTGGTATGAGAGAGTCCAGTTTTGCATTCAAGTCTCAAATCCTGGCAGGGCAGGATTCACATTCCACTCTTTTCATTTGTTGTAAGAACAAATCTAGCCACAGTGAAACTGAGAAATGCAGTGGGGGCAATCCCACTGGAATGCACCCCATGGAGAAGAGGACTGACCACCAGTCCTGGCTATAGGGATGTGCTTTTCTAAAACTTGCCACTTTAGACTTTTGCCTTTATTCTCTCTCTCTCTTTTTTTTTTTTTTTTTTTTTTTTTTTTTTGGTATCAGGGATTGAACTCAGGGGCACTCAGTCACTGAGCCATATCCCCAGCCCTATCTTGTATTTTTTTTAGAGACAGGGTCTCACTGAGCTACTAAGCCTCTTGCCACTTCATGATTCACGATTCTTCTGTCTCAGCCTCCCCAAACTGCTGGGATTATAGGCATGTGCCACATCTTACCTTTATTCTTTAAGAAAGAGGGGCAATTTCCTAAGTAATTTTTAGTTTTACACTCATGTTGTTTTTTTTTTTAAACCAATCCAGAGATTTGTGAGATACTTGAGTAAATATTTATAATTGTGCAATTTTGTTAATTCACTATGAAAAAGAACATTCTTTATTTTAACTTGATGCTTCAATTAGAGGGAAATAAATTCTGGAATTCATGAATATATTGTTTGTCTAAAGCACCGCAGACTTACCAAATTAGAAGTAGAATAAAATAGATGTTCAATAAGACCTATGTGCTTGAAGAAGGCTCCATCAAAAAAAATAAATAAATAAAAAGAATGCCTTATTTTCCAAAAATTATCTACTCCAAATATAGAAGATCAATACAATATCTGAAATCATATACACAGCATTTAAACTTGTCTGTGTGTCCCGAAACAGACATGTAAATCAGTAGACATATTCATATTGCTAGACATTCATTTTTTCCCTCTTTCTTCCTCCAAAGTTTTACTGATGAAGGTCAGAACTGCTTCTTGCCTAGATTTTAGCAATGCAGAAATCTCAGCCAAGCTACCCACACCAGATTACTATGTCATTGCTCCTTCTCAGCCCCCCAAATATACACCTCCCAGATTCACAAGATCTGGCTCCTTTTGTGCAGATGACTCAGAAGGCTAGCTAGCTGTTAAAGCACTTGCCTTGTTATGATCTTGGGTTTGTGGTTGCCAGCAAGATCGGGGCCTTCAGCTAAGTCTGTGCTGCTCACTAGTTATTTTATGCACAAAGTAGCTAGTTCATGTCTCCAGGGAGGATTAGGACATCCTGGTCTCTCAAGGCTCAAGATCTTAACACCAGCATGGCATTTCGGATGGTAAGCATTTCAAGGTACCATGTCAGATCCATTTTAAAGTCATTTATTTTGTAACTTGAAATACATTCTTCCACCCACAGACTTTTGGCCAATACACTTTGTGACAAACTTTATTCTCCTTTTCAGAAACTCAGGAGAGAAGTTTTGGCTTTGAGGCATGAAGTTAAAGAAAGTAAATTTCAAATGCAGTACAGATAAAGGAGAACAGGACAATTGAGCAATGTTCATAACTTGCAAGAAAAGGGGAAGATGAAGAGAGCTATAGAGGAAGGTAATAATCTTTTCAAACCCTTTGGAAAACATTATTTTAGTTAAGTATTAGAAGTCAATTAAAATGAAGCACTAGGATTGGTAGAGGCAGGGTCAAGCACATGTTTAACTGATGAAGACTCAGACAGAACACAGTGAGAGCATAGAAAGTGCTAGACTGTGAGTTGGGGAAACTGTCCTGTGTTGACCAAGTTGTTTGTATGCTGAATTGTGCACTGGAATCAGAGTCTCAGTACTTTTTCTATCCAATGAGGACAATTGTTGCTGACCTTTCACTCAACAAGATAAGGTTCCAATGGAATACAACATTTTTTGAATAAGTGTTTCAAAAGGACATACAGGGCTGGGGATGTGGCTCAAGTGGTAGCGTGTTCACCTGGCAAGCGCGGGGCGCTAGGTTTGATCCTCAGCACCACATAAAAATAAAATGAAGATATTGTGTCCACCGAGAACTAAAAAATAAATATTAAAAAATTCTCTCTCTCTCTCTCTTATAAAAAAGGACATACAAATTGTTTTTTTATTGATTATTTAAAACATTACATAGCTCATGATATATCATCTTTCATACATTTGACTCAAATTGGGTTTTGAACTCCCATTTTCACCCCAAATACAGATTGCAGAATCACATCTGTTACATATTCACATTTTTACATAATGCCATATTAGTGACTGTTGTATTCTGCTACCTTTCCTATCCCCTACTATCCCCCCTCCCCTCCCCTCCCATCTTCTCTCTCTACCTCCCCTGCTGTTGTTCAATTCTCTCCCTTTTTTTCCCTCCCCCTTGCCCCTCATAACCTCTTATAATTTTATGTATCATTGAAGATCTCCTACCATTTCCATATGCTTTCCCTTCTCTCTCCCTTTCTCTCCCCTCATTCGTCTTTGTTTACTGTAGTCTTTTCCTCATGCTCTTCCTTCCTGTTCTGTTCTTAGTTCATACAAATTGTTATACATATGGAAACAAAGAATGTTATTACCACTGCAAGGAAAACTCAATTCTGTGGTTTAGAGAAATATTTTACTCACTCTAGGACATATAAACCTTCAATTCTCAAGAACAGGAATCAGGCTCGATTTTTAGCAATTTTCAATTTTGTCATAAATATCAAGTGAAGGATGTGTATGACCCACATAATTACAGTTGTGGGAGAACAGAATACACTTCCACAAAATATGAAGGGTGGTTCAGCTAAAGTCATTAAGAATCAGTAGATGTAGGAAAGCACTATGCTCTCCCTCTTTTTCTTAAGTTTTCTCCCCTCCCCCAAAAAGCAGGCCATAGATTCACCAAAGGCATCCTGTCTCCTTCTTCTTCTACAGGGAGAATGGAGACAACTGCAGAAGACTTTAGACTCTGATCACTCCAAAGATTCTTCTTCTTTCTGGTACTGGAGATTGAACCCAGGGTCACTCAACCACTGAGCCAAGTCCCCACCCACTATTTAAATATTTTATTTAGATACAGGATCTAGCTAATTTGCTTAGAGCCTCACTAAGTTGCTGAGGTTGGTTTTGAACTCACGATCCTCCTGCCTCAGCCTCCTGGGATTCAGGTGTGTGCCACCTCGCCCAGCCTGAAGATTATTCTGGAAGAAACTACATGAACAATTTTTTAAGCACTACTTTTTATCTGCCATTTATGTGCCTCTCTGCTAACTTTCCACTCAGTGACTCAAAGCCCTTTCCCTTTGTCTTGCCACTTCTCTAAAGAGATACTGTTCTTTAAAGAAAATAAAATCATGACATTTACAGGTAAATGGATGGAGTTGAGAAGATAATGCTAAGTGAAATAAGCCAATCCCCCCCCCAAAAAAAAATGCCAAATATTTTCTCTGATATGAGGATGCTGATCCATAATGGGGATTGGGGTGGGGGAACATGGGAGAAATAAGTGAACTTTGGGTAGGACAAAGGGGAGGGAGGACAAGAGAGGGGGCATGAGAATAGGAAAGAAGGTAGAATGAGATGGACATTATTATCCTAAGTACATGTGAAGACACGAATGGTGTGACTCTACTTTTTGTACAACCGGAGACATGAAAAATTGTGCTGTATATGTGTAATATGAATTGAAATGCATTCTGCTGTCATATATAATAAATTAGAATAAATAAAATTAAAAAAATAGTACTAACTCATTCTAATAAAAAAAGGAAGAAGATGTTATATTAACTGGAACTCAAAGCCATCTCTTTGAGATCTACTCATTGCATCGGTAGTTTCTATGTGTATCTGAAATGCGCATATTAATTAATTTCATTTTATTTTTCTTTTGTAAATCTGCCTTTTCTTACAGGGGTCCATTCCAACTAAGAAACTATGGATGAGCTATTTATCCCAGACACAGTAATCTAAAATTTCCAATTGTTGATTGCATTTGGAAAGGAATTTTTTTTGTACTCGTCCCATACAAGCTGCCTTCCATCAGGTTCTCTGCCTTAGTCTTTGTTCTGCATTGTCCCCTCTACTCATTGTATTTGTGTCTCACACAAATGCCTGATTCTCCCTGAAGTTTGGGGTTCTTCACCAGATATTCCTGCCACAGTACCATGGCCTGAGCACAGCAGATACCTTTGGTCTGTTCCATCAAGCCATGTATGCCTCAACAATTTTGTCAACATTAGGATGAAAGGTTAAAGGTCTAAATCTACAGAAGTATACTGTAGCACAAGCACACATTTCAGAAATCTTCTTTCACCACACATCATTTTGTCGAACATTTTCAAACATTTTCTAATAAGGGATCCCTAGTAATAAACCCAGAGCCAACTCGGCCTGCTGACAATTGTTTTCATGTTGAATTGTCATTCTGGTGGAGGATTCAGTATTTTTTAAAGACTTTTTTGTAGTTGTAGATGGATACAATACTTTTATTTATTTATCTTTATCTGGTGCTGAGGATCAAACCCAGGGCCTCACGCGTGCTAGGCAAGTGCTCTACCACTGAGCTACAGCCCCAGCCCCAGGACTCACTACTTTTGATTTTATTTTTGGTGTTGGAGATTGAACCCACTGATTGAACTCATGTTCTACCACTGAGCTATGTACCCAACCCTTCTAATCTATTTATTTATTTGGAGACCAGGTTTCACTAAGTTGCCAAGTCTGTCCTCACATTTATGATCCTCCTGCCTCAGGCTCCTGAGGAATTGGGATTACAGGCGTGCACTCCCCACATTCAGAGGATATCCACTCTTCCATGAGTTTATCACAAGCTCTCCTATTGAGGAATCACGATAGCCTTGTTCATTTTTCCTTCCAATGCCTAAGGCTTCTGAACCTGTGACTTTTGCTGTCACCATGAAAACATTTTCATTTATGCAAACGCAAATTTCCAATCTAAAACCATACTTCATCCATTTCCTTTGTGAAAGATCAAATCACCTAAATAATTTTTTTTCACTTTTTTTTAGGCATGAAATACTTTGTTTCACCAAAAGGCGATATACAAGAAGTCTAATATGAAATACATACCACATTCTCTTTATCCACTCTTCTTTTGAAATCAAAGCCTGAATGTTCTCTTTGATATGTGGATGTCAACACACAATAAGGAAGGAGGAAATAAAAATAGAAGTCACTAGATTAGACCCAGTGGAATGAAGGGAAGGGAGGGGGAAGGTAAGTAGGAAAGACGATAGAATGAATTAGTCATAACTTTCTTATGTTCATGTATGAATACATGACCATAGAAACTCTCCATGTCACGTGTAACCATAAGAATGGGAAGTTATGCTCCATAAATGTCTATGTCAAAATATTCTCTACTGTCATTTATATCTAAGAAAGAACAAATTTTTAAAAAGACAAATATATAAATGAATATTGAACAGTTTTTGTTGACATGGCATGAGAGAAGGCTCAGGTTGTTTCGTTTTATTTTTTTTCCATGGCAAATTAGCTCACTCTTCTTAAAGACTGAAGCTCTGCAAAGCAAAGTATAGAGACCACTATACTAGGTAACTACTATGTCCCACTCACACCTATAACCTGGGTTCCTGGCCTGGGGTGAGGTTTTGACATAGATGAACCAAAAAATCAGACCCCTTTGCAAACTCTTTTGATCACCGTTTGTATGGCTGTGACCAATGTAATTGACAATAACAATGCAGAGGAGTAAATTTTTATTTATTTTTCTTTAACAGTTCCAAAGATTCAGTCCACATTTGGCCAACTCATACGTCTGAACCCAAGCTGAGGCAGAACGTCACGGTGGAAGGGCCTGGCAGAGCAAAACAGCTCAGAACATGACAAACAGGATGCAGAGAGAAAGCTCTGCTGAACAGGAGTTTAAAATATAAACAGCAAATGCATGCCCCCGGCATCCCACTTCCTCCAGCCACATTTTACCTGCCTGTAGTTACGGCACAGCTAATTTATAACAGTGGATTAATTCATAGACTATGTTAAAGCTCTCATAATCTACTTATTTCAATTCTGAACGTTCTTGCATTGTTTCACACATGAAGTTTTGGGAGATATCTGATATCTAAATTCAGAACTTACTGTAGTAGAACTATCTGTATTGAAATGTACCACACTTGACAACCTAGATGAAAGATAATTCACTGTACTGCAAAAATAATGTCAATACACCAAGGCCCATGAATGATATTGATCAAATTTGAAAATGCTAATATGATTTTCTTAGAAAAAAATTTGCATACTTACTGTGATCTTTATTTCATGTTTAACAAATAACAGCACTGATATTTTAACTAATTGAATGTTTATAATGCAAAAAAAAAACTGATCTCACTATTTCCAAAATATTACCAAATTTTTCTATGGTATGAATTATAGTTTTATTTTCATGGTGTTTGCACCCAAATTTGGGGGTTAAAATAGTGACTTTTTAAATATATTTGACTTATATTTTCTCTTTTATTGAAAAAAAATTTATGGATTTAAAAAAGGAAATGCATCAGACAAATGTAATAATATGAGTGGGTTTCATGGAAAAGTCATATGACATTAGCTGGAAAAATGTTCTATGATTTTAAAAAAGGCAAAACTTTCAAAGAAATAAGATCTTGACCCATAAAGTGATTTCATTCATAAAGGAGGAGAAATTGAGTCATATTTCAGGTAAATTTGCCTTAAATTTTAATATGCAGAGGCAGCAACCTCGGGATCCTATAAACATGCAGATTCTCACTTAGTTGCTCCTTAAGGTCATGTTCCCAGGAGAGGGTCAATGCACTATTGGTTCTTTCACCACATTTATTAACAAGATAACAGATTATCAATTTTCCCCATGAAAATTTAAGACTTTAGCAGTAAACAGAAAGAACTCAAATAGCTACAACTGAGAAGAAATTACGATACAATAATATTGACAAAATTCCTTTCTTAGTCCCTTCTCTATCATAGTAAATCTTTTTTAAAAATTTTATTTGATCTTTTTTAGTTACACATGATAGTAGCATATATTTTGATATACATACATGGAGTATAACTTCCCATTCTTGTGGTGGTACATAATGTGTAGTTACACTAGTCATGCATTCATATAAAAACATAGAAAAGTTATGACAAGTTCATTCTACTGTCTTTCCCATTCCCATTCCCCCTGAGTTCCCACCACATCCCCCTTTCCAATGCTGTGAACCTCCACTTCTCTTTCCCCTGCTGTGTATTAAGAGTCGGTGTCTACATATCAGATCATTCAGGCTTTGTTTTTTGAGGATTGGCTTATAATAAAAGTCTTATCCTAATAAATCATATATGTCAGCATTAATATGAATATGTATCATTGTTGACAGTAGGAAAAAATGTGCATTCAGCTCAATTTTTCAAGGAATAATATCGTTTTGATGCATTGGTATTAGTCCATATTGTTTACTATTGTAAATAACTGAGGCTAGCTACTTCATAAATAAAAAAGGTTTATTATCTCAGAGTTCTGGAGGTTTAAAGGCCAGCTTCCTGGTGACTGCCTTCTGTTGGCAGAATCCTGAGATAGTGCAGGACATCACATGGAAAGAGACAGGAAGTATACATATGTGGCCTCTGTTTTTTTCCACAGTGTTATGGTTTGGATACAAATACTCTTATGTTAATGTGAGAGGTGAGATGATTATTGTGAGAATCAGAACCCAATGAGTAGATTAATGCATCTGATAGATTATTAATTTGAATGGATTACTAGATGGTAACTAGTCTTGGCTAGAGGAGATAAATCTATCAAGGTCGGCCTTGGAGATTATATATTTTGTTCCTGACTCCTCCCATTCTCTCCTCTCTGTGCTTCTTGGATACCATGAGGTGAACTTCTTTCCCCCATCACTCCCTTGTAGGATGATTTACCTCAGCTCCAGCCCATAGCAATGGAGTCAGCCAACTATATACTCAACCTCTAAAACTGTGAGCTCAAAATAAACGATTGCTACTGTCAGTTGTTCTGGTCATATATTTTGGTGAAAGCAACGTAAACCTAACAATCACACAAAACTACTCGTTTCCAAGCTCTATCCCATAAATTTATCTAATCCTAATCCCCTCCCAAAAGCCCAACCTTTAAACACCACAGTTAGATTAAGTGTCTAATCTCTTAACATCTCACAATAGGGATGAAATGTGAAACTAGAAATCCATGGGGACACACAGAGCCAAACCACTGCTAAAAGGTAGCAAGGTACAATGTTTAAAATGTAGAAGAATAACTGCACAGTGATAATAATAACACCACTTTCATTACCAGGCTATTAGTCATGGAGCCTTCATATATTATATTAATTTATGAATCCATCAGCTATCTAATCTAATTAACAGATGATAAAATTGTAAAGCCAAACAGAGCCTATATAATCGTTTTAATTGCATCTTTTCTTTATAGTATTAGAGAAAGAAATGCCAGAAAAGTATATAATTATCTAAAACATTCTCAGTAATATGCCAAAATTTAAAATGGAAATCAATACTTTTAAAATTGAGATAAGCTATTCCTCTCAGGGTAGCTCAGATATTTACTGAGGAGCTATTTTGCTAAAGGCAGTATTGGATGTGGTGTAAAACAGGAAAAGAGAGACTACAGTATACCAGGTGGGAAGACAGTATAAACTTAATATTAGAAATGAAATACTATCCAGAATGAAGTCTAGACCCCTCTGTGGCGATCTGTAAGTAACTGGAAGATCATTTACCTTCTCTAGCAATACTTTTCTTACCTATAATCTCAGGGTAACCATTTCTACCTCCAAGGGTGGCATTCCTGTTCAACAGTACATATAATGAGCTGCCTTTACGTGTAGTTGTGAGAAAGATATGTTTTCTACAGTAATAAGCTCAAATAAAAATGTTGTACTTCTGCACATTATTGACTCCAAAATAGCAGAAACTGGAAAACATCATGTGGATTGGAATGACCTGAGAGGATTAGTGGAATAAAGTCAAGTCGCTGCACCTTGGATATAAAACGTCTTAGCCTTGGTTTTGTAAGTCTCACCACAAGAAGAAGAGCCTGACTCAAGGGCTTAAATGAAGGGAGTTTATTTGGGGAGGTTGTACCAGGGAAAAAATTATGGGAAAAGGGCTGGAAAGGAAAGAAAGAGATGGAAAAGAAAGATTGGCCGGAGGATCATCCAAGAGGTGAGATTGTGTGCCCACCACTGAGGTCAGCTGTGCTGTGCCCCAGGACCACTAAAGAGGTGGTTTAAGATTTAACAGGGGAGGTCAAGGTCATCCACCCACAGATATGCTCTATTGAGCAAGAGCTCAGGGCTGAAGTGGCAAATCCCTAACCTTTGAAGAGAGAGAGAGCTAGCCACACAGGGTGTCATTGAGGCAGTGAGTTGGGGTTTCCTCTTCAGAAAGGTTTTCCTCAAAGATTGCTGGAGTAAAAGGTGAGCTCAAAGAATGTGAGGCCAAGAGAGGGGTCTGATACAAACCCCGCTGTCATAACTACTATTCTTATTACCGCTCCATCACTGTAATAATAACAGCGTTAACGACTAGTAGCAGGCTTGCTCTGTATTCGCTATGTGTCATTTACGTCCAGTCTTTTGCTCAGCACCCACACCAGCTTCATGGATCGGACACCACAGACATCTTCAATATATGATGGGAACACTAAAAAACAGAGAACCTCCACTATGTGACCAAGTTCAAACTGCTAAGAAAGGCAAAGTCAGGATCTAAGTCCAAGTTCTTTGGTAATAGGATTGCATTCACTGCATTTATGACTTAAATGTAGTAAAAGATAGAAAGGGAAGAGAATATCCTCTTGAGGAAGAAGTGAAGTGTGTTAATGTAGGAATAGAATGAAGGGGCTATAGAATTAGTGAGTTGTCCGGAGGCAGAAGGAGGAGGCATAGAGAAAAGCATGTTATTATGGTAGATGGGAACCATATTTGAACAAGTTTAGAGGTTTTTATTTACTGCTTGGAATAAAATTTAACGAGTACTGCATTGGGATGATTTACGATTAGCATATACACAACTTTTTAAAAACATTGGCCATTTTGCCTCCCTCTGTTCTTGCCGGAGACAATAATAAAACTCATTTATGAGAAGGAACATGCAAATACTGAGTCTCTTTGGTCAGTGGGTAAAAGGCATTAATATACATGCTGGTGGTTAAATGTTTATATTTAAATATACTGCTTGGACAGCTGGAGAGACACAAAGTCTTTTCTAGTATAACACTGGCAACTTCTAAACCAGTTGCCTTGTTTACCAACTGCCTTTTAAGAACTCTTCATGTTTGTGATATATTTTCATACCACTCTATTATTATAGTAAGAGATATACATGACTGTATTTTCAGACAGGTTTTGGAACACCCAGAGCTTTTCATGGAACTTGTCACATAGTGGACATTTAATAAAAGTGTACAAACTTAGATTATGATCATCTCTTGCTTTGTGAACAATTCGTAGTAGGAAATAATAATTAAATAAAGAACATATTTTCCATGAAAATGAGGCAAAGGAGTGACATCAGCAACCTTCCCCTGACCCAGTAAACTTAACAATAAATGGTACCTAAGTGCCAAGATGGGAGAGGAGATGCAAAAGAGTCTCCTCCCTCCCTCCCTCCCTCCCTCCCTTCCTCCCTCCCTCCCTTCCTTCCTTCCTTCTTTCCTTCTTTCCTTCCTTCCTTCCTCCCTCCCTTCCTTGCTTCTTTCCTTCCTACCTTCCTTGGTACTAGGGATTGAATCCAGGGATAGTTGACCAGTGAATTACATCCTTAGTTACCTTCATTTTTTATTTAAGATAGGGTCTCACTAAGTTGCCCAGGTTGGCCTCAGATTTGGGATTCTCCTGCCTCACTCTCCTGAGTAGCTGGCATGCACACCCAGCTCTGTAGTTTGGGGGATGAGACAACACCCAGTTTGTGATGGGAAACATAGGACACACGATAAATTTATGATCAATGATCAGGCATTGACTCTGGAAACACTAAGATTCAACAGTAAGCCAAGATCTATTTCTCAGAAGGAAATTGGTTATCCACTGTGACAGCTGGACTTTGCTCCAAAGTCCCGAGGTCCTTATGTTGTGATTCATCTATAGAATCCTGCCAAAGGCACATCCAGCATTTGTAATTTTCTCACTTTAGGTTTCTTTTTGGGTCAGATGTTTGTCAACCTTCTTAATACGATAAAAGGATCTCTGCTCTGTGAGCCTTTATCCGTAAATTCAGCAATATTGGAACCAACATTACATTCCTTCCACAATTATAACAGATCATTAGTATCCTGCTCCACACATAGTCTTTGAAATTATTTTTCTATAAATTAAAGACTGAAGTATTTCTTCTCATTAGTCATTCCCACACCTTTTGGGATCTGCTGGGATTGGAGTCTACTTTTAGGTAAAGGGGTGATAGAGGTGAATTGTGAGAAGAAATAACATTGGCTTGCATAGTAGGTACCTCAAGGAAGGCCAGTAATGCAAAGTTAATACCCTCAGATAGGCATTTAGAATGTGGAAAGACCACTACTAGCACTAGAAATATGAGGATATATTCATGGTAGTTAAAGAGAATTTTCCACTAGCAAAAAAAAAAAAAAAAAAAAAAGGAAAGAACCCAGACTCATCAAAATTCAGGGGTTCGATGTTCCCAGCTGCATCAGAGTCTACCACAGTGTCTTTTACACTCCAACTTTCAGAATCACATCTCTTCCTAATCAATGCCCTTATTTTAACAGTAGATACTCTGAAAGACTGGAAGTTCAGTTGGTATTCTAATTCAACCAGTTGCAGGACGCTATTCTGCATTTTTCTTTCAGCAGTCTCAGCCTGTGAGTAATGAGATAAGAGTCTCCTTCTCAGCACATCCAGAAAACTTTCAGGTCTGTTTTAAAGCACTTGAGCTGGGAATTGGAATCCCTGAGCTCATTCTTTTTCTTATTCACTATGAGCACTGAGCCAATGTCTTCATATTCATTAGTTTGCAAAAAAAAAAATGTTCAAAAGTTACATATACAAAGTACTCAGATCATTGCTTCTTATAAGTGGTTGATTTAGAATATTTTACCTAGCTTTATTTTTAGTTCACACTATGGATTCATGCTTTCCTTACTACTGGAAATAGAGTTGTCAGCATCTTTAAATCAGATCAGATTAGATAGTCAATTCCAGAAAAAAAATTCATACTTAAAATTTTCTTTCTGTAAAATGAGTCTTGGCACTACAGTCTGTTTCAGTCACATTGATAATTTAATAAATATTATAGATTGGATGAATGAAATAATAGAGATGTATTTCTCACAGTTCTAGAGTCTAGAACCCCAGGGTTGAGGTGCAGATTTTGATTTCTCATAAGATATCTCTCCTGGGTTAGAGATGTCTTCCTTCTTACTGTGACCTCACATGGTAGAAAAGGAAATAGTTCTGGTTAATCATCTTCTTCTTATAGGACACTCTTATTGCCAGAGGAGGGTGCCATTCTTATGACCTCATTTCACCTCAAGACCTCCTAAATATCCTATTGTTAGATAGAGTCAAATTCAGGGGTTTCAAATTTAATATATGATTTTTAGATATACATAAAACAATCTAATCAATTTTCCCTGAGTCCCCAAGTTCAAATTCTTATCATGGGCAAAATATGTTTGTCCTATCCAAATACCCTCCAAAGTTTTAACTTATTTCTGAATCAACTCCAAAGTTCCAGGTGCATGAGAATCAAGGTATACTTTGTTATGAGGCAAAATTGTTCAGCTGTGAACCTAGGAAACTAGACAAACTATATGCTTCTGAAATACAAGGGTGCAACAGACCTCAGATAGGCATTTGCATTCTAAAGGAAAGAAATAGGAAGGAAGGAAGGGTACATGGTTCCAAGCAAGTAGCAAACCTAGGAGGGAAATTTGCATTATATCTTGGAGCTTGAGAATAATCCTATTTCACAGGGTGTGCTGCCAAGGGGGTGACCACACTACCCACAGTTCTCTATGAAGGCCTTGCCCTCTGTAGCCAAAGAAGAAATAAACAGCATTGTTCCTGGGCCTGTGGTAGGAGTGGCAGCCTGGGCGACCTAAGAATCACATTTGAGGTTGTTCTTCTCTTTCCTTGAGGTAAAAATGCAGTCAAATCACTCTATGGCCTTTTAGAATCTAAGAAGTCTGAATGTTTCCTTCATTCTGTACAATTTTCTGTCTTCCCTCTAGTTTAAACTGACAGTATATTTTCTGTTATATTCCATTTCTCATGCCTGACATCTGCTGAGATGCCTAGTCAAGCCCAGGAATCACACCCACTATTTCTTATCAATATGTTATTCAGCCATACCTCAATGTCCTCTTCAAAACAAACTTACTTCCTCAGATTTTACAAAGTGAAGAGGCTGAGAATTTTTCAAATCTCCAAGTTCTGGGTGCTTTTTGCTTCACAAATGCGTCTTTCGTTCATCCCTCTTCCCTTGAAATTTGCTACAAGGAGGAAGAGAGACTCAAACCACACTTTCAATACTTTTCTTAGAAATTGCCTCTGCTACCTATGCAATTTCACCACTTGTAAGTTCTGCCTTCCATATGGCACTAGAACATGATTCCCCCATGTATTTGGCTACTCTACAAGTAAGAATGATCACTTTTTCTTCAGTTTCTAATAATGTTCCTCATTTTCACCTGAGATGGTGCCAGAATATCATTTATCATCCACATTTTTGTTTTTTAAAATAACTTCTCTTTATGATTATTTTTGAAGAAGAGCAAAGCTCTTCTTCTCCTTCTGTTTCCCACAAGAATTTCCTTTAATGTCCACTTTTCCATCAACGGTCCCTCAGTCCCTTTGCAGAAATTCAGCCATTTTCCAGTGTGCCTTTCAATACTCAGCCAACCTTTACCAATTACCCAATTCCCAGGTTCCATCCACATTTTAGGTATCGTTCTGATAGCACCTCATTTCTGGATACCAAAATCTGTATTGATCATGGTTTTCCAGAGAAACAGAATCAACAGAAGCTATATATATATATATATATATATATATATATATATATATATATATATATACACACACACACACACACACAAATACACAAAATAAGTAGCATATATATATAAACAATAATATATACTCATATATAATTTATGCATTCATAAACACACATGTGACTAATGGGGCACTCCATGGCCCACTCAATTTGACATATTAAGTTAGTTATCACAGATGTTTACTATATAATATCTCCTATTACAGCTTCATGTTTGAATGCATTAATATTTTTAGCAAACTCTGATGGATAACAATTACTAAATGATGCTATCTTTATACAAGTCATTTTTTAAAATGTGTAAACTTCTCTGTATTTTTTAATTGAGTCATTATCAAAAGTTGTAATATTTTGAAAGCCCAAGTAAGTAAATACATATTTCTTTCATTGGTATAAACAAAATAATAACAATGAATTTTGTATTCAAGGATAATATATAAGATATATTAATTATTAGCTAAAACACAGTATTTTAAGATAAGAGTAAATAAAATTAATTAATAAGTATAAATGAATTAATATGAGAATTTAATGAATTCCATAATTATGTACACCCTAACATGGTTAACTGGGAAACATCATAGACTTTGGTAGACTTCCTACCGGTCAAATGAATAAAACCAACGTCTCAACTTTGTAGTTTTTTAAAAGATATTTCTAAGAAATCACCAGGTGTAGTGGCACGAGCCTGAAATCTCAGTGGCTTGAGAGGTTGAGGCAGGAGGATCGGGAGTTCAAATCCAGCCTCAGCAATTTAGCAAGAGACCCTAAGCAACTTAGCAAGACCCTGACTCTAAATTTAAAAAAAAAGAACTATCATTTTTTAAAAATTCACTAATATACTTTGTAAAAGAAATGGCACATTGTCCTAAAAATTAATGTTTTTCAAATATGACAGTTGGTCAGAATCACTTGTGTTCACCCCAGAATAAATGTCATTATTTCTGGGGTAGGGGAAGACCCCACGTTATTATTGAAAAACTTTCTAAGTCATTTTTATGTAATTAGTCTTACCAGCAATGTGGACAAAAGCTATCAATTGTTGAAATCTGTATTCCACTCCATATTATGTGTCCATCAGGCTTGTATTATTATTGTTATTATTATAAGTTTAATCAATATACAGATGAATCAATTATATCATGCTTGCTAATATTGCAAATCCTGAATATCCACTTCCAGATCTTGCACTGACTAAGAGAAAAGCTAGGATTATGAATTTTCTACAAGCATTCAAATAATTTTTGTCCACTCTATCTTATCTGTGGTATCTGTGGTTAAGTACAATACTTTTAAAAATACTGATTTAAGCATAAATGTATGATGTGACAGGACAGCTATTGGGTGAAGATATGATACTGATCCTCTCTGTGATTTTGGTCACAATTAGGTTGCATCTCTTGATCTTGGTTTGATCATTTCCAAGAAAAAGGATTGAGCTAGGTCCCATGGGTAGGCTAGCATTTTTAGAGTAGTGCATTATGCTCATCATATCTTCAACTCATGAGGCTTCATGAAAGTAGAAGTGAACTTAATAATGGTCTCACCCATGGATGAACTCTAGTTCTCCTTCTCTAATTGTTTCCTGGAAATTTTTAACATGCAGTAATAAAATATTCATATATTTCAAATGGTCTGTTTATAAATGGTTTGTTACCAACCAATAATCTTGCCAATTAATTTAGTTGTTTGAAATATAGCCAAATGGCTAGTTATTTTAGAAAAGGAGGAAATAATCAAAAAATAGCTTTCATACCAGGCACCCAGAATCATATCTGGATTTAAACAGTTTCACAACACTGAAAGAAAAAAAATCGAAAGTACTTATTTTTACATTTTTTATTTGTTTTAATTAGCTTTACATGACAATAGAATGCAATTATGTACTTTGATATATCACACATAGATGGGATATAATTTCTCATTTTTCTGAGTGTACATGTTGTAGAATCATATTGATCATATATATATATATATACATATATATATAGTAATAATGTATATATAGTAATAATGTCTGTTTTGTTCTATCTTTCCTATCCCCACAACCCCTCCCCTCCCCTCCTTTAATTTCCCTCTACCTAATGTAAGGTAATGATATTCTTCCCTAGTGTCCTCCACCTTATTGTGAATTAGCATCCATATATTAAAGAAAACATTCGGCCTTTGGTTTTTTGAGATTGGCTTATTTCACTTCGCATGATATTCTCCACCTCCATCCATTTACTAACAAATGTCATAATTTCATTCTTTTTTAAAGCTGAGTGATCTGTCATTAAATATATATACCACATTTTCTTTATCCATTCATCTATTGAAGGACACCTAGGTTGGTTCCATAGTTTAGCTATTATAAATTGAGCTGCTATAAACATTAACATGGCTGCATTACTGTAATTATGCTGATTTTAAGTCCTTTGGGTATAAACTGAGGAGTGTGATAGCTGGGTCAAATAATGGTTCCATTCGAAGTTTCTGAGTAATCTTTATACTGCTTTTCATAGCAGTTGCACCACTTTTCAGTCCCACCAGCAATGTATGAGTATACCTTTTCCCCCACATCCTCTTTGGCAATTAGAAACTAATAAGCTTTTGAAATATTTTATGCAATTTAAAATAAATAAGCAATAACCAATTGTGTTCTACTATTCATAATACATCATCAGTAAAATTTCTTAATCAAGTCACAATTAATAAGCACCATAAAACAATCAAGTTATTAAAATAAAGAACAGCATGATAAACTAGTAAAAGCATTGGTAAAATAATTGAATTTCAATTTTCTGTATCCATTCTTCTACATTTACAGCCTTTACATGTTTAAGTCAAAAGCTTTTATTCACTTATCTCTGAAAGCTTTTTTAACATTTTGATTTTATAAAATCCTCTCACAAGTGCTTTGTATCAGATATGGCAGAAGTTTCCTATTGTTTAGTTAGCAAATCTCATAAGTGAAAATTCATGATTATGTATATTCAATATGCATATATTCAAATTTAAATGGATATATGTGTAATATAGAGAGCTTAAAAGTATGAAAATAACAAATAAAAATAAGTGAATTAATCTAAACCATCTATTCTTTCTACATTTGGTTTTGTAAATTACAAATTTAAAAAGTAAACTAAAGCATATATTAGAGTTCTCTTTAAATGATTTTCCCACCTTGTCTCTTTGTGAAAACTATAGTTAACAACATTAAAAGATTAAAAGTGTACAAAAAACATTAATGGATAAAATTAGATACTTACTTACAAAGATATTTTGATCTCCAGTTTTTCTATTTGGATTTTTTTTCCTGACCATCATGCAAATACAACAATATCAATGAAAATTAAGTGACCCTTATTAGAAGTCTGAATTCTTAAATATGAAGATTTATAGTAATTGTAAAGCACTCAGCACAAGGCCTAGGAAAAATAAGTACTGAATAATTAGAAATTATGAGAATGTATAGTACTAGCAGTTATAATAGTAGGCATGGTAAAAAGAAAACATGTAATGATTGTATAAAAAGCCTCCTATATTTTTTACTATTTTAAAAATTATTCACTATTTTGAACTTAATTTTCTCTAAAATGCTTCATTACTATTTTTTTGTGATTTGCAACAATTCAACAAAAAACAGATGCTAACTCTAAGCTAAAATGAATAAAAATTGGTGTGCTGACCTAAAAGTGATGAGTATGATGGAATTGAATATATGTATTGTTAAATATCTTCATCAAAGTTCAATAAACATAGGAAAGTGAATGCAGGTGTAGGTCCTGAATTTGAATGAATCACTAATTATAAACCTTTTCACAGTCAAGATAATAATGAGAGGTATAGTAATGAATGCAATGGTATTGTGTGTTGAAGAAAATGCATTAATCAGCCTGTGATAGATGTGCAGAATAAGGTTCTCTGGAGAAGCTGTGTCAATATTAAAGATTCTGCAGACTGGGTGACATTGGCTGACTATAACATGTAACTATGGAAATTTGGACCTACATCATCAAAAGCCAAATTACCTTGGACTAAGGACCTAAGGGTTATTTATTTATTTATTTTAAACATCTTTAGTTGTAAATGGACACAATACCTTTATTTTATCTAGTTATTTTTATGTGGTGTTGAGTATTGAACCCAGTGCTTCACATGTGCTAGGCAATTGCCCCACCACTGAGCTACAACCCCAATCCTCTTAGTTCATTTAATAGCCATTTTCCTCAACTTCTGTATCTGGTCTAACATTCTCCTGATAGAAACTATCACTAAACTTAGCAGACCTCTAGCCTCCACCAACCCCAAAGTGATGAATGCTACAATGTCTGAAGCCTGTATGTAGGAGGGATTTCCCTGCCTTGCCCTACCTGCCTGATGCTCCCACCAATGTAATTTGTAAACCTACTGATTTATGTCTTTATATATATTTTTTTTTTCTGTGATGATTGAAGTTAATGTAACCTCTCCTGCAGGAAAACAACATTCAGGGTAACTTGAATCCATGTTTGCAGATCATGATCATGCATATGTAGCTCAGAACACACTAAGTTTTTATTTCCTTTAAAGGAGAGTCATTGTTGGATGTCAATAGATATGCAACCATATAGAAAATCACTTATTAGCCTAAATTAATTTTTTTAGCTTGTCCTGTTACTTTCAAAACATGTACACACCATCATTCAAAAAAAAAGATAAAAAGAAATGTCTACAACAAGAGTTTGATTTTGTGATATAAAAATATATACATTTTGCCTTGGTCCCAAGTTCCTGAGTTTAATGCCTAAAGTACCTGTAATTTTCTAAGTGATAAGAGCGATAAAGATGAAAAGAACATCTTTTGTTATTCATAGCAAGCTCTTTTCAATTATCCTTGAATTTATGGTGATGTAGTAATTTTAGAAAGCCTCTAAGCTTGGGGATTTGTTACCAAAGGAATTAATAACGTGATTAGAGAGCTGAAACTGTCAATCCTAACTCTTTCACTGTCACAAGGAAAGAAGTACAGGGGATTGAAACAATCACCAATGGCCTATGATTTCATTAATCTTGCCTATGTAATGGAGACTCCACCAAACAACAACAACAACAACAAAACCCTAAGCAAATGGCTTCCTGAAGTAATCCACAATAAGTGGGTAGAGGGGAAGAATAGATATTCAGTAGTTAAAACAAAAGAGGAATGAAAGCTAAGAAGGGGATATAGGAAAATCAACATAATTTTCCCATGTACATATATGAATATAGCATAGTGAATCCCACTGTCATGTACATCCATAAGAACTGGGTCCTGCCAAGTGCCGTGGTGCATGCCTGTAATCCCACTGGCTCAGGAGCCTGAGGCAGGAGGATCACTAGTTTAAAGCCAGCCTCAGCAA
This sequence comes from Spermophilus citellus, assembly GCF_964194105.1. Classification (NCBI taxonomy): domain Eukaryota; kingdom Metazoa; phylum Chordata; class Mammalia; order Rodentia; family Sciuridae; genus Spermophilus; species Spermophilus citellus. Next base: position 24,220,147 of record NC_138194.1, on the reverse strand, counting down.
AAGCAAGGTGCTGAACAAGTCAGTGAGACCCTGTCTTAAAACAAAATAAAAAATAGGGCTGGGAATGTGGCTCAGTGGATAAGTGCCCCTTGAGTTCAATCCCCGGTACTCCTCCCCAACACACACACACACACACACACACAAAAAAAAAAAAAAAAAAAAAGAAAGAAAGAAAAAGAATGGTGTCCTAATTAAAGTAAGATATAATCTATGTTTGTATAATTATATCAAAATGAATTCTACTGTCATGTACAACTTTTTAGAACCAATTGTTTTAAAAAGGATTCCTAGATGGTGATCATGTGAAGGTTCTGGGAGAGTGGAAGGGAACTCTGCTCTCCTTCCCCCAAACCTTGCCCTATGCATCTCTTCCATCTAGTTATTTCTGAGTTATATCCCTTTATAATAAACTAATAACCTAGGAAGTAAAGTGTTCTCCTGAGTTCCATGAGTTGTCTTTAACAATGTATCAAATGTAAGAAATGGATTGTGTCAACCTCTGATTTACAGCCAGGTGTTCATAAGCACAAACAAGAGGTGAACTCATACATAGCGTCTGAACTATGTGTGTGTGTATATATAGGTAGTGGGTCTCATGAAACCTAACCCTTAATTGGTGGGGTTAAAAGCTAACCCCAATTAGTATCAGATTGAATTGAATTACAGGACACCCATCTGTATTCACAAAGATTTGGAGAATTGCTTGGCGTTGGAATAGCATCCACATATCTAATAGCACAAGAGAAATATTGAGAATAGTAAGAATGGGGAAGTGGTATTTATAAGGAAACAGATACTATCAACCATATGTTAACTTGTTTTACTCTTCAATCAGTTTCAAATTATGGCATGACACCATCACAATTGTAAGACGTGGATTTCAGGGAGATCTCTATCCTTGGGTGGATGTGTGTTCAAGCATCTATGAGAATCTCCCCAGACTCCTTTGTCAAATAAAACTGCATCTAGAAGTGGTCAAGTTCATTTAGATCTATAAAAATTTCTCTTAAATGACTACATCTCTTTAGATTTTTAATACCATGTAAATTGGAGGTCATTTTATAGAAGAAACAAATTTTTCTTGGTTCAATCTAACAAAAATACACATTACTTGCTTTATATTTTTGAAAAAAATAATAATCTAGCCTGACTTATAGTTTCTAGAATTCCTTATTTCTTCACCAGCCACATCCTGAATATCTAGATAGTTATTTACCACACACACACACACACACACACACCCCAAAATGGTTTTCCTTAGGCACAAGCTTCAGGGGAAAAGTCTTGTTTTGAAGGTATAATATTTGATGGCAGCAACCAACAGTCACATAGATCCTACTGTGGGATCAAATGCTAAGACCCCACCTCCTGCACACTGACCACCACTCTCAACTCCCAGGGGGACCAGCTATGCAAACAGAGATACAGAAAATTGTTATAAATTCAGATAGGACAGGGACCATACCTATTTATTTTTCAGCCCCTAGAATAAGGAGTTAATCATCTTTGCCTCCTGCTTTGTAAAAAGATTCTTATACTGGACACTAAGTATGCTTGCTCTTTGCTCTGGAGAGAGAGGCTATATTTTTCTTTTAAGCCTCATTTTCTATTCAAATGTTCTTGAAAAGAAATATCAACCAGTAAAAATTTAAAAAGTTATTATATAAATATATTAGGAGAAAATAATGATGCTAAGCCACCAACACTTTCTAAGCTATCACATGAATACCACATGCCAGATTAATAAGTACATATCTCATTCCACCATCTTTCCTGCCCCCATACTCCCTCCCCTTTGCCCCATCAAAGTTCCTTCATTTTTCTCATGTCCCTTTCCATTATGGATCAGCATCCACTTATCAGAAAGAACATTCGGCCTTTGGTTTTTTGGGGGATTGGCTTACTTTGCTTAGCACAATATTTTTCAACTCCATCCATTTACCTGTGAATGCCATAATTTTATTCTCTTTTAATGCTGAGTAATATTTCATTGTGCCTATGACTGCACATATTGTGTGATGCTATATCATGTACAACCAGCGAAATGAAAAGTTGTGCTGCAATTGTGTACAATGAATCAAAATGCATTCTGCTGTCATATATACCTAATTAAAATAAATAAATAAATTTTTAAAAAAGCTAGCCTCAGCAAAAACAAGGAATTAAGCACCTCAGTGAGACCCTGTCTCTAAGGAAAATACAAAAGAAGTCTGGGGAGGTGGCTCAGTGATCCAATGCCCCAGAGTTCAACCCCAGTAACTGCCCTTCCTCCCCCAAAAAAGGGCTGAGAATGTAACTAGGTGGTAGAGTGTTTGCCTAGTATGTGCAAGTCCCTGAGTTCAATTCCTAGCACTGCACATTTTCTTTTTAATTAAGAAAAAAATAAAAAGAAGAGAACTGGAAAAAAAAAGTACATATCTCTAAGATATAAAAATGCCCTAAACTAAAGAAAACCAAACCAAACAAACCAAAAAGAAAACTTGGTCTGCCAGGTGTTTGATAAATCTGGATTATCAAGTAGATGCTGATACTCCGTGTGAATAATAGTATTAGATTATGGATATTTTAGAACTGATGGTGAGTTGCCTAATACATGTTTATCATTGCCAAATTAGTTGTCCAATTTAATTTGATTACAGGAAATACTCTAAGTGATTTGAAGAAATGATCATCCATTCGGTCTTGTGTGGATATGGGTATGATATTTCTGAACAGTTTTGTGAGTTAAGAGTTTTTGAATATCACCTGCTTTAAAATAAAAGAAATGGGTCAGCCATTTATTCATTTTAATTGTTTTATGAAAAGGTTTACATGTCTAGGAAAATAATCCCTTTTTTAACATGACTATTAAGGAGTTAATAGGTATTCATAGAGTCAGAAAAACATCTATACTATAAGAAAGACAGGTGTCATAATAGAAAGGACAAAATAAGACAATGAAAAGGTAGAGGTTTAAATTTGGAATGAGGATTGGAAGAAGCAAGAGAAAGCAAAAAAAGAGCGGGAAAATATTTTGAAAAAGTATTTTTTAATCTTTAATCTTGAAGGTTTCTACTTTAGAATATACATCAATCCATGCTGAAAGATGTCTTTAAAAAGATGTGGTGGGAGAAGTGGATAGACCACTAGAATTTCTTTCGCACATTTAATTTAGCATTCATTTATTTTTTTTTTTTACTAGCAAGACAGTAGCATATTCTAGACAGATTTGCAAAATCACTTTGAGGTAGAAAACATCACTCCTATCATTTATGCAAGACTAGCGCAAAGCAAATTTAAAAAAAAAATGATTATCACATTGGGAACAACAAGGAAAACAGAGATGCCAACTTTGGAGATAAGCCAGGGTTATATTGTTATAAAGTGCAAAGCAAGCAAATTTGTGATCACTTAAATGCTCGAAGTTTACAAGGTGCAGACCCAGAAGGTGGATTACACAGAGCAATGCACAATCTAGCCTCAGTCCACATGTCAAATCTATCCTGATGAATGCAGCTGGGTGCAGAGTGGAGCCTGTGACCTGAGGACGGTGGAAAGCGTAAATGTTGGAAAATATGAGATCTTGTTGAGTGGGAAGAGATTTCATGGATGAAAGCAATGAACTCAGATGAAGACTGAGCATAGAGCAAAATAAAAGGCATGCCTATTTTAGGAAATTTTGATGTTCATGTACCCAAGGAAAGGACTGGCTGACAGCTTTGACTCTGACAGGGAAGGCAAAGGGAAAACAGAAGGACATTCAGCAAATATGAAAGGCAGAAAAGTTGTCGTTCACCAGGGATTGCAGCACAGTTTGGTGATGTGTCTGTAGATCTTAGCAAGGCTATTACTGAGATCACAGAATACTGTTATGCATAGCTCTAAGAATAATGAGTGATAAGAATATAAAACTGAGCATGAACTTAATCAAGAAGAAATACATACCTTGGGCAAGAAAGTGCTAATTGTCACTCTTTTGTTAATATTTATTTTTTTTTTAGGTGTAGATGGACACAACACAATGCCTTTATTTTTATGTGGTGCTGAGGTTCGATCCTCAGCACCACATAAAAATAGTCCCGCCTGTGCCAGGCAAGCTTTCTACCGCTGAGCCACAATCCCAGCCCCTAATTGTCACTCTTAATAGTTTGAACCTGAATAGTTATCAATGTTTATAAAACATCGTCATAACTGAATAAAAGGCAGTAATTTTCCTTTATAGAAGATCCTAATTTATTGACAAAACTTGAAACCTGTGAAAAATAACATTAATTCCAATGCTGCTAATTTTTTTTAATACTTTCATGAAAATCATTTGGTGATTTATAGCTATGTAAATTATCCGAATAATTGTTGTGCAATAACCTCTTAAAAATAACAAAGTTGTTATGAGAGCTGAACAAAGTGTTATTGAGTCAAGGTTTTCTAAAGTCTAAATCATTGAAAACCTTACTAGAAATCTTGAAATATAAACGGGGGTCCTCAACTAATGATCTCCAAGTTCGTCTGCCCCAATATATTTGATTCACCTTTTCAGTGCATGACCGGCAGATAGGAAAGTGTTACCTCATGTTGTCCTTCAGCACTTCTTGAGGACTACATGGACTACATGCTCCTGACATTTGCTTTTATCCTCCATTAGATAATGAAATTTTACAAAGGAAAAAAAAAGCCATATTACTATAATGAACTGATAAAAAAAAAAGAGTTTGAAAATTCTTCCAAACAAATAGGAATGACCTGAGATTGTAATTTGTATGGCAACACCATTTGATGTTTCTTTGATTGTCATTAACTCCTATGAATTTCAAGATGCTCATGAAAATAACCCATTGGCCTCCTTAAAATTTTCTCCCAGCTGAACATTCCTAGCACCAGCTTGGAGCCTGCCACCCAGTGGAACAAAATACATATTTAAAAGAGATCTTATATTATGTAAAAGTGGCTGGAAATGATTTTATAGATAATCTATGGCTTAACATTTTCAAAGAGTAAAAAGAAAGTACTAAAAAATGAAAACACAACTTCTGATTCTCAATGTAGGCCCAACCAAGTTGTCAGGGTACTGAAGGGTACTGGTAGCTATGGTATTCCAGGAATTATTGAAACTTTGGAGTTCAGCATATGATTTTTTTTTCTAATAAAGCCTAATTCATCATTTTAAAGTGAACTAAGATAAAAATTTCTCTGTATTCCTTAAACATACAACACTAAGTAGTTGTCAAGGTACTAGAAAATATTTTAGGTGACGGGAGAGAAAATCATTCTAGCAATACAGATAAGTGAGAATGTATTGACGAGAATAATCAAGAAATGACAGCATTAAACCTGTCTCAGTACCAAGGCTGGTCGATTTCCTTTCAAGTCCAGTCTCATTGCCTAGAAAATGATGTTAACATATTATAAAATCTATTCATCTTGGTCATGGGAAGAGTAGTAATAATTCTCAAATGCCAAGGACATTCATATTGATTTTAGAATGTAATTTTGAACTGACTCTGGAACATGACTGTGCTGGATGCTCTCAGAATTCATCCACTTCAATGTAACAATAAAGCCATGATATAAAGCATGTCTCAGAAACATTGTGTATACTTGTTTATTTCAATTCAGTTCAATTGGACACTGATGATGGATTTCTGCATATCTGGATTCTATCCAGGGTGGGACTACAGGGGATTAGATTGCTGCCCTCCAGGAGTTCTGGTTGTGCCGCCAAACCCATTAACTGAGCCCTGGAGGTTGAAGGGAGGGAACACTATATTAGCTGGAGAGTGTGGATAACACAGAAATGGGTATAAGGAAGTCACATTGAGAAGGTGATACCAAATTCTGATCAGAGACCAGATGTCTAGGCATTCCACAGAGGAAAGCTGTCCGGAAGAGAAAGAACATACATACGCCAGGGTCCAAAGGATGGTTTTAGATATAACATTAGCATGAAGCTCATCCAGTGATTTTTGACTATGATTAGAAAAGTCAAACCTGGGGCTAGCTTACAGGGATCTATAAATTATTCTGCAATCATTGGATTTGGGGGGACCAACAATGAGTCCATTATGGTACAAACACTACTTTAATGAATTACAATGAATCATGTCTACATTAGGAAGATAAGGAAACGGACTCAAGGAGGGCTGAAGTTTGAATGTGTCCCCTCCAAAAAGAGGTGAGAAGATGAGAATGTTCCTTCCCTCATCAATGGGATTAAGGTGCCCCTAGAAAAGGGCTTAGTAGAGGAAGTTCGTTCCTTTTTGCCCTTTCACCTTTAACCATATGAAAACACAGCAAGGCCTTCACTTAACAACAGATGCCAGTGTTTTATTCTTGGGCTTTCTAGCCTCCAGAATTGAGAGGAATACATTTCTGTTCTTTATACATTATACAGTCTCAGGTATTTTGTTACAGTAGCATAGAGACTGAGACAAAATAGAACATTTGCCCAATGTAATAATACCATTTAATTTTATGGTGAAATTGAACATTTCCTTTAGCGTAGAAATCCCCGGTTTAATAGCTTTGTGATACCACACAAACTCTTCCCCACTAGCAAAGCCTTATACTAACAAAGGCCACCTATATTTCTGTGCTTTTCAAACTTCCCCTGGGAAGCCCAACAAATGTTTGGCATAAAATAGTTTAAGGAAGTTCCCATCGAGATGCTCAAGTGTGCAAGCATTTACTTCTATCTCTCTATAAAACCCACTTACACAAATATATGGAAGAAATACACCCACAAATAAAGGCAGTATATGAATGAGGAATCAGCAGTACAAGAGTCCTTCCAAAGCTCCTGGAAGACAAACAACAAAAACAAAAACCAGGAAGTAGAATTTTGAGGGCAGTAGAACCAGCCAGAGCTCAAGTTTGCCTGGAGTGGCGTGAACTAAATCCCCTCCAAACAGAAAGGTCTCAGAGCTCAGAACAAATCATTATACCCTGTGCCTAGAAGGCACTCAGTCTAAATGCCATGCTCAAATCCAGGCAAATTATCAAAAGTTTATTCAATGAACACATCATATTTACTTGGGATACTTGTAGCTAAAACTGAAGCCGTTGCCATCTGATAATAAAATCTTTTTTATTCTTATAAGAGTCCCATAGACTTAATTGACACTTAAAACTGATTCTTTTGTGTGTGTGTGTGTGTGTGTGTGTATACCAGGGATTGAATTCAGGGGCACTTAACCACCGAGCCACATCCCAGCCCATGTCATTTTTAAATTTTGAGACAGGATCTCTCTGAGTTACTTAGGACCTTGCTAAGTTGCTGAGGCTGTGTTAAACTTGCAATCCTCCTGCCTCAGCCTCCCAAGCCCCTGGGATTACAGGCGTCCACCACTATACTCAGCCCACAACAGATTTTTACATGAAACATTTGGGCACCGAATTTCTCACCAGCAGTAATTGATGCTAAAAGATATTGAATCAGTATTTTCCAAGTTCTGGGACCAAATGTTTCTCAACCAACTATTCAAATACTAAGGCAGGAACAAAACATCTGTGGGGAGCCTGAAAAGATTCACAGGTTTTACCATTCATGTACCTTTTCTATAATGAAGCAAGTGAGAATACAAATAATTCTAAACATAAAAACTATAATTTAATACAAAATATACTGTAATTTTCAAGTTTGGGCAGGTGTGGTAGGGCAGCACAAGAGGTAAATCAAATGAGCTCAACTCCCTTCTTTCAGTGTATGAGATTTAGTCATGATCCATCAAGAATTAGAGACTAAGAGACAACTCCCTCTTAGATTGGAGTTGGTAATCTCATTATTAAGAAAACCAGTAGATAACCATGGGAAGAACTAGGCTTTTCAATTCCCCAGTCTTTTACTGCACAGCTCCATGACTTAAATTGTTACCAATTTCTTTGTCAAATGAAATATTTGAGCTGAATTTCTCTGTGAGGCAGCATGATTTAAGGGAAATAAGTAAGAGTTGAGAGTAAACAGCTTTGCATTTATCTTCTCCTTTTACAACTTAACACATCTCAAGTGTCCAGGTTTGAAATAACGTGCTTTTCAAGAACGGCAGGCTTTTTGTTGTTGTTAAAAGACATTTGAATTTCATATCTGAGTATATTTTCCTATGTCTTGAATTCTTCAGGAAGCTTACTTAGTAGCATTGAAGTTGCATTCCAGTTTTAGAAAACAAGATGACAGACATTTCTGCATGCCTATTTCTCATTTGATTTTATTACTTTACATCAGCAAGAAAATGAGATATCTCAGCCTGACAAGTGAAAGAAACTGAATTCTTCCTGGGGCCAAGTGAGCTTTAATGAAGTCCCTGATCTCAGCTTTGAGAGACCCAGCTGAGCTGTCCCTTGATTCCTGATACACATGAATTAGGAATAGTAATTCAGGCTTTTTTAAGCCATTGAGTTTGTTATTACCTGTTATACAACAATAGAAAACTGGTATATAAGAAAAGATAGTAGGGTCAACTATTAGAGTACATGATTTTCCTAGAGTAACCAGGGCAAGTTAAAATAACATCTATGTATGATTAATTCCTTTTTAAACTGTTACTTGCAAGACTCAGTATTGACACATAAAGAAAATATGATCATGGAACAAAATCAAGTAAAAAATCTAGTAGTATAAGAAATAAGATTTTTTTTAAAGTTACTAATGTTCTATAGAGTATTTCAGACAAGATGTGACATGATTGCAAAGATTTTCAATGGAATTTAATTTAAAGGGAGCTTGGCCACTCTTCAGTTTGCAGTGAGTCGATAACCCCTTTTAATAAAAAGTAGATCTTTGACTGTTTTGCTCCAGACACAAAGAATGGTCTGTAACTTTTAAACCTCTGTGGGGGAAAGTCAAGTCTTTCTTTAGTAATAGCTAATAATGGACAACTGGGGTTTGCATCAGCAGGAATGCAGAGAGAGCTGGCAGCCTGAGCTTTCTGGATCCACACCAGAATGCACACAGTCCTCTGAAATGGAGAGCCCTGCTCTGGCAAAAACCCAGTGAATAGTTCTCCTTCAGTCTGCCCTTTCTGGGTAGTCTCACTCCCTGCTGAGGGCTCTCAGACTTCTTCACCTGGGAGCCAGGTACACACTATCAATTAGCTCTTCTGAAGCTCCATAGGTTTCTTTTGAGACCAGTTCAAATGCTGAACACTAGAATCATAGGATTTGGAGTTGAACAATAAGTCCTTCACTCTTGCCTTCCCACCCAGTCTTCATTTACAATTCTCCACCTGGTACCATTTCTATTTAAAGCATCATTCCTGTTACTATACTGAGTGCAGCTTTTCTGGTTGAACTTGACCTTGTATGATTAAAGAGTAATGGTTTGTGACCAGAATACATTATTAGGCAATAGCATAAAAGTATATAAGATGTTCGTGGGAGTGCGTGCGTTCTCTCTCTCTCTCTCTCTCTCTCTCTCTCTCTCTCTCACACACACACACACACACACACACACACACAAAGGATATGCATTTAAAATAAATCTTATTTTTTTTATGTGACTTGTGAATTATACCACACAAAGCCCAAACTAGTATGTCAGAGCTTATGAAAATGGAGTATTGCTTTGAATTACTTTGATAAGTAACACTCTTCGTTTTCATGATATGGGTGAGTTCTGCTTTCCTGAAATACTAAAAAACAAAACAAAACAAAAACCCCCAAAATGTTCTGCATTACTACTCTCAGGGCCTTTTACCAAAGGTATTCTGAGAAGTCTAAATATAGTGAGACAGGAGAATTTGAACTAATGAAAATCTGTTTAATAGCTCTCTTAATTTGTATAGAGGCTGTTTGAGTAGAAGGAATACAAGCCATTGGGAGAATCTGAGTGTTTTGAATACCTGTGATCCAGGCCAGGTGCCTCCCTTCTCTGTGGGGGTCCTGATAGTACAAGGATAGCAGTAAAAATTCCCTACCTAGGGATTCAATTAAAACAAGAACACTAAGTATTTCAAAATTACTTTCCAGTCTTAATCCAATTATCTGATTTTATTTACTCTCAACAGTTCATTTGGATAAGTTTACCATTCAGGGTCTCAGTTTTTCAAGTTGATGTGGTTAGAAATAAGATCTTTAAAATCTGATGCAGATGAAAGTTTTCTGGGTATTTGATTCAATCTTACTTATAAAGCAATGGGAAAAAAAGGTCAACTGCTTTCAACAGTGAGATCAGGGAAAATATAACAATACGAATAGCTGATATGTCTCTCTTTGTCCTTCTTGTTGAAAACAACTCAGATAAGAACAGAATCTATAGAAAGGCTTAGGAAAGTGTCCCATCTCTTCCTTACTTGGTACCCAAAACAGAAAGAGACAAATAAAATTCACTAGAGGTTGTAAGTTTTCCACAGGATAAGTCATATCTTAGGAAGAAACCAAATCTTAAAATGGTTCCAACAGAAAATGAGAAAAAAAAAAAAAACTTAGGAACTCAGGAGTATAGTCAGTCCTCTGATCCACAGATTCTGTATGTCTGAATTCACCAACTACAGATCAAAATATTTTAAAAAATGCAAAACAAAGTAACTTCAACTATTTTGAACATGTGTATACTTTTTCCTTGTCATTATTCCCTAAAAAAATGTAGTATTTAAAATGACAATTTACATCTCATTTATATTGTCAGTTAACTAGAGATGATTTAAAATATACAAAAGTTAAATGCAAATATTGCTCCATTTTACATAAGGGACTTGAGCATCCACAGATTTTGGCATTTGTGGGGCCATCAGGATCCTCAAACCAATCCCTCTTGGCTGTCAAAGAAAAATTGTGTATAAGTACCATGAAAAAAGCAGGCTTTAGGGAAACGTGAATATCATAAATTTAACTACTAGATTATATCCACATATTTTAAGAAGTTTAATTATTGACTTTTTGAAGGTAACAAAGCTCAATGATAAAATTACAACAACTCAATTATAGGATATAAAACTGTATTGGGTATTCCATTCGAAGCAATGCTTCAGAGGTAAACACTTGGTTTAGCCATTGTGGGAAAACAGAAAATCTTGCATCTATTCAGACTTTACAATACATTTATCATTCACCTATATCTGACATCTTTCTGAAATGTTAAGTCATGATTTTCTTAATAGTCATCCAAATTATAAGCACTAAAATCTGCTCAGTTTGGGGACGTGTTCTTTATTTTTCCTTCTGCAGGGACCATAGAACTTTTAACCCGGACATACTCAGTATTTATTTTTGAATCACAGAAACCATTTTTTCAAGTTCAGCAGAAACTCAGTGGGCATTTCCTCATGACCAAAGATCAGTGAGAAACTGCCTGCCTACTTCAGCAAAGATACAACCATAGCTACTAATTTTCAAAAAATCTCATTAAACAGCCAATCATGTCATAGTTTATTTCCTAGTTTCATTTAGGTCAGGGATATACTGATATTGAATAAAGAAACTTCCAGATCTTCTCAACCTTTCATATCTCTTTAAATTAATGGTAATTTGTTTTTTACACTATTGAACTATTTTCTTTTGTTTTTACTATTTTCTCTTCACTTTGCTACTCCAGGTTCTCTGTTTCACTATGCTATTTCTAGGTTTAGACCTTTGTATGTTAAGGAGAACTCATTGAATGCTTTTGAGTTAGATCCACTACTCAATAATGTATGAACAAAGGCCATATGTACACCCATTTTGGTGGAAGATATGTTCCAAGACCCACAGTGAATGCCTGAAATTGTGGACAGTAACAAACCATACATAGTATTAGGCATTAAGTAGTCTAGAGATTATTTAAATTATACAATCATATGTGCAAATTTAAATGCAAATACTGTTCCATTTTATATAAGAAACTTGAGCATCCACAGATTTTGGATCTTATGTGTGTGTGTGTGTGTGTGTGTGTGTGTGTGTGTATGTAAAATGTTAAATTTATAAATTACATACAGTAAGAGATTAACAACAATAAAAAATGTGATCCTTGTAACAACATATTCTTATGTGAATGTAGTCTGTCTGGCTGTCTCAAAATATTTTATTTTCACCTTTTCACTTAAAGGAAGCACTTTACAGATTCTCTTTGGCATATCTGAATTGACAGCATAAATACTCTTGTGTTTTGAGACCACTATTAAGTAAAATAAGGGTTACTTAAACACAAGCCTTGTGATACTGCATATGATCTGATAACTGAGATGGCTATGGACTAACAAGAATATAACATATACAACATGGATACTCTGGAAAAAGAGACAACTCATGTAGAGAAAGAGCAAGATGGTATGAGATTTTAAGATACTCAGAATAGAACACAACTTAAAATTTGTGAATTGCTTATTTCTTGAACTTTCTGTTTAATATATTCATAATGCAATTGACCACAGGTAACTAAATTCATGAAATTTTTTGAATTCATAGATTGGGCAGGACTACAATAAAAAAGAAAAGAAAGCATGTTAGATAACCAACATAAACATAAACCTTTTAAAGTTTAATTCTTGAGAAACTTAGAAGTATAGCAATCCTCTTTTGTATAAAAAAAAAGTTTGTCTTTTTTGTCTCTGTACAAACTATCTAGCAAAGTGATAAGAGAAGCAATATTCTGTATGGCGAAGTTTGCCCCTAAGTAACAAACTTGTCCCAGTTTCCTAGGACTTTTGACAATTTTGCATTGAATGTATGCATCTTGGGAAAGTTAGAATCCTAATTGTAGCTAATGTCAGAAAATAACTGACAAAATGGCAGAATATATGGCAGAAAGTTAAAATATCAACTCATTAAAAATGAGCAATGGACCTAGATAAACATCACAAAAAGGGACAAGGGAACCTGATGTTCCTTCCTGAAGGACTTTTTGTGTGACTATAGGAAAACATCTTGACATAAACCCAAGAGCCCATTAGACTTGAATCTCACTGAGCTCTAGAGCTAAACACCACACTCCAAGATGAATAAAGGTACACAGGCATGTAAAGGAATAGCATAGAACTGCAATTAAGAAAATACAGATGAAGAGACAGCAGAAGAGGTCTGGTTTTATTAACAAATTAACAAAATATAAATAAGAGATAGAAAGTGAAAGGAGAAACTAAAGATTTAAATAAATAAATAAATAAATTTATTTTGAAATTTATTACAGTAGCCTATGGAATCAACTGCATTAAATTTTACTAGGTAAGCAGGGTGTGGTAGAGCATGCCTGTAATCTCAGTGGCTCAGGAGGCCGAGACAGGAGGCTTGCAAGTTCAAAGCCAGCCTCAGCTATTTAGTGGGGCCCTAAGCAACTTAGTGGAACGATGTCACAAAATAAAACACAAAAAGGGTTGGGGGTGTGATTTGGTGGCTAAGTATACCTCAGGTTCAATCCTTGGTACCAATAATTTTAAAAAAGAAAAATCAGGGGGCTGGGTCTGTAGATCAGGGGTAGAGCACTTGCCTTGCACGTGTGAGGCACTGGGTTCAATCCTCAGCATCACATAAAAATAAATAAATAAAGATATGTGTCAATCTACAGCTAAAAAAAAATTTAAAAAAAAAGAAAAAATCAGGTAACAGCAAATAAAGCAAAGGAGAGATTGAGAATATCCAAAATGAAAAAGGAAGGAAAGACAGAAGAAAGAAAGGAAGGAAGGAAGGAAGGAAGGAAGGAAGGAAGGAAGGAAGGAAGGAAGGAAGGAAGGAAGGAAGGAAGGTTGGTTAAAGCAAAATCATTATTTTCTACCCTAATACTGAAATTCTGAAAATCAAATTTGCATGAAACAACAACAAAAAATGGTAAGAATTAAAAGCCATTGCAGGTTTTGAATATTTTCTGACTTTAATAAATCAACTAGAAAATGCAAACAATAAGTAGAAGTGGACATAATTAAAGCAGTTGATGTAATATATACACAATACACTTGATTCTCTCTCTATAAATCAAAAATATGTGTATTAGCTACTCAGGTAAGACTCATTGGAAATTTGAGTCAGAGTGCAGAACTTTCTAGAGTACAGAGCCAGCATCTTGGAGGGGAGAATCATAAATGCATAAGACAGAACCCTGATCTCAGAGGACAGAGTCAGGGACAAAGTAGATTACACCCATTCACTGGAACTGAGCCCTAATCAAAGAACAGACATGAATCTTGCTGGATCCCAGAAGTTTTATGGATCAGCTATTGCTGTACATTTCCAGCAATCCCCTCTTCTCCAAAGCAGGAGAGTTCAGTGTGATTATTGCATTCCCGTCCCACCAAAATATAATGGGTGTAGAAGAGAACAAGCCAATTTCTCTTTAACATGAGTCTGCATCAGTTTGGTAGGGCTGCTATAATAAATCACCCCAGACTGGGTGGCTTAAGCAACAGAAATTTATCATCCTAGCTAGAATTCTGGAGGATGAAAGTATGAGACCAAGGTATCAGTAGATCTGGTTTTCATGGTGGCCTCTCTGTTGGCCATGTGGATGGCTACTTTTTCCTCTATGACTTCGCACGGCTTTACATGGCCTTTCCTCTGTGTGTGCATGTGTGTGTGTGTGTGTGTATGTGTGTGTGAAAATGTGTGACCTTCATATTGCTCTGTGTGTCCAGATCTCTTTACCAAGAGGATAGTGAGCCATGACCCATTTTTTTAATTTATATATGACAGTGGATTGCATTACAATTCATATTACACATACAGAGCACAATTTTTTCATATCTCTGGTTGTATACAAAGTATATTTACACCAATTTGTGTCTTCATACATGTACTCTGGATAATAATGTCCATCACATTCCACCATCATTTATAACACCCTACACCCTCCCTTCCCCTACAACCCCTCTGCCCTATCTAGAGTTCATCTATTCCTCCCACACTCCCCTTCCCAACCCCACTATGAATCAGCTTCCTTATATCAGAGAAAACATTTGAAATTTGGTTTTTTGGGATTGGCTAACTTCACTTAGAATTATCTTCTCTAACTCCATCCGTTTACCTGCAAATGCCATGTTTTTATTCTCTTTTATTGCTGAGTCTCTTTAAACTTAATAACTTCTTTTCAAGACCCGTCTCCAAACACAGTCACATTCTGAGGAATTAGGGGTTAGGGCTTCTCTGTATGTTTTTTAGTGGAACATGATTCAGCCCCTTAACATCTTTGAGAATGACAGTGGCTATACTCAAGAAGTTAAATGTGAGAAATCTTGTCCACATCAGTACTTTAGCTAGATCATTAAATCCTGACCATGAACAATAACGAGGTAAAATTTGGAGAAGGAGTAACTATATTTTGAATGTGGAAAATATACCATGAATGACACTGACCAGAGGACAGAATATAATAAATTTCACTCTCTTCAAATGCATAATAGTATTCTTCCCCACATATTCTTCCAGTACTTTTCTATTCCCACCAAAACGTGGAATCTATTTCTAATATCCTTAATACTGGAGTATGTGATATTCTTAAAGAATAACATTGTATTTCACTACATAATCAGCCCAGATTTTATGCCAATTTTTTTTCAAAAAAGTGAGGTACAATTATTATGCAAAACTTTTTAATAATAGTTTTTGGTATTACCTAGAGTTACTTTGGATTAGGCAGAGGGTAATGAAGGGAAGGGAGGAGGTGTGGGGGTAGGAAGGATAGCAGAATCAATCAAATATTATCACCTGTGTGCATATATGACTACATGACCTGTATGATTTTATATCACGTACAACCAGAAAAATGAGAAGTTATACTCCATTTATATATGATGTGTCAAATTGCATCCTACTGTGATGTATAACTAATTAGAATGAATTAAAAATATTTTTTATTACTAAACTGTCTTTGATACAAACTAGGATGCACGAAATACTCATTAATATACACTAAAAATCAATGAATAATCTTTCATAGAATCATAGTAAGTGAAACATTCAGTTTGATCTATTTTGTTTCAGAAATAATGTATATACGTATCATAGAAAAAAATCATAGACAAAAGCCTCTGAGAGAAAAAGTGAAACATTTGCCAAATCCGTCTCCACACTGTTTTGCAGAAGATTGGCATTAGAGGCTGTGACAGTCTGTCAGAAAAAGGAAAACCAAGAGGCAGGATTGAGTTACCATTTCTTCAGGTTGCTAACACCAGCCACCTTTATCTATCCTGTTTTGATTGATATCTTATTCCTGATTTTGCTACCCTGGGAAGTATACACATTAATCAACTCCATGATAGTCTTAAGACCCAGCATTTCAATTTTATTAAGCCAGTAACATAACATAACAAAAAAAACTGTGAGCCTTACTTATACTGAATTGTCACAATTTACTTAAAGAAATCAACAGATCATTGCTTTGATTTTCTAATAACCGCACTGTTAGATTATCCTTGATAATCAACCACATAAGAATCATAGATATTTAAGCAATGATTAAAGTAAGTTTCTGCAATGACACATAAAATATAGTTCAAGAAATAAATTCATAAAATTTTATCAAGTTGGTTACCAGTTTGCTATTTAAATTTCTTCATTTTAAGAATTCAGTGCAGCTGGGGTTGTGGCTCAGTGGTAGAGTGCTCGCCTAGCATGCATGAGGTATTGGGTTTGATCCTCAGAACCACATAATGTAAAATAAAGACATTATGTCCACCTAAAACTCAAAAGTAAATATTAAAAAAAAATTCAATGCATCATGAGTGATTATATTAAACATATCTGGATTAACTCTGTTTTGCTTGTACTTTGTGACCCTTTAAAGTTTGTTTTATAATTAAAATAAACAGAGTTAATTGCTCTCAAGCATCCTAATATTTATTCTAATAGATATTTTAAAATTAGAGCTTTATGGTTATACACAATTGCTGGGTTTTATCCCACAAACTCCCACACGCAGGGAAATCGATTTTAGTTCATGATCCCTGCTTTTCCCTCAGCCGTTTCCTTCCTGAGGTCTCCTCTCCCCAACCCCTCCTTCCTCTACTCTACTAGACTTCTTTTCACTTGCCTATTAATTCATTTGATTGGTTCTTTATGTAATCTTATCCTTCCTTCCCCCTTTCCTTTATTTTACTCTACTTTCTGCATAAGAAAGAAAACACTGACCTTTGAATTTCTGAGTTTGGCTTATTTCACTTAGCATGATGTTTTCCATTTCCATCCATTTACCAGCAAATGTCATAATTTCATTCTATTTAATGGCTGAGTAGAATTCCATTATACACACACACACACACACACACACACACACACCCCGCAATTTCTTAATCTAGTCATCTGTTGATGGGCATCTGGGTTGATTCCCTAATTTAGCTATTGTGAATTGGGCTGCTATAAATATTGATGTAGCTGGGTCCCTGTAGTATGCCAATTTTATATCTTTTGGCAAAATATCCAGGAGTAGTGTAGCAAGGTCATATGGTGGTTCCATCCCTAGTTTTTTGAGGAATCTCCAAACTGCTTTCCAGAGTGTTGTGCTAGTCTGCAGTTCCGCAATGTATAAAGGTTCCTTTGTGCCCACTAGAGATGGTAGTCAGATGAAATCTTAATTGATTTGCATTTCTCTGGTAGAGATGTTGAACACACTTTTTCATGTATTTATTGGATTTTTGTATTTCTTCTATTGAGAAGTTTCTGTAAGTTTCTGTTTATTTCTTTTGCCCATTTATTGATTTTTTTTATGTTAAGTTTTTTTGTTTGTTTTTTAAATCTCAGTTTACTTGCTCAGCCTGAAAAGACAATTTCATCAACTCCGGTGAGGGTTTTGGCATAGAAATCACTAGTGGTGAAAATATAAATATCTTCCACTTTGCAATTAGCTCATAACCTACCTTCTATTGAATGCCATGAAATTTGTTTAATTAGTGCTGTTATCTATCTTTGCCACTTTCTATTGTAAATTTGAAAGACATTCACTCACTGGGAGGTTAAAGCTTTTTAAGTTTGACAGAATGAAATTACTACTGACTGACATAAACCCATTAGAAATTAGTGTTGATTAAATAACAAGGCAGTAAATAATTCAATGACAAAAGTTTCCCTTAATTATGTGTTTGTTTCCTGTTTTTGATTTAAGATTGGTTTACTGAAAATAAAATCCTAGGTAGCTTTCCTTAAGAGCAGTTTTGGACTTTTTTGTCACAGAGCTCCAGGCAGATTGTTTCGCTTCTCTGGAACTCACTGGCTTAGAGCTATGAAAATAAAGAATTAGACCAGATGATAGCTCTTTTCTTTTCCAACTCCAAAATACTAGAACTCCTCAATGTTCAGATTCACAGAGCACACATTTGGATTTGTGGACAAGGTTGGTATGCAGATAGGCCAACCAAGATAATTAAATTTAAATTGGTGCAAACACTGCCATGGTTGATTTTTTTTCTTTCAAAGTTATTTTATATCTTTTATGTGGAGTAGTTCCTCTGTATTAATAACCACATGCTTCTTAGGTGTCTATCTTAACAGAATGGCTTCAGTTTTATTTCAGCAGCTATGGGGGACAGACAACCTCAAATATAATATGACTGTGCCACTGTAGGTTAAAACAATAGATGTAATTTAAATACTTGGTGCCAAAATATAACATCCTGAGTATATTTCTGTTTTTGTTAGGCATTTCTGTTTAGCAAGATATTTTTTTCCTAATGATTTATGTGTAGATAACTATTTCTGAAATGCATAGAATATAATTAGCCTCAGGTTAACTATGAAAATTTCTTGTATTTAAAATGTAGCACAGAAATAAACAGGCAATTTATTGTTCCAGTAGAAAGCATATTGGTTTCTTCTGTTGAATTTGCATATATCTGTATACATTCAGTGAGTTGGAAAGTGCACATTGTCTCCATAGATGTTTATTAGATCCTCCAGGAGGTGGCAGTCTGTAATGTTAAAAGGGTGTTATTTCTGAAGCTTTTAAACCACTTCATTCAGAAGGATAATGAAGAAAAAAATTGCCCTGTATAGCTGCCTATTTATTCTTTGGTGCAAAAACAAGTTATGTATTTATTGTTGTTCTGCAAGTAATGACAAAATCACCGCTAAACAAATAGTGATTATGCCATTTTTATAGCTATCCAGACTATAAGAGCTGCTTGGATAAAGTGAGGCTGAAAAGCACAATATTTGGAATTGTAAATTTATTCTGAGGCTACGGAAATAGGAAATCATGCAAAAATTAGTTTTTGAAAATGGTAGACTATTTGACTATTTTCTAATACAGATGAAAATAAACAAAAAAAAAGATAATTCCATTTGCTTTTGGCTGTTAGTCTCCAAGGATAGTTATCTTGTCATGTATCAAAGCTTATTCAGACTCTCCATATCAACAACCTTAATGAGGCAAAATTAACTGTTGTCAACTCCAAACTGGTACCCTTCATGATTCCTCTTAAACGTACTGATGTTAGTTGTCCTATAGAGCTGAAATTCTATCTCCTCTGGGACACAGAATTCAATGATTAAGTTGCTTTGCTCCAATGTTTTCTCTCCACTTGGATAATTTCTTCTTTCCTTCTAGTTGAGATTTATTCTTAGCTGCATGTCTTATTTCTCACGTCAATCCTCACCGATTTTCCTTTCTTGAAACTATTATCCAGTACCATACACTGTTCTAAGAATTTATTGGATAAGTTTATAGAAACATTTGTTGAATAAATTGTATGTTGGGTTGGTTCAAGAGCACTCACAGAAATGACTATGGCAAATATTCATTGCGTATGAAATTTGGTTATACAGACAGTGTAAAAAAAGTCCCATTTATGCAATAGAGAAAAATATTAAAGATTGTCCCTCTAACACTTATTTGTCCCTTGTTTGGACTCGTGTACATTAACTGCCTTATAAATAGTATTGATCACATCTCCAGTTCCAAGTGGAGCATTTAGTTATAATATATTTCTGTAGTTAAAAAAATATACAGAGAATAACCTTTCACAAAGGTTTAGGACTAAATCTCTATTTAATGCTGCATTATATAGTTAACCAGACTGTTACATAGCCAGAAAATACAAACAACCAACAAAAGCAGCTGAAATAACAAAACTCAAACAATCTTGATCTTAATTTTGCTTTCTTACATAACTGCCTCATATTTGAAAGTTGATATTAGATTTGAAAGTTGAAAAATAAAATATTGTTTTAGGAACTATAATTTCTGCCTTATGTTGAACTCTGTAATCTAGATAATCAAATCATTCAACGATTTTATCACCTAATTTGAATGGGGAAGGTTTTTCATTGTTATTATTTTAACATTTTAGAAATAATGCAGACACCAAAACAAAGTTCTGAATTTGTATAGTATGTTATTTTCCTACCCATTTAGACAATAGAATATAGAGATGCATCAACTCTAAATACTGATGAAAGTCTTAGAAAAATTGTTTTCTAAAATTTTATACAGAAAAGAGGATAATTTGGTTATAAGTCACTACAATTTATAACAAACAAAACTGTTTTAATATGTTACACATAAATAATACTTTTAATTGTAAAATCCTAGAATCTAAAAAAATCAAAGGTGTCCTCTCACACCAAGGTCAGAACCAAATAACACCAAACTCAAAAGCAATAAAACAGAAACAAAGGTAAGTTCTGCTCAAAAACACTCAGTTATTTTGCATTAAAAGTATTAACCAGGCGCGGTGGCACACTCATGGAATCCCAGAGGCTCAGAAGGCAGGAGGATTTGAGTTCAAAGCCAATCTTAGCAATTTAGTGAGGCTATAAGCAACTGAGTGAGACTCTGACTCTAAATAAAATACAAAAAAGTGGGGGGGGGGGGCTACGGATGTGGCTTAGTGAGTAAGTGCCCCTGAATTTAATCCCCAGTAATCTAATAATAATAATAATAATAATAATTTAAAAAATATAGAATTTTTTAAGTATCACTGTTCATAAATGTTTTATTAGTATTTTCCTCTTGTGCTAGATAGTAACAACAAGCAATTACAATACTTAATATATGGCTTAGTGTTATTCTACTGAACTTTTGGCTTTTTAAGGTAAAATAATTTAGAAAAATCTTGTTGAAAATTCTTATAAATGTATGCATCCTCTCTTAAAAAATACATTATTTAATTTTTAGTTCTACAGAAAAATTAATCAGAAAGCACAGAATGATTTTAGGTACACCCTGATATATACTCCTCCAGCATACACAGTTTTCCCTATATTTAACGTCCTGTATAGTTAGTATAATTGTCAAGATTCATGAAGTGATTTTTATACATAATTATTAACTAAAGTCCTGAGTTTAAATGAACATTTGCTCTTTACATAGTGTATATCTACAAATTTTAACAACTGCATTATGCTATGTATCCATTATTAGGATATGATTGACTATTTTAAAACTCCCCTGAGCTCTACCTATTCATTCTTCTCTCCCTAAATACTCTGGCAACCACAGCACACCAAACTATCTCTACTCTTTGCCTTTCCATATTGGCTTCTTTTAATTAGAAATATATATATTTTAAAATACTACATGCTTTTTTATTGCTAGAAAAAAATCATTTTTTAATTGTTGAAAATATTTCATTATATGGATGCGTTAGAGTTTATACATTCATCTATTGAAGAATGTCTTGGTAGCTCACAGTTTGGGACAATAAAAATAAATAATCATTCATGTTTAGGTATTGGTGTGGACATAAGTTTTCAACTTGTTTGGTTTATTGAGGAGTGTGATTGCTGAATCATATGGTAAGAGCGTGTCTAATTTTGTCAGAAACAGCCCAACCATCTTTCAAACTGATTGTACCAGTTTTTCATTCCCATTAACAATGTAAAAGAGATCTTGATGCTACATATCTTTACAAGTATTAGTGTTCTCATATTTTCACTTCATGATATTCTCATAGTTGTATATGTATTGAGCAAATTCTGTATGCTTATTTTCCATCTATACCTCATCTTGAATGAGTTGTTCAGACATTTTGCTCATTTTTAAAAATTAGGCTCTTTTTTTTTCTTGTTGACGAATTTTAAGAATTCATTGTATAGTTTTCAGATATTGATAAATCATCAGATATGTCTTTTTCAAATATTTTTCCCCAATCCATGGCTTATTTCCTCTTTCTCTTCGCAGTGTCTTTCAACAAGCCAAAGAGTTTAATCAAGTCCAAGTGATAAATATGTTTCTCTTGTGGATCATGTTTATGACCAAGGTCACCTAGATGTTATTTGTTACCCTAAGAGCCCGGTAATTCTGTGATTTCAATTTATATCTGTGACTCATTTTGAAATATTTTTTGAAAAAGTTATAAGAAATGTCTCTGCATTAATTTTCTTCATTTGGATGATCAACTGTTTCAGTATCAGTTGTTACAAAGGTTATCCTTTTGGTGTGTCTTGCTCACTTTTCAAGATCAATTGTTTTTTGTGTGTATATTGCTAACTTCTCTATTTCTTAACTGAGCATTGTACTTATTCTTTTACTAATATCACAATGTTTTGAGACACAATTTTATACTGTCTTGAATCAGGTAGTGTCAGCCCTTCTTCTTTATTTTCCGTTAACTATCTTATTGACTACTTTGAAATCTCTCTCCATTTTGTTATCGCTCCCTAATTTTTTTCTCTACAGCTCTGTAGTTTTTTCAGTATGGATCATCCACCTATCTTTATACATTTGTACTCAATTTTTTTTTCTTAACTCCCTTTAGTTTCTTTTTTTTAAGGCATTTGGACTCAAAATTTTAATAATAAATTGTGCCAGTAGAAGCTTTTCAAAGGCAAATGATATATCAATAAATAATAGTTAAATTGAGTTCCTGAGAAAGAACCTACCACATGAAAGTATGTCAGAGCACTGTAAATAACAACATGGCATTACTATAAAATAGAGAAAATACTGTAAGTCATGATACAAGCACAGCAGACTTCAGAATATGCCATTCATACAAATGTAAACCAGTACACAGGAATCGTTTTTTTTTAGACATTGATAAACTTATGTAAGTGTTGTTGCCTAGATATATACTAAATAATGGATACATTACACTAAGAACTTCAAGGAAAAAATATGTGGAATAATATAATGAAAAATATGATGCATCAGTTCTTTTAAAGAGCAAAAAAGAACTGAACTTTTTACTCAAATATAAATCACTTTAAGTAGGAACCATACTAATTTGAAATAAGGAATATTTTGTGTGTTTATCTATATAGTTATATATACACCTATACATCTAAGGAAATATGTATGGCTTAATTGTTTTTTTATTCCAATGTTACTTTGAAGAATTTTTGCTTTTTTACAAAAGAATACATTTAGAAAAATGTTTAAATGATTTAAACAATACATTTGTCTAAATAAACTGTTTAAACCAAGCTTTGATACTTCAAAGCACACTAAAAAAATGTGGAAAGAACCATAAGATTGTTCAATTTCATCTCAGCTGTCTAAAAACAGGAGGACTAATGTTCATTTAAACTTTCAGTGTGGGCTGTTGGTGAAAAAGTTAAGTTGTAGGGTAGCTACTGGATTCCACATGCCAGCTATACCAAGAATGAAAAGAGCAAGAAATAGACACAGATCTATGATTAACTTAAAATGTTTTGGTATAGCTGAATAAATCCCTTTTGATGTATATAAGTTTAGTACATGACAAATGTTTATGTTTACTCCCCAAAGAATCCAATCATACTCAAGACTCCCTTTAGTTTCAATCTATCCGTGTCTCTGTGCCCTAGTGTTTAAGGTAGGTTTCTTGTAGAGAACATGCAGTTGAGTCTTGTTTATTTTTAACTGTTCTCTTTCTTTTAATTGGTTTATTAAAGTCGTTGATGCAGTTGGATTCATAATTACTGTACCTGAAGTTGAACTGGTTGAACTTCTTTTTTACAATTTTTCTCCTCCTTTTCTCTCTTCTCAATTTTAGTTGAGCTTCTTATGATTTCATCATTTTTTACCTCTTACTACTTGATTTATTTTAAAATTTATTTTAGTTGGTGGTTCCCCTAGTTTTTGAAGTATACTTTTTTTTTTTATTGGATGTTCACAACATTACAAAGCTCATGACAAATCATATTTCATAGATTAGAATCAATTGGGTTATGAACTCCCATTTTTACCCCAAATACAGATTGCAGAATCACATCGGTTACACATCACATTTTTACATACTGCCATATTAGTGATTGTTGTATTCTGCTACCTTTCCTATCCTCTACTATCCCCCCTCCCCTCCCCTCCCATCTTCTCTCTACCCCATCTACTGTAATTCATTTCCCTCCATGTTTGTTATCCCCTTCCCCTCGTAAACTCTTATATGTTATTTTGTATAACTATGAGGGTCTCCCTCCATTTCCATGTGATTTCCCTTTTTTTTTCTCCCTTTCCCTCCCGCCTCATGTCTCTGTTTAATGCTAATCTTTTCTTCCTGCTCATCCTCCCTGTTTTGTTCTTACTTGCTCTCATTATATCAAAGAAGACATTTGGCATTTGTTTTTTAGGGATTGGCTAGCTTCACTAAGCATAATCTGCTCTAGTGCCATCCATTTCCCTGCAAATTCCGTGATTTTGTCATTTTTTAGTGCTGCGTAATACTCCATGGTGTATAAATGCCACATTTTTTAATCCATTCATCTATTGAAGGGCCTCTAGGTTGATTCCACAGTCTAGCAATTGTGAATTGTGCTGCTATGAACATCGATGTGGCAGTATCCCTGTAGTGTGCTCTTTTAAGGTCTTCAGGAAATAGTCCGAGTAGGGCAATAGCTGGGTCAAATGGTGGTTCCATTCCCAGCTTTCCCAGGAATCTCCATACTGCTTTCCAAATTGGCCACGCCCGTTTGCAGTCCCACCAGCAGTGTACAAGAGTACCCTTTTCCCCACATTCTCGCCAGCACTTGTTGTTGTTGTTTGACTTCATCATAGCTGCCAATCTTACTGGGGTGAGGTGGTATCTTAGAGTGGTTTTGATTTGCATTTCTCTGACTGCTAGAGATGGTGAGCATTTTTTCATGTACTTGTTGATTGATTGTATGTCCTCCTCCGTGAAGTGTTTGTTCATGTCCTTGGCCCATTTGTTGATTGGGTTGTTTGTTTTCTTATTGTCTAATTTTTTGATTTCTTTGTATACTCTGGATATTAGGGCTCTATCTGAAGTGTGAGGAGTAAAAATTTGTTCCCAGGATGTAGGCTCCCTATTTACCTCTCTTATTGTTTCTCTTGCTGAGAAAAAACTTTTCAGTTTAAGAAAGTCCCATTTGTTGATTCGTGTTATTAACTCTTGTGCTATGGGTGTCCTATTAAGGAATTTTGAGCCCGTCCCTACAATCTGTAGATCAGAGCCAACTTTTTCTTCTATCAGACGGAGAGTCTCTGATTTGATATCTAGCTCCTTTATCCACTTTGAGTTGACTTTTGTGCGTGGCAAGAGGAGGGGATTCAGTTTCATTTTGTTGCATATGGATTTCCAGTTTTCCCAACACCATTTGTTAAAGATGCTATCCTTTCTCCATTGCATGTTTTTAGCTCCTTTATCAAATATAAGATAGTTGTAGCTTTGTGGATTAGTCTCTGTGTCCTCTATTCTGTACCATTGGTCCACCCGCCTGTTCTGGTACCAGTACCATGCTGTTTTTATTACTATTGCTCTGTAATATAGTTTGAAATCTGGTATCGCTATACCACCTGATTCACACTTCCTGCTTAGAATTGTTTTTGCTATTCTGGGTCTTTTATTTTTCCATATGAATTTCATTATTGCTTTATCTATTTCTACAAGAAATGCCATTGGGATTTTGATTGGCATTGCATTGAACCTATAGAGAACTTTTGGTAATATCGCCATTTTGATGATGTTAGTTCTGCCTATCCATGAACAGGGTATATTTTTCCATCTTCTAAGATCCTCTTCTATTTCTCTCTTTAGGGTTCTGTAGTTTTCATTGTATAGGTCTTTCACCTCTTTTGTTAGGTTGATTCCCAAGTATTTTATTTCTTTTGAGGATATTGTGAATGGAGTGTTTTTCCTCATTTCCATTTCAGAAGTTTTGTCGCTGATATACAGAAATGCCTTTGATTTATGTGTGTTGATTTTATATCCTGCCACTTTGCTGAATTCATTTATTAGTTCTAGTAGTTTTTTTGTAGACCCTTTTGGGTCTTCTAGGTATAGAATCATGTCATCCGCAAATAGTGATAATTTAAGTTCTTCTTTTCCTATTTTTATGCCTTTAATTTCTTTCGTCTAATTGCTCTGGCCAGTGTTTCGAGAACTATATTGAATAGAAGTGGTGATAGGGGGCATCCCTGTCTTGTTCCAGATTTTAGAGGGAATGCCTTCAATTTTTCTCCATTCAGAATGATGCTAGCCTGAGGCTTGGCATAGATTCCTTTTACAGTGTTGAGGTATGTTCCTGTTATCCCTAGTTTTTCGAGAGTTTTGAACATAAAGGGATGCTGTATTTTGTCGAATGCTTTTTCCGCATCTATCGAGATGATCATATGGTTCTTATTTTTAAGCCTATTGATGTGGTGAATAACATTTATTGATTTCCGTATATTGAACCATCCTTGCATCCCAGGGATGAATCCTACTTGATCATGGTGCATAATTTTTTTGATATGCCTTTGTATCCGATTCGCCAGAATTTTATTGAGGATTTTTGCATCTAGGTTCATTAGAGATATAGGTCTGTAGTTTTCTTTCTTTGAGGTGTCTTTGTCTGGTTTCGGAATCAGGGTGATGTTGGCCTCATAGAATGAATTTGGAAGAGCTCCCTCTTTTTCTATTTCCTGAAATAACTTGAAAAGTATTGGTATTAATTCTTCTTTAAAGGTTTTGTAGAACTCCGCTGTATACCCATCCGGTCCTGGGCTTTTCTTGGTTAGAAGTTTTTTAATTGCTTCTTCTATTTCATCTATTGATATTGGTCTGTTTAAGTTGTGAGTTTCCTCATGACTCAGTCTGGGCAAATCATATGACTTAAGGAATTTATCGATGTCTTCACTATCTTCTATTTTATTGGAATATAGGTTTTCAAAATAATTTCTAATTGTTTTCTGTATTTCTGAAGTGTCTGTTGTAATATTGCCTTTTTCATCCCGTATGTTAGTGATTTGAGTTCTCTCTCTTCTTCTCTTTGTTAGTATGGCTAGGGGTCTGTCAATCTTATTTATTTTTTCAAAGAACCAACTTTTTGTTTTGTTGATTTTTTCAATAGTTTCTTTTGTTTCAATTTCATTGATTTCTGCTCTGATTTTAATTAGTTCTTGCCTTCTGCTACATTTGCTATTGTTTTGCTCTTCCTTTTCTAGGGCTTTGAGATGAAGTGTGAGCTCATTTATTTGTTGGTTTTTCCTTTTTTTTGAGGAATGACAACCAGGCGATGAATTTCCCTCTTAAAACTGCTTTCATTGTGTCCCATAGATTCCGATATGTTGTGTCTGTATTTTCATTTATCTCTAAGAATTTTTTGATTTCCTCCTTTATGTCTTCTGTAACCCATTGATCATTCAGTAACATATTGTTCATTTTCCATGTGATGCAGGATTTTTCCTTCCTTCTTTTATCATTGATTTCCAGTTTCATTCCATTATGATCTGATAAAGTGCATGGTATTATCTCAACCCCTTTATATTTACTGAGGGTTGCCCTATGGCATAATATATGATCTATTTTTGAGAAGGTTCCATGTGCTGCTGAGAAAAAAGTATATCCACTTGATGATGGTTGATATATTCTATATATGTCAGTTAAGTCTAGGTTATTGATTGTGATATGTCAATAGTTTCTTTATTCAACTTTTGTTTGGAGGATCTGTCCAATGGTGAGAGAGGTGTGTTGAAGTCACCCATGATTATTGTGTTGTGGTCTATTTGATTCTTGAATTTGAGGAGAGTTTGTTTTATGAACGTCGCAGCGCCATTATTTGGTGCATAAATATTGATAATTGTTATGTCTTGTTGGTGAATGGTTCCTTTTAACAGTATATAATGTCCTTCCTTATCCCTTTTGATTAACTTAGTCTTGAAGTCGATTTTATTCGATATGAGGATGGCCACGCCTGCTTGCTTACAAGGACCGTGTGCTTGGTATATTTTTTCCCAACCTTTTACCTTGAGCCTGTGTATGTCTTTTCCAATCAGATGTGTCTCCTGGAGGCAGCATATTGTTGGATTTGTTTTTTTAATCCATGTTACCAGCCTATGTCGCTTTATTGGAGAGTTTAAGCCATTAACATTTAGAGTAACTATTGATATGTGGTTAGTACTTCCTGCCATGTTTGATTATTTATCTCTTTTTTTTTCCCCTAATTTATTTTGTTTCTCCATGATTAGCTTTCCCCCCTTCCTCTGTCTTTACCGAGGCACTTCCCGTTGATGGTTTTGGTTATTGTTTTCCATTTCTTCCTCGTGTACAGTTTTGCTCAAGACGCTTTGCAATGCTGGTTTTCTGGCTACAAATTCTTTTAGCTTTTGTTTATCATGAAAGATTTTTATTTCGTTGTCGTATCTGAAGCTTAATTTTGCTGGATACAGAATTCTTGGTTGGCATCCATTGTCTTTCAGTGTTTGAAATACGTTGTTCCAGGATCTTCTTGCTTTCAGCGTCTGTGAATGAAAATCCGTTGTCAACCTTATTGGCTTACCCTAAATGTAATCTGCCTCTTTTCTCTTGTAGCTTTTAATATTTTCTCTTTGTTCTGTATATTGGATAGCTTCATAATAATGTGTCTTGGCGTTGGTCTACTGTGATTTTGTGTGCTCGGTGTCCTGTATGCATCTACAATTTGTATATCTGTTTCCTTTTTTATTTCTGGAAAGTTTTCTGTAATTATTTCCTTCAGCAAGTTACTCATTCCCTTGGTATGAATCTCTATGCCTTCCTCTATCCCGATGACTCGTAAGTTTGGTTTTTTTAAGTTATCCCAAATCTCTTGGATGTTTTTCTCGTGATTTTTTACCAGCCTATCTGAGTTGGCTAGACTCTTTTCAAGATGATATATTTTGTCTTCATTATCTGACGTTCTGGCTTCTACTTGCTCCACTCTGTTAGTGATACTCTCGATTGAGTTTTTAATTTGGTTTATCGTTTTCTTCATTTCTAGAATTATTGTTTGATTTTTTTTTTTATAATCTCTATCTCCTGATAAAGATGCTTAACTTCTTCTTTTATCTGTTTTTGTAATTCGTTTTCAATGTGATCTTTAAGGTTCCTTTCCATCTGTCTAAGGTGTTCCTTGAGTTCTTTATATGGCCATTTTTCTGTTGACTCCAGGTCCTCCTGAATATTTAGGCTGTCTTTCATTGTTTGTACTCCTTTTCTTCCTTGCTTTTTTATGCTCATGATACTTCTTGTTCTGTTTGACTGTTGAGTTACTGTTTATTCTTATAAGTTTATTTGATGCTTGGGAGGAAAGGTATTAGAAGGGATGGGAAGAAGTCACTAAAGAGAGTGAGTGTAGGCAGGTGGAGTTCAAGAGAGGGGGAATAAGAAAGTTGAAAAGAAATGAAAAGACAAAAGAAAAAAAGTGAGAAGAAAGAGAGAAAAAACGAAAAAATAAAAATTTAAAACAAACGAAAAAAATTATACTGGTAATAAAAAATGGAAATTGAAGTTTAAAAAATAATAGTAATGATAATAGAATAAAAAGAATTTAAAAAAAATGAAACCATTAATAAGAAAGTTAAAGAACAACAACAACGTCAAATACAAAAAGTGAGAATAAAAAAAAATACTAATAATAATCATTAAAAGTAATAATAATAATAATAAATGCAGTCATAAAGCTCGATTAACTTCTCTTCCAGTAGGTGGAGCTATGCCCACTGGGCCAGGCTTCTCCTCGTGATAGGTGGGAACCAATCACTGTGCCTCAGCTCTTCTTCCCAGACTGTGCGGGTCTCCAGTCCTGAATGCCTAGGTCCTTCTCTTGTGGTTCCTCAATCCAGGCCCCACTTGCCTGTGACGCTTACCACATTACTGGCTACACACCGGGTCTGCTGCTCCTGGGAGCCCTGTTTCCATGGATGCCTGGGCACACCCTTTCTGTTTGCCTCCCTCGGACCCTAAGTTTGTAGGGCTTGGGGCTGAGGACCCCCAGCGAATTTGTTTGCCCTCAGGTAGCAACTCCCCTGGTAGCTGGTGCGAGGGACCTCTGTTGTCAGCCCTGGTGGGAGCGGTAGCCGGGAGTTCTGTGTCGCTAGTCTCACGTCACTCCTGATTCCCTGGGTCTGGCTATGGTGCTCTGTTTTTTTTTTTTTTTTTGCCTCTGTGAGATCAGGTGGGCCGACTAGTTATTTCAGCGGGGTCGTTAGTGCTGAGTCACGAGAGGCAGGCGATCCAGGGCTTAAATGCAGCAGATACATGCTCAGTGTGTGTTTTCTGAGGGGCCCAAAGTGTACGCCCTAGCTCCACGTCAGCTCAGCATTGCCTAGTGCTCCTGAGCAAATAGGCTTTAGATAATTTATAGCTCCTTATGCCCGCGCTGTTGAAGAGGTCAGAGACTTGATCTCTCCACGCCTGCTGCCGTATTAGACCTCCTCAATGATATTCATGTTACCCTTACAGTTTCCTGGCATAAGCAAGATCTTGGGGTTATACAAACTGCTGCTTCTGTTTCCACTCCAGTTTTCTAGAAATGAAACCCTGCTGCCTTCGCCTCCACCTCTGGGCTGCGCTCTTGGGCGCCGTGTTTGTCCGCGACCTTAGCAGCGCCGCCGCGGCCTCCGCTGCTCCTCGGCCCGGTGCCTAGCTCCCGGGGCCCAAGCAGCTGCCGCCACGGCTCTCCAACCCCCTCCTCTGGAGCACGGGTCCCCTCGCAGGGGGATGCTGAACGACCCCAGAGCAGGCTCTGCCCCAAGGTGCAGCAGGGACCAGGCGACCGAGGCGCTTGAGGCCGTGGTCCAGCCTTCGGAGGACAGGGCTCGGCACACAGCCCAGTTTCAACCTCTAGATGCGGCTGCTGGACAATGTAGACAGGGCCATCAAGACAGCATGCCGAAAGCAAATGGTGGCTCCCGCGGAGTGGATTTTCGGCCCTGAAACCCCAGCCCAGCCAACAATTTCAGTCCCCTAACTCTCCCTATATAGACAATATTCAAAAAAAAAAAAAAAAAAGGTGGGGTGTACTGAGCTTTCTTTGCCTCAGGTACTTAGGATCCACTGCTGATTACCCATTCAGCTTCTCTGCGGGGAGCGAAGTGAAAGGGGAAGCAGATGGGTGCAGAGCGCCCGCGGCTCTGGCTCTGAGCAGGAAAGCATCCAGGAGCCAAGCGTCTCTTTTTCAATCTCTTTGTTTTTTCTGCTGCTTGGCCGGGTGGTCCACTACAGACTAATGGTGTAAGGAGCTCTAACAAGCTGCGCAAAGTCTCGATTAAAGCCTCTGCTCTGAGCACCAGGCTCAGCACTTCAGCAACCCCCGTACGCAGCCCAGTTCGCTATTTCATAAAGGCTTGGTTAGATTCCCTTCACGTCGCCTCCTGAGCTGGGCGGGCGGGGGGCTGTTTGACGTGCGGGCGGGGACCCTTCTCACCGCGCCAGGTCTGGCCGCCGGGGGCCGTTTGCAGAACCGGGCAGGCGGCGCCGGCAGCCGTTTGGCGGCGGCTGGCTGCGGGACTGTACCTCTGCACCGCGTGGCCAAGATTCACTTGTCTGGGACAAACTGGGATAAATTTACTAATTCCCGGCAGGTCTCCTTTCAGCGGAATTTTGCAGAGGTTCCTCAGTTGGTAGAATCTGGGTGTATTAATGGGTCTTTCTGATCCCGTTAATGTAGAGATACTGAAAGTGCTGCTTCCTCGCCGGCCGCCATGTTGGGTCCTGAAGTATACTTTTATAACTGATATATTTTCAAATAAAACTATACGAGTTCATGGATATTGCTGGCATCTTATGACAGAACATCTATAATCCCTCATTCTTACCCCTTGGAACATGCTATCATTTCATGGCTCCTATCACCCACAATCCACAATTATATCATGACTATTGTTATTTCATACAAAGAGAGTTAGGGAAATTAAATATAAATAAATAAATGATCTATGTTACCTTCCTTTATTCCTTATTTAACCATCATTCTCTCCTTATGTACATACAAGTTCCTGATATATACCATTGCCCTTCTCTCTAAAAAGCTTCTCTTACATTTCCAGTAAGGTACACTTACTGGCAGCAATTTCCCTTAATCTTTGTTTGGCCAAGAAATTTTTGATTTATTTTTCTTTTTGGAAGGATAATTACTCTATGTTCAGATTCAAGTTTGGTGATTTTAGTTTCTTATAAACAATTGTGACTCTTCAAATATTTCTCTCCATTTTCTACTTGTTTGCATGGCTTCTGAGAAAAAGTCCAGTGTAATTCTTATAATTGTTCCTCCATAGGAAAGGTAGTGTTTTAGCTCTAATTTCTAAATTTCTTGTACAATTTCCTGTAGTTTATGGATTAAAGGGCTTAGTTATGAATTTTGTTTTGTTTTGTATTTTATTCTGTTTGACATTCTCTGACATTATCAGATCTGTAGTTTGGTGTTTGTCATTAGTTTTAGAAAATTCTTAGCCATTATCAGTTCAGATCTTTCTCCTTTTCCTTTCCCTGCTTCTTCTTATTTTGGTAGTCACATTCCACATGTTGTAACTTTTGAAACTCTATCACAGTTCTTTGCTATACACTCCCAATTTTTTTTTCATAATTTTTCTCTTAATGATTACATTTTGCAAAGTTTCTAATGATACAGTGTTAAGATCACAGATTTTTCCTTGGATATGTACAGCTTAATGATAGGCCATAAACAGGAATTTAAAAAATAATTTCTACTACAATATTTTTTCCATTTTTAGCTTGTGTGTGTGTGTGTGTGTGTGTCTGTGTGTGTGTGTGTACTGCTGGGGACAGATTTCAGGGTCTTGTGCATGCTAGGCAAGCACTCTGCCTCTTAGCTACACCCCTGCTCTAACATTTCCTTTTGATTTTTTCCTATAGTTTCCATCTCTCTGCTTATATTACTTATCTGTTCTTGCATATTATCATTTTTCCATCATTTCCTTGGTATATTGAAGTCAATCTCTTTTGCCAATCTGGTAACTCTGAAATCCCCAACATATCTGATTCTGATTACATCACTTTTGTCTCTTCACACTGTGCTACTGTCTACCATTCCTTCTGAGTTTTTGTTGAGAGTCAGGCATGACATACTAGGCAAAAGGAACTGAGATAATGTCTACTTTGTTGTATTTGAATCTCCCTGGAAATCCCTTCTGAAATACAGTTTGCCTCTGGCAATTTTTTTTTTTCAGCTATATTTCACTATTACTATACCAAAGAGCTACTGATGTGGTTGTAGAATGTGAAAGAAAAAAAATTACATAATTTTCTGATTAGGTCTGTCTCTTAGTAAGCATATGTCCTTATGCTGAGAATTTCACAAGTTCATATCAGCTCTTCTTTTTGACCTCTAGATTATGCAAGAAAGCATGAGGGGTCTAGTTTCGTCTTCATTTGGGCCTAATAAATTAGTTTTTCTTAAGGAGGAGATCTTTGTGAAATAGAACAGAATGTTCTAGAAATAATTCAAAAAGTTTACCTTTCTCTTTCCACTGCAAGAAGCAGGTAGAACTTTGTCTCTCATGATTATTCTGTTAACTTGGTGTGTCTACTGGAGGTTAAACTCCTGAAAGATGAAGTATATCCCTCCAGACTTGTTCTCCGTGAGGTCTGTCTCCCAGGATAGTGCACAATGAGCTTCCAGAAATTTGTTGGTTACAGCAGTGTCTCCAATTTTTTTGGGGGGGTGGCAGTTCCAACTGTGTCTCCAGGATGTCAGTTTCAACTGTGACTCTAGTTTTGGGGATGGAAGTTTGCTCCATGACCACAATATTCTATTAGGTCTAAGAAGAATTGTTGATTTGCTTTTTTTGCTTTTCACTTTTTCTTGCTGTGAGGAAGGGAGTGATAACTGCCAAACCCTTTTCATGTCAGAGCAACCGCAGTGCAGTGAATCCTCAATATTCTAATCTGATGAAATTCAGGAAAACAAAGTACCAGGAATAACTTTCATATGGTGAACTTGTGAAGCTTAAAAAGAGTTCATATTTTTAAAGCAATATCATAATATCTGGCACATAATATATACCCATATAATAGTTACATTCTTTAATAATTATAATATTAAGACATATTAAGCAGTGAAAATCACAAACCCAATTATCCAGCTATTCCTCAGCTACTCCTTATATCATGACCTTAAGGAGTTATTTTATTGTTTAGTGCCTAATTTTTTTTTCCTATCAGAATACTTATGCCTGGCATATTTTAAGGTCAAAATAAACATGAACTATCATGATTAAGAAATATAAATTTGATATACTTACCTAATATTTCTTAAGTCATTGGTTTATATATTTCCTTCATTCAATCAAATAATCAAATACCATGTGGGTTTACAACATGCATGGAAATTTGTTAAGGCTGAGTGTTCATAAACATGATTTCTGCTCTGAGGAAATGTGCACATTCTGAGGATACATAATATAGCCATGGTTCTTTTGAGATATATTATGTAAATAATTTACTATGAAAAAATGAGAAAGAAAATGGCTACCTTTGGCTTAGGCCATCTAGAAGAACCTACAGAGCTTCCAACAATGATATAAGAGGGCTGACAAAGATAAATGAAGGACACCTCTCTATGCAGATAAATGAGAATAGAACATTCAGGGAAGAGGAAACAGTGGATAATGCAGAATCACTGGGAATGGGATAATGTGTTGAAGGAAAATCTCTGAATACATCTCAGAGTATGGTGGGCACTGTAGGTTAAATATAGCTTAATTGTGCCCACTCAAAGTTTCATATATTAAATTTCAGGAAGACGGTAGCGTTGGAAGGTGAAGATAGTAATTTAACAGGTGGAGTCCTGTGAGAGATCTTAGGTCATTGTGGTGTAAGCTAGCTCCTTTGTGATAACTCAGTAAGTCCTGGGCTACACTTGCTAGTTCTCAGGAGAAGGTGGTTACAAAAGGAGCAAGCATGACCCCTCCCATCCTCTCTACTCCCAGTTCTAGACATGACTACATACTTGCTCCAATTTGCATTGCTGGCAAACCTCTGAGCACCATGAGCTAATGCAGCCAAGCAGTGCTTCCAACCACAGACCCCACATTATGCCATTTGGACTTTGAACCTCCAAAACTGGGAGTTAAATAAATCTCTTCTTCTTCATAAGTAGTTTGTGTTAGTTATTTCATTACAATGTTAAAAAAAAAAGTTGACTAACAGAGTGGGGAACATTTCAGAAAACTTTCCAACTAGCAAGGAAATACAGGTGGAAAGAAGGCTTTGTGTTCAACAAATCTTTTAATTTTTCCCTGGAACACTGAGGAAAATTATATTGCCTAGCCCATGCTGCAGCTTGCTGCATACCATGATGGCCTCACTCTTGTCCAGCGGAATGTAGGCAAAACTGACGTTCCCAACTCTACACCCAGCACATAGAATTCTTACACAATTCTCCATTCATTCTTTCCAGTCTGAAAGTATGGGCACACAGCGAAAATGGTGATTTCAGAAGACAAAGACTAGCATATCTTTATTATTATTCATCATTTTATCATCACTTAGTTTGAGTCACACAGACATGTTTTCCCAGAAGTGATGTAATATCATAAGTATAAGATAAAATAAAATGTAGAAATGCAGCATTGGCATGGCAGTTTGGCAGGGATGTTAGAAGACAGAAAGAGAGTGACTTGGTATGCAGTGGTGGAGACTGTGGAGGAGATTATCCCAGATCAATTTAATGTGCCCAATCTAATCAGGGGAACCCTTAAAAACAGGAACTGTCTCCATCTGGAGTTAGAGGGATAATACAGAATAGAAGTTTGGACAGTTTCCCAGAGTGAGAAGGATTGGATTCAACCATTCTGGTTTTGAGATGTAAGGTCTCATGAACACAAAGCAAAAGAGATGTCCAAGAAACAAGGCAGGCAGCGTGGCCAACAGCCAGCAGGAACCAAAGACCTCAGTCCCACAGTCACACACAACTGAATCTGCCAACAACTTGACTGAACTTGGAAGCAGACAATTCTCGAGAGCCTCCAAAAGAGAGCACAGACTTGCTGACAAGTGGCTTTGGTCTTGTGACATGCAAAACACAAAAACTCTGTTGAACCATGCTGTAGAACCAAAATTCTGACCAATAGAGCTATAAGATGGTAAGCAGTTATTTTCAAGCCTCTAGGCATGTCATGATTTATTGTGATTGTAATAGGAAAATAACATGAAAGGTAACTATGTGGAATTAGAACAAATGAAGAACTCAAAATGGGGCCCTCTGAAACTGAGATGTGAGACAGTATCAAGGATAGAAGAAAATCAGCATGTTTTGAGCAATGCATTTGTTCTAGAAGGACTGGATGCAACCATACTGGTTTTGAGTCACAACATTCACCATTTAACAGCTGTCTCAACACTACTTAATATTTTCTAGGCACTGCACTGTGTACTAGGGTATTACAGTGAGAGAAATGGCTTCCTTTATGTAAATTACAATCCATCAAGACTCACATTCTCACAATTTACTGCATATTCACAAGTTAAGCGAAAGGGAGAGGCGTGCATGCAGGGAGCATGGCCTAAAGGACATTGATGTCAGAAAAGACAACCTTGAATAAGTGACATTTAAGATGCTTTCAAGGATATTTTTGAGTTTTGTATTCCATTGAATCCACATAATCTTACAAGGAAAACTCACTTTTCTTTATTCTTTTATAAAGAAACTTGATTAAAATAGGTGGAGCAATTTGTCCATGTAACATAGCAATTGGCATTTCTGGATTTTGAACGTGAGTTTTTCTTCCTACATGTTCTCCCTGGATAATCTTCAAGCACTGTAGAAATCAGGTAAGACAAGCAATGAAAAAAAGCATCATTTTTTTTTCAATCAATGAGGGCACCCATTTCTTATTGTAAGCAGGGGTAGAAATGAAAAGCAAATCATAGCAGATCACCACATACTTAGTGGCTTAGAACAACTGCACTTTATTAGTTTGTAATGCCCAAAGTAAGAACTCAAGCACAGCATCGGTAGTTTCTTGGCTAGGAGTCTCAGAGACTGAAGTCAAGAGGGAGGAGAGAATGCTTCCAGGTGCATTTTTTGTCTTGAACTTTATTATATTATATTATATTATATTATATTATATTATATTATATTATATTATATTATATTATATTATATCTCTATTGATCAGAATTTTGGTTCTACAACATGGTTCAATAAGGGAATATCTGCCTGTACCTCATTCATATTGTTGGTAGCATCCATTTACTTGTGATGGGGTCTTTGTCTCTTTGCTGCCTCTCAGGCAGGACCCTCCTCTGCATAAGGTCATCTCTTGCCATTGTCCCCATATTCATTCACAGCAGGGCAGTGCTGGAGTCCTGCAAGGTTCCTGACAGAATCTCTCTCACAGGACTTCCTCTACAATTTCAAGTTCTCCTAACTTCTTCTGTCAGAAGCTAGAACAAAAACTCTTTACCTTGATAGGACTCCTGTGATTTGTTCCAATTTATTGGAATACTCTTTCGTTCCATATATGTAACATATTATTGGGGAGTTATGTGATCATACTCTCAAATTCCATCCACACTCTCAACCAGGAGGCCGTCATGAAAGAAGGCAGGTAGTAGAACTTAGTCTTAAAAATCTGACTGCCATCGGGTTGATCACTGTGTTTATCTTAATGATGAGAAGAGGATGTAGAACATCTGCAGCATAAAACAGCCTACGGGAAGAGGCCGAGGGCACAGAGGAAAGGTGAGAATCACTATGAAAAGATGGGTCACAACCTCTAAAACAGAGGTGTCACCTCATAATACACAAATCCTGGCCTTTAGTATAGTAAATGCTAATACATTATTCTTTTTAACAAAGATATAAATTATGTACATTATCTAAACAGATTATATGCATTCATGTGATACTTTTAATAGAAGTGAGAGCTGAATTGGTATCTAGTTGCCCCAAGGATTATGTTTACCTTCTTAATTTTTCTTTAATTTTATTTTTTGTTTGTTCCTCTTTTATTTCATTTCTTGGTTGGTTATCTTAATCAATCAGGGGAAAGTTAAGAAACATGTAGAAACCATGTTAGTCTCATGAAGATTTTAGTTCTGTGTATATCTAACAATATCATGACAGGACTCCAAGGAAAAGAGATTTGGGGGCTGAGCCTGTGGTTCAGAAGAGTACTCGCTTAGCATGTATGAGGCACTGGGTTTGATCCTCAGCACCACATAATAAAAATAAACAAATAAAGGCATTCTATCCATTTACAACTACAAAAAATAAAAGATTTCAGAGTTACCATCTCAACAAAAGTCTGTTTGGTCCCTTTCCTTGAAAAATGTTTTCCTATTGTCAAACAATGTTGTTTTCAATTGTCATAGTAAATAGTAACACATGTTCAGAAAAAAATGCCAAATGCTGATTTCTATACGAAAGGTTAAGGTGAAGTATTGTAGAGATCATAGCAATTATTCATCGAGGAATTCAGACCATAAAATT
The DNA here is from genome assembly GCF_964194105.1 of Spermophilus citellus. NCBI lineage: Eukaryota > Metazoa > Chordata > Mammalia > Rodentia > Sciuridae > Spermophilus > Spermophilus citellus. The sequence continues at coordinate 24,181,735 of NC_138194.1, read as the reverse complement.
ATAAATAATAAATAAGATAAGCAGATATACAAAGGTTTGCAGGTCATGTAAACCCCAACAAATATAGAAAAAATGTCAGGAAAATACTTACAAAGCAAACACTTTAAGTAGCATTCAATATATATCAGACACTATTATGTAGACTTGAGAAATGTTAATTCATTTAATCTCCATGGCAACACTATGAGGTAGGCTCTTTTTCTGTCCCTACTTTATAATTTATGAAGCCTTGGCACCCAGAGGTTAAGTTATTACACTCATGTCCCAGATAAGTAAGGTGGCAGGGCTGGGACCCAAGTCCAGCAGTCTGACTCCAGAGCTTGCCCCTTAACCATTTTAAAATGTGCCTACAAGTACACAGCTTTAGCCAATATTAAAAATATACCATAGACACCTAAACTAAATAATTAAGTACTAAGTGCTGCAGAAAATTCATTCCATTAAACTGCAAATTATGAATTAGGAAAAAGATCGGAAGATTCTTGAGAGCATTAAAAATACATTATTTTCACAAAGTTAGCGCTACTATCCAAAAATACTTTTTATCTTTGTTGTTGTTGTTTTTCTTCTTCAGAGTTTTGTTTTCATAAGCTTACATTCCCTTACCAATATTTTAGGTTTTTTTTAGAGATGATATCCTTATGATATATGAAGGCACATCAAACTACTCTTAGTTGACTCCAAATATGTTAGATTCTGTCATATTTGTATTAGGCTACACATTGATACACGTTTACAACCGCAGACAGAGAAGAAATAGACTTGCTGGAATGATTACATTGGTCCTGAGAACAAAGTAATTGTACTTCAGAAGAAAGCAGCTGCTCCAACTGTGCTATTCTGTGACTGAGCTCTTTCCTGGTGACATTGTAATCATTTAGCGCTGAGTGCCTCAAACACCCTGACATGAAAGGAGACACTGCTCACTTCCTTGCACTCAAGGGACTGGTGTATAATCTATTCTAATGACAGCGGATATGAATTGCTGGCAAAGCTTTCATTTTAATGATTTTTAGAGACAGACGACCGCCTCATTTGCCAGGTCTTAATAATAGATGACATGGGGTCTTGACATACTAACTGATTCCTTCAGGGAAATTCTGCAGATATTATGAAACAGTGTACACACGTGTTTATATATTTTAACATTGTATTTGCAAACTAAGCTTGAATCATGTCTCACTGAAATTTATTGTATTAATAATTTTTAAGAGAGTATATGCACTTTGTTCTTCTAAACCAAGTCTCAGATTATTGTTTTCTTCTACAGATTCCATTCTTTCTAACCTGGTGAGAGTCATGGAAGGGCTAGAGTGAAGTTTGTAGAGAAAGATTACAGTAACAAGGATTTCGCTCTGTTTTTAACTCCCTGGGACTCAATTTTCTCTTCTGAGAATAATTATGAAAACCATCTGTGGGGTTTGGGCAAGAATTAGAAATAAAGTGTATATAATAAACAGATCACTCATTGCTTAGAATGTTGCTTAGAATGGATTTAGTGATTAAGAGAAATTTTTGGATTTCATAAAGCTATGTGCTTGCCTGGCCCCATAGTTCAAGTTAAGGATATATATATTTAGGAGTCAGAGAAGCCTAGGATTAAATCACAGATCCACAATAATTATCAGTGTAACCTGACCCCATAGTTCAAGTTAAGGATATATATTTAGGAGACAGAGAAGCCTAGGATTAAATCACAGATCTACAACTAATTATCAGTGTGACCTCAAAATTCTGTATCCTTCTCTTCTTTCTCTGTGATTCCATTTGCTGATTGTGTAAGAGTGTGTGTGTGTGTGTGTGTGTGTCTGTGTGTGTGTGTACATAAATTACACGCCTCTTCAGCTCAGTCATGTCTTAATTCTGACAGAATTTAAATTTTAAAAATTTTCATTGAATGCACTATACACTTTCTACTGTTTTCTTTACTTCAGATTATAGTACCTCCATCTACTTACACAGTTCTCACTATAAACTTCTAAGTGAAGAAACAGAAATCTTCCCTCTTGCCTACCATGTGAAGTTTACCAGCAAACCCGATCACTGTACTTTTAAACCATATCATGAACCAGTCTTCTCTCTATTAGTAGGCAGTATGGGATTCTTACCTCTGTCATGTCTCACTTGGTTCTCCTTTTAACCACATCCTCAATCAATTCTCAACCAAGAATTAATAGCACAAGCCTGTATTGTTCACACACTGCTGGTGGCTTTCCTATAAACTTAGAATTCTATGGGAAAATCCTTTCCAGGAATTCTGCACCATTTAATTCCAGACAATAGCAAACCTTTTCCTTGTTCTCTCATTCTACCCTCACTGGCTTCTAATTTTATGAAGTGTCATAGACTCTCCTCACTCAAGAGAGTAATAAAGGAGTCTTCTGATCTCAAGTTAATGCAAGTTTCTCAGAGATTCCTCCTCTGACCCCGTCAAAATCAGACCCGGTCACCCTTCACTATGCTTCGGACTCCACAAGGCTTAGTGCCATAGTCACCTGCTGACTCAGCATTCAAAGAGCAGTTATTAACAAAAATAAAGGAAGAAAGATATATGAATGGATGAACTTGGAAACAGCACTTAACCTTCTTAGTGCCTCAGTCTCTTCTGTAAAATGGGACAGTTAGTAAGTACGGACTTAACAGAAAAATCTTTAGGATTGATCAATAATGTATGTAAGTCACTTAAAAATTGTTATCATATAGTATCTTTTACAATTTTCTTTCGTAGAATTTCTCATCATCCTATTCAGTTCCAAAAAAGATTGGGAAAAATTTTTTCTTGAAATGTGATTCTGATCAGTTCAAATTTCTTTTCATAAAGTCTTAAGAGAACATCCAAGAATTGTATAAACATATTTATAGCAATACAATTAAAGTACACATGGATATATATAATATATTATATAATAATAGAAATAATAAAAATGAAGTAAATATATGCATTCACAAATTCTTTTTTATGTTAAAGGAGAAAAAAATTATTTGATAAAACATGTAGCTCCTTGGAAATTTGTAATGCTCATGAAAATTAGTGCATTTATGCATTCTTATGTAATTGATGAAAATATTCTTCACTGAACTAATAGATTATCAAATTGTGATAGTTTTATAATGCTGAATGTCTATAAGTTATTTATTAGGACCCATTTTAAGTTCACCTTGCTAACATATTTCATTAAATTAGATTTATAATAAAAATTTAACTTAGCTTAAAAATTATAATATTATTTAAAATATATATATATATATATATATATATATATATATATATATATATATATATATAATTTTACTACTTGGAATGGAACGTAGGTATTCTTAAACACTGAGCCATATCCCCATCTCTTTTTTTTTAATTTTTTAAATTTTAGGACAAAGTCTTGCTAATTTGCTCAGGGCCTCCCTAAATTGTTGAGATTTGCTTTGTGGTTGCCCTCCTTTTACTTTAGCCTCCTGATCTGCCGGGATTAAAGGCATGTACCACTGCACCTGGCTTGATTTATATATTTTAAGATTTTGGCTTACAAATACATAAAAATATTATGGAATTTCAATTGTATATATCATCTTAAATTAAAACTTAGTACTAAAATTCAGATAGACATATAGTTACTATAGAAATTTTTAGTAATTTTTAATCTTAACCTGACCCTTAAATCCTAATGCATATGTCCATATACATGTGTGCATATATAGTGTATATATAATGTGTATATATATGTGTATATATACACATATATATGCAGATAAAGGCTATATATGTCTTTATATGTCTGTCTTTATAAGTCTATCTATTTTTTGTATTTATAAATATTTTGTCAGAAATATTTTCATGTTAAATATGTATTCCACATCTTCTACTCTTGACACTATATTTGCAAAACAAAGAAAAAATATGCTCCTTCAGAATACCGAATTACATTGCAAGAGGTTTTATTTAATTTCATTATTTCTGGTTCCATACCCAAATAGTTAATCTTCCTGAAACATAAGCTTTGGGTTTTTTGTTTTTGTTTTTAAACCTGGGAAAAGATGAACCAAGAAGTAGTTTACATTTCCTCTTTTCTTTGAATTCCACTCAATAGTGATTTTGTAAGACTCCATATACTGGAAATGTGTTCAGCTCATGGAAAAGAGTTTTTACTCTTACATAGATGATGAATTTATGTGAAGCACTTATTTTTGACAGAAGTAGCAGAGGGCCAGGCCAGTGCTCACATTGTGCTGGCTCTATACTATCTCATACTCTGTTTAACAGCCTCGGTCCAATGGAACTTGCCAGTATTTGCACATGACAGTCACACTTGACTCTAGTGTTTTCTCCCATCTCAGCATGATACTTGACAGTCTTCTGTTGGGAAATGGAGCAACAGAAATTGCTAAATTATTAAATTGTTAAACAAGGTCTTTAAGAGATTTGGGTGTCAACTAAAGATGACCAGATAAGTACTCAGCAAAAGATAATATTCATGGAACAGGCTACCAAAGAGGTAGTTGTTTTTTTTTTCTTTTTACTTAATTTATGGAAATATATATTAGAAGGTCTATACTGATTTTATCAATGAAATTAATGTCTTATTCCTTCTAGAAGTAACAGTTTTGAGTCTCATCAATAAAAATGTGAGCCATTAATATGTCTGATTAAAAAGTCAATTGGACCTAACCTACAGCAAAATGAGAAATCAATGGATAAAATTGATTCCTTATTATGTATTTCATTACTTTGTGCTGAACATTAAAATAAATAAGTAAATAAATATATAGAAAAATTCCCTTCTTCACCTAGTCATTATACTTTGGGAAATACATGTATTTTAAAATAACTGCATAGTTCAACATCCATAGTTTCTTCTAAAATATATGAATTATTTTTTATATAAATTTTATTCAGATTTATAGTTTTGTACAGCTAAATGATTTAGATGCTATATTAGGTCCTACAAAGAATTTTACCAATTGGGTATGGTGGCACAAATGTGTAATCCCAACAGCTTGGGAGGCTGAGGCAAGAGGACTGAGTTCAAAGCCAGCCTCAGCAACTTAGTGAGGTCCTAAACACCTCAGTGAGTCCCTGTCTCAAAACATTAAAATAAAAAATAAAAGATAAAAAAAAATGTTGGGGATGTTATTCAGTGGTTAAGCACTTCTGGGTTCAATCCTGATACACACACACACACACACACACACACACCCTACCTTTTTTTTTTTTTTCCTAGCAAAAGTTTAATGTGTTTAAAAGTATATTACTTGCCAGGTGTGGTGGCACACACTGGTAATCTCACAGACTCTGGAGGCTGACAAGAGAACCACAATTTCATAGCCAGTCTTAGCAAAAGAGAAGCGCTAAGCACTAAGCAACTTAGTGAGACCCCGTCTCTTAATAAAATACAAAATAGGGCTGGGGATGTGACTTTAGTGGTTGAGTGTGCCCGAGTTCAATCCCAAGTACGCCCCCCCCCAAAAAAAAAGTGTATTACATCCATGGTTCTAACCATTCACATGTTATAGGACAAAGTCATTATTAATACACTGTATCATGCTGAGATAACATTTTA